>NC_085140.1:339226381-339532714 GCF_024139115.2 Armigeres subalbatus
GGATCAAATTCCCGAGGTATGAGGCTACCTTAAGACGTTGCCCAACGTCAAAATTTCCATAGAATCAAATGCAATAAAAATATAGCCACGCCAATTCACCGCAAGTGGCTTTTTGGCTGACTTGCAATATTTTGTTCATAAAATGGAAACGGAAATCATTTCATGTCAATTCATACCCACATTTGTTGTAGGATATCCTCAGTTATGTGGTTGATGGATATCCGATACCATTTGTGATCAAGTAAATTTGCTGACCGAAAGCTTTGACAGAAGAATGGGAAATTTTCTATTGACGCTTGGTGCGATTTGGCGGAACTCCGGCCATCTGATCATTGTAACCTTCCATCTTATAAACTTCGTCTTGAAAATGTTCGACTGCTTTTTAACAACATTATTACGTAAAGAACTCTAACATATAATATATCATATAGAAATGGAGATGTCCTATACATAGGGCTGAAGTAACAAAGGTAGCAATTTTCAAGTGTGGGTTTAACAGGATTCAAACAACATCAGCTGCTTAGAATTTATGAACCAATCAAACATTTCTCACGCCTAATCAAAGACAACATTTCTTCCACTTTCCATTCACGGCAATTTCAAGTGGGCGCCGATTCGACACTACTCATTCGGCTGATCCGCTTCCCCATCAAACCAATCAATCTCGTTCCTCTTGCATCGCCGCCATCCGGTTCGAGGCGGATCCATCGCATCACTCAAATTCAGCCCGTGTATTCCAGGTCTCGATCCCTTTCCCTCTACCATCACTGGTAGAGGTACATCAAAGTGCGAGTGAAGCATAAAACAAGTCGTCAAACACACGCGATCGAACGACCGGTGAGCAATCAGGAACCGGATCCTCCCGCTTGGGCCCGATACAGAGGCTGTACCGGGGTCGGGCATTGGAAACAGCTGCGTTGGCCATGGCGTCCAAAAACAAGAATATCCCATCACAAAATTGATCGATATCGATAAGCGACGTATTTTTTTCCCGCCAAGTAATACAACAACTCCCGCTTTTTGCGTCTCAGTATGTTTATGTGCATGAAAATTGATGTAATGGAGATGAATTACTTTTACCTGGGCACTTGTTTGGTTCGCGGCGAAAGGTTGTTGGCTCGTTCGACGCACTTTCCTTCCTGCCTTCCCAATTAGGCCTCGGTGATGGGCTGCGGCGGACATCAAAACTCACCCGCTACGGTGAAGCTGAATGATTTTATCGCAAGAGAATCGACAATGGTGCGGCAAATTTGTTCGGCATCACCATCACCGCCAACAACATCATCATCATCCCCACCGTTGTTGCTTGCGATCGCGATATGCATTTTGACAGGGTGACTGTCAAGACTCGTTTGGTCAATATGTGGTGAAAATTAACATTCAGATACATGGCTACAACTCGTTGAAGAGCTATGGAGTCGTCATGTTTATGAGATTATATTCGATAATAGATATCGTTGTGTCCATTGTGCAGCAAAAACGCGAGAAGCCGATCAAAACAAACGATAACTCACCGATCTCCATGTGGAAAACCTATACATAGCTGTATATTAGATTTCAGTATTTCCCAATCTATTGAAATGATGGTACAAATTATAGATCATAGAGGTCAGGTGAAGTTCAAGACATTGAAGACAGTTCTTGTAGAAATACGTATCTTTAAAGAACACAGCGTGGTGGAATTAAATGGAATAGTACTAAATTCGGCTACTGGTAGATGGAGACATTCCACTAGAAAAGCTTAATCATTTTCGTTTGAGTAGAAATGAATCTTTTTGTGCATTTATCTTTCAACGAATTTTGCCGACACTTGAATTGAACAACACTGTTCCGAGCAGATCATCATCAGACAGATCGATCATAAAATTATCATAATTAAAAAAATAAAACTTCAAAACTCACATTGACCGTCGCGTCCTGGACGGAACAGGTTTAGCCTAGCTACCTTCACCAGATACGACTCGATAGACAGTGCATATACCTACCTACACCTTGGGGAAACATGTGCTTTAGCTAAGTCAGTGATGATGATGATGGGAAATTTAAGTCAAGGCTAAATTGCACTCTCACTGGAACACGTTCCTACCGCGCTCTACGATGGCTACATCGAAGATCTGCATACTTATCCGGATACATTGAGTTACCATTTGTTGTGGGATGTCGATGCACATTGAACTTGCTGGAAGGTAATGCGTCTTAGTCCTATGAACCAGGTGCTTGGAGCCCACCATGCAGTTTAAATTGGAAACGATACTCATACTTGATACTCAGTCAAATCAAACTAGGTACATATATCGTTGCAAAGCCTGTTCACGGGAAAATTGGTAGCGGTGCTGCTGCAGTTGCAATCGGATCCATGCCATGCATAGACGATGTGCAGCATGCCATATGGCAAGGTCGGTTCGCTCTTCTTTCTTGTGATGTTTGGGTTTGGAGGAATGGAGAGTAGACATTCCACTGCTGTATGTGATTAAGATATCGGTGTCAGAAAAGTAATTTTGAAGTAGCTCAATTAGTTTTGAAATATGCTTAATCGGGTTGTTTCGTAGTAGGTGGGTAACACACGAAGGCGATATTGAAAAAATAACTTTCTCGTGATGGAGTTGTGATGACACAGTTGAAGCGAATGGGCGCAAGGATATTTGTTTGAGTATCAGATTATGATGCAGAATCGTGTTGATGATTCCACAGCATTTTTAACATGGTTTTAAGCAGGTTGATTGTGCTAAGTCACTTATTAGCAAGGCAAATTAGTTGCCTTTAAATAAGTTTTTGCGGTGATTGGCAGAAAATTGGTTTTTGTTTTTTTGGGTTTAAATATAGAAGATTTAAATTTCGAATGGATTATAGAATTCTGAACTATTTTTTACACGTTTGAAAAAAAATCAGGATCATCCATCTAGCAGTGATGGTGCCTTTCTCGTATATTGTACATATTTATTCATGGAATGATGATATGGCAATTCCATTGCAATTATTGGAATATGCGGATGAATTTCCTAAAAAAAGAAAAGAAGGGGAATTTTAAAAGAATTCACAGAGGAATTTATGCGAGAAATATTTTAACAAATTGTTTGAAAAAATCCCAAATAAATTTCCGGAACACTTGTCGTAAGACGAGTTCGTACAATTCTACTTAATTCCATCACTTGATTGTACCTTTTAAAATCCGTATTTTGACCTCAACGCCTTCAGTGTCTCGTACTTGACTCGACTTGAATGACCAGAGGAATTTCTAAAATATTTTGGAAAGACTCCATGGAAGAGTTTCTCAAGGAATTCTATTTGAAATTTCTTAAGAAATTACCTGAAGGAATATTTCGGATATTTGGAAGAAGTTTTTGACGAAATTCCTGGAGGAATTTTCAGAGGAATTTCTAGAATAACTTTCGATGTAATTCCTTGAAGAATTTCAAAGGAGTTTTTAGAGGAATTTCCGAAGTAACTTCTTATGGAACTTTCCAAAGAATTCCCGAATTAAACTTCTGATGGAAATCCTGGAGTATTTTCCGAAGGAATTTCAGGAAGAATTTCCGATGGAATCCCTGGAGGAATTTTTGAAGAATAAGTAAATTTCTGGAAGAATTTTCAAAGGAATTCTGAGTAGAATTTCCGGAGGAATTTTTGGAAAAACTTCCGAAGGAGCTTCTAGAGCACTTGCAAGGTGAACCGGCCCAGGGCCGAAAACCTTATTAATAAAGTGGGGTATTATCAATTGTTAAACTGGGGTGTATGATTGAATTGGCCCAGCTGCTAGACAGTGGGGTCCCTACTTCCTCCGCAGTACTATATTTGGTTTTACGTAGTTTACATCGAGCGGTCGTGTCTTGTATACAACCCCAAAGTTTTTTTTGGTTACTTAATAATGTACCGCGCATAAAAAAATCTACTTCCCCGCTTTTTTTTCAGTCGCGACCAAAAATAAGCGCCAGATCAGTGATGGGAAATGTAAAAAAATCTACTGGGGTTGCCATTACTAATTAACTATTTAAAAAAGTTATTTACAATCAGGTTTTTTCGATTATCATGTAGTACTCAAAGGATTCTAGAACTTTGTCAAACAGATCATTGCTCTAAATACTAAGTGTGAGGCATGAGAATAAAATTAAAAACATTTGAGCGATTCCAAGCAACAGCATCAAAATTTAAGAAAATTTTTAATTCATGATTTTCTATTGAGTTGAAACTTTGCACAGTTTTTCAATTTCATCTAAATCGTCATTTTTCGATATCAAATCTTCATATTGAGTCACGACTAACTTTTCAAAAGGGTGTATGTAAAAATGGTTCAAAAATATTTAAAAGCTGCACAGCAAAACGGAATGTTCGATTGTTATGATTTTTTCAGCAAAGTTAGACAACTAAATGGTGATTCTTAAGAAAATGCGCACAGTAAAAAAAAATTTTTTTGCCTTTAAAATATCATTTTGTCACAAAAACTCAAATATCTCAAAACCCTATCTTTTTTCGAACATAATTTTTTAGGGAAAACGGTCCATTATATTAGCTATCTACCATAAAAATTTGGTGATGGTAAACTAATAAACAAAAAGTTATGACATTTCAAACATTTCACAATTTTCACATATAGTAAACAAAAAAAAATTTCCGTGTAAGTTATTTCGAGAATTGCAGTTTGATGCAGATTTTATTGTTAAGGGACGTGATTTAAACAAGTTGTTTTCATGATATTTTGATTTAATTATTCATCGATATTATGTATATTATATGTATAAATATTATATGTATAAATAAATAAAAATGAATTAATATTATCCTAAGTATTAAATTAAATGTGGCAGTTACACAATGTTGTTATAGAAACTCTAAGAGTTTTGGGTTTGAATTTTGGTATGGGTTATGATATCATGAAAACAGTTTATTAAAACTTATTTTTTATTTATTTTTATTCAAATTTTTTAAAATATCGTACACTTTTGAATTATTATCAGCACAGTTTGAGTATAGTTTTGCTTTAATTTTATTTTCCGACAATGGAATGAAACAGTGAAATTTTTGGGTTCCTTGGATCGTTTTCGCGTTATTAAATTGCTCGCTGAGCTCTGAAGCCTTTATTTCGTACTCTTCAGTAGTAGTAAAACAAAATGATAATTTGGTTAAATCTTTTTCTTTTCTACGATTTGCCCAATCAAAAAGTTCTTTTCGCAGTTTTAATTGGATGCTCACGTTCTTTGCCTAAACTTGCTCTTGTGGCCATGCGCTTTATTGTTCTTCCAATAGCATCACAAGGACCTTTGCCATGTGATGTAGCAAAAATGCCATTCTGCATCAATTCCGTACATTGATTTAAATTGACATAGGCTCGAAAAATTCTTACGATTTTTGTACTGCGACGCTGCTCCATCAGACATGAAATATATCTTTTGACTTCTTTATGCTTATCAACGCGTAAAAGTTAATCATTTTTTCAATGAACAAGTTTACGGATACTGAATCGTGTCTTAAATCTTCGGAAATTATAATAAAACTTAAGTGTTCAATTTGCGTACTTCCATTAAAATAAATAACGAATGGATGAATTGTAGCTTGTTGTACGTTCCAGTGATGGGACTGCACTTCATCTTGCAATACAAAGCTGTAATTTTCAGAAAAATCACAAATGACTAAAAATTCACCATTTTGTAATGTATTTTTCGTAAAAAGCTGGATTGTTCTGTTTTAATGAAATCGTGGGGGTTTAAACTTTCTAATTTCAAGCAAAAATATGACACAAACTCATCTACAGGTTTTACAATAGTTTCTATGTCACACCTATCCGTGGTCACCCATTGCTCAAATGATAACTGATCAATATATTTTTCTTCAAACTCAGCGAATAAAGTATTTTCCAATGATGAAGAATCTGGACAATCCGAACAAGATCGTAGATAGCAATTTGATGTTGTATTTTCACACAAAAGACTACCAGTTAACATTTTAATATCCTTTGTTAAATTGATTCTTTTCAAACTATGTAAAATAAGATTAATATTCTCATGGGTTGTGCACACACACATTATGTGTTCCTGAATTGGAAAGAAGCTTACATTGCCTTGGCCGAAGGCTTGCAAATGAGGAAAACCTATTTTAATATTATCGTGAATTTCCTTGAAGCGTGTGTACGCTTCTTTCAAAGTCGTCATCATTAATCGTTTTTGGATTGCTTGACGCTTTCCATCTTTTTACTGATACATAATCTTTTGACCAGGCATAGCTCGACTTACTTCATCATCTTCAAAATATTGAACTACTATTTCTTTTGTCTCATCTGTTAATGCAGTACTAGACCTAGTATTTTTGGTTGAAAGACAGTTATTCTTCAATTGTTTTGCCTCTTTTACTGTATTTCTATTGGTTTTGAACTCATCAATGGCATCCTAAATAGACCACGAACTTGGCAGCATCGACAAAATCAATAATTTTTCTTTCCTTGTCGTGGCTGCATTCGAGAACCTTTCCTTCATATTTATAATTACCTCATCGTAGTCTGTATTTTCCACATCATCAGGTCCCTAATTTGAAGAGGTTTCTTCGTACAGCTTCGTTTATTTCACGGTATTTTTCTCCGGGTAATAAACGTAGTCCATCTTACTCCATTTAATCGGAGTCACTTTTATCCCAGCTATGCCCTCGTTAAAGCGTTCGATGTTGACCTTTTGGATACACTCATCTTCCGATTGATTTGTTGAAACAGATTTCGCTGATGGTACGGTGGCAAGGCTCTCAGCACTTAATACTTCTGGTAATTCCTCAGTTGTTGTCGATACATCTGGCAATTCCTCAGTTGCTGTCGTTTTCGAACTTCCTGCGCTCTGCTCAACCGATGATATACAGATTGCTCTTTTGTCAACGTTTAGACGGCAGGACGTGCAAATGCGTAAATTTGTATTCAATGTGGACATTGGAGCATAACCAGTCGCTTTCAGTTTATCTATGGTGCTTTCGGTGAGATTTCGTAACTCTTTTGAACACTTTTTTCCATCAAACGGCCTACAACAGTTGAGAAAGCGGCTACTCATGTTGTTCGTAATATTTCAATAAACAAAATCACTTTTAAGTTTTTACTGACTAGTTTGGTGTCATTTGCTTGACTGAAGAAAAAATTACTATAAGATCTTTAACAACCTTAGTAGTAGTAATTTTTTGCTTTTTCGTGAGCATTGTCATGGTATGCACCTATCATGCATTTGTTGTTGTTGAAGTTACCCGTTTCCTCCCGATCATAAAGTCTATTCTCTAAGAGGTATATTTTTGCAGGTAAACTATAGACGTACACGTGTATATAAATCTTTGATTTTGCAGCTTTTGTCTTAAAAATAACATTTCTGATATGTTTCTATCAACGTTATTATCAACAGGTTTCAACACTATTAAAAGAATTTTTCGCCAGTCACGTGCAATGAAAATTATGACACTATCAATACTTTTGATCACAACACTGGATCGTGTCTAAGTTTCTTATAGATGCTATGAATAATTAAATCAAAATATCATGAAAACAACTTGTTTAAATCACGTCCCTTAACAATAAAATCTGCATCAAACTGCAATTCTCGAAATAACTTACACAGAAAAAAAATTTTTTTACTATATGTGAAAATTGTGAAATGTTTGAAATGTCATAACTTTTTTGTTTATTAGTTTATTATTTTTATTTATTTATTTATTCAGACTAAGGCCGAAGTGGCCTGTGCGGTATATAAGAGTCTTCTCCATTCGGCTCGGTCCATGGCTACACGTCGCCAACCACGTAGTCTACGGAGGGTCCGCAAGTCATCTTCCACCTGATCGATCCACCTTGCCCGCTGCGCACCTCGCCTTCTTGTGCCCGTCGGATCGTTGTCGAGAACCATTTTCACCGGGTTACTGTCCGACATTCTGGCTACGTGCCCGGCCCATCGCAGTCGTCCGATTTTCGCGGTGTGAACGATGGATGGTTCTCCCAACAGCTGATGCAATTCGTGGTTCATTCGCCTCCTCCACGTACCGTCCGCCATCTGCACTCCACCATAGATGGTACGCAGCACTTTCCTTTCGAAAACTCCAAGTGCGCGTTGGTCCTCCACGAGCATCGTCCAGGTCTCGTGTCCGTAGAGGACTACCGGTCTAATTAGCGTTTTGTAGATTGTCAGTTTGGTACGGCGGCGAACTCTATTCGATCGGAGCGTCTTGCGGAGTCCAAAGTACGTACGATTTCCAGCCACAATGCGTCTCCGAATTTCTCTGCTGGTGTCATTTTCGGCAGTCACCAGTGAGCCCAAGTACACAAATTCTTCTACCACCTCGATTTCGTCACCACCGATGCAAACTCGCGGTGGGTGGCTCATTGTCTTCTCTTGAACCTCTTCCTATCATGTACTTCGTCTTCGACGTGTTGATGACTAGTTCGATCCGCTTAGCTTCCCTCTTCAGTCTGATGTAGGCTTCCTCCATCTTCTCAAAGTTACGTGCCATAATATCTATGTCGTCGGCGAAACCAAATAGCTGGACGGACTTATTGAAAATTGTACCACTCGTGTTAATCCCTGCTCTTCGTATTACCCCTTCCAAAGCGATGTTGAATAGCAAACACGAAAGACCATCACCTTGCCGTAACCCTCTGCGGGTTTCGAAGGGACTCGAGAATGCCCCTGAAACTCGAACTACGCACATCACCCGATCCATCGTCGCTTTGATCAACCGTGTCAGTTTATCCGGAAAACCGTGTTCGTGCATTAGCTGCCATAGCTGGTCCCGATCGATTGTATCATATGCGGCTTTGAAGTCGATGAATAGATGATGTGTGGGCACGTTGTATTCGCGGCATTTCTGCAGTACTTGGCGAATGGCGAACACCTGGTCCGTGGTGGAGCGTTCGCCCATAAAACCCGCCTGGTACTGCCCCACGAACTCCCTTGCAGTTGGTGCTAGTCGACGGAATAAAATTTGGGAGAGTACCTTGTAGGCGGCGTTCAGCAATGTGATTGCGCGGTAGTTGCTACAATCCAGCTTACACCTTCCATCCACTCCTGCGGCAAAACTTCCTCCTCCCAAATCTTGGTAATGACCCAGTGCAGCGCTCTAGCCAGTGCCTCACCACCGTGTTTAAATAGCTCTCCTGGTAGTTGGTCAACCCCAGGGGCTTTGTTGTTCTTCAGCCGGCCAATCTCCTCCTGGATTTCCTGGAGATCCGGAGCCGGTAGAATTATGTCCTGCGCGCGTTCTCCCAGGTCCATCACCATACCGCCACCTTCGTCTGCCACATCGCCATTCAGGTGTTCTTCGTAGTGCTGCCGCCACCTTTCGATCACCTCACGCTCGTTCGTAAGAAGGTTCCTGTTTATGTCCTTACACATATCAGGCTGTGGCACGTGGCCCTTACGTGAACGGTTTAACTTCTCATAGAACTTTCGTGTGTTATTAGCGCGGTACAGTTGCTCCGTTTCTTCACGGTCTCGATCTTCCTGCTGGCGCTTTTTCCTCCGGAAAATCGAGTTTTGTCTGTTCCGCGCCTGTTTATATCGTGCCTCGTTCGCCCTCGTGCGGTGTTGCAGCAATCTCGCCCATGCTGCATTCTTCTCTTCCACTAACTGCTCACATTCGCCGTCATACCAGTCGTTTCTCTGATCCGGGGCACCGTGCCAAGTGCAGCGGTTGCGGTGCTACCAATGGCGGATCGAATATCTCTCCAGCCATCTTCAAGAGACGCTGCGCCTAGCTGCTCTTCCGTTGGAAGTGCCACTTCCAGCTGCTGCGCGTATTCTTGGGCTAGTCTACCATCTTGTAGCCGCCCAATGTTAAGCCGCGGCGTCCGACTTCGACGCGTGTTGTACACCGTCGAGAGTTTTGAGCGCATGCATACTGCAACGAGGTAGTGGTCGGATTCAATATTCGCACTGCGGTAAGTGCGGACGTTCGTGATGTCGGAGAAGAATTTACCGTCGATTAGAACGTGGTCGATTTGGTTTTCCGTTTCTTGGTTAGGTGATCTCCATGTGGCCTTGTGGATATTTTTGCGGGGAAAGAAGGTGCTTCGGACTACCATTCCACGGGAGGCTGCGAAGTTTATGCATCGTTGGCCGTTGTCATTCGATACGGTGTGCAGACTATCCGGTCCGATGACCGGTCTATACATTTCCTCCCTTCCTACCTGTGCGTTCATGTCACCGATGACGATTTTGACGTCCCGCAGTGGGCATCCATCGTATGTCTGCTCCAGCTGTGCGTAGAACGCTTCTTTCTCGTCGTCGGGTCTCCCTTCGTGTGGGCAGTGCACGTTGATGATGCTATAGTTGAAGAAACGGCCTTTAATCCTCAGCTTGCACATCCTTGCGTTGATTGGCTGCCACCCAATCACGCGTTGGCGCATCTTACCCAGCACTATGAAGCCGGTTCCCAGCTCGTTGGTGGTGCCACAGCTTTGGTAGAAGGTAGCCGCTCGATGCCCGCTTTTCCACACTTTCTGTCCTGTCCAGCAAATCTCCTGCAGCGCCACGACGTCGAAGTTGCGGGGATGTAATTCATCGTAGATCATCCTGTCGCAACCTGCGAAACCTAGCGACTTGCAATTCCATGTTCCAAGCTTCCAATCGTGATCCTGTATTCGTCGCCTACACGGAGAAACACGTTTACTCATTAATGGGTACTTTTTTTTGCTATCTCTTTCCCTCTGCTGAAAAATTTACCCATTTTGAGAGAATAAGTGGATCTACTCATTTAAATGAGTAAATCCACTTATTCTCCCGAAATGGGTAAATTTTTCAGCAGAGAGAAAGAGATAGCAGACAAAAAGTACCCATTAATGAGTAAACGATTTTACCAGGTAGGTCTTTGCCGATTATATCGAGTCGCATTATCTCTTATATTGTTCGTAATGATTGGTTTTCTAGGCGGCTTATTGTTTATTAGTTTACCATCACCAAATTTTTATGGTAGATAGCTAATATAATGGACCGTTTTCCCTAAAAAAATTACGTTCGAAAAAAGATAGGGTTTTGAGATATTTGAGTTTTTGTGACAAAATGATATTTTTAAAGGCAAAAAATTTTTTTTACTGTGCACATTTTCTTAAGAATCACCATTTAGTTGTCTAACTTTGCTGAAAAAATCATAACAATCGAACATTCCGTTTTTGCTGTGCAGCTTTTTAAATATTTTTGAACCATTTTCACATACACCCTTTTGAAAAGTTAGTCGTGACTCAATATGAAGATTTGATATCGAAAAATGACGATTTAGATGAAATTGAAAAACTGTGCAGAGTTTCAAATATTTTCGAAATGGTCGCTCAGGATCGACTGACATGCCCCCGTGGAATGCCTCATTAGGAATGTTATTGAAATAATGTCATTTAACACTAATTCGGCTCTCACGCCGGAAATTTAAGATTTAGAGCAATGACTTAGGGGTTGTTCAAAAATGACGTACACAGTTTGATGGGGGAGGTCAAGATTTTGTGAAAGTGCGTACACTCGGTATACAAAAAAGCTTGGCAGAGGGGGGTCTAAAAATCTCAAAAAGTAGTGGACGTCATTTTTGAATTACCCATTATTGAAAAAAGTTTTAGGATTTACATGAAAATGAAACGATTTATATGTATATGAAAAACCCAGATTAATCCACCTAGCGGCGATGATGCCGTATTGAAAAAATCACATTCGAAAGGTCAAAAAAGCTCTTTAGGAGAATAGATCTAATTTTTTCTATCATTTTCCATATTTTTGCATTAATTAATAAGCATTGCCACCATTCTTGAAAAAAACTTTTTTTTTCGATTCTTAATTTTTTTTCCAAGGAAAAACAATATTTTTTCAATAGTTCCAAAATACAATGTCCGATCGGGCCAATTTTCAATAGCAAACAATGCAACTTGTTGCGAGTAAATTCCAGAAAGTGTTTCTACAAAATGGTGGGTTGACATCTGGGAAGGAGCGCCCAACAGAGCTCTGGTCCCCACAAGTCCCTATCTCACGCTTCCACGGGTCGTCCGATGACAAAAGACCGCCAGCTAAGGGTTGTGTACTTAGCTGGTAGTAGCTGGTAGCCTGGGCACTGTTGTCCTTCTGACATCAGCTAGAGTGAGAAGGTACGCCTCGAGCGTCTGTTCACCAGGAGGTGCGGCTCAAACAGCGTCTGCCTGGTACCCAGCGGCTGATCAACGAAATGCTGTATCGCGTCAGCTATACCTAAGGTGGCAGCCCCATCATCGCGATGTAGGTAACGCGACCCCGGTAAGGTAGCTTACTGAAGCCTCTCAAATACCACGAAAAATGGAGATAGAAGAAAAAGAGAACTTTATTTTTGGCAACCGACCCGGCAACGAAATAAGGACTATGATTGGAAACTCGGTACCTGGAATGTCAGGACCCTAAATGAACCTGGACGAGTGAGCCTTCTGGCTCGTGAACTGCAGAAGGTTGGAGTAAACGTGGCTGCTATTCAAGAAGTCCGATGGCCTAGATCCGGAGAACGTGAATTCCGAGCCGTGGACCCCACGACCAACACTGCATTCAAGTATAACATCTATCACAGCGGCGGTAAAAAAGCAGAGCATGGATTTGGTTTCGAAGTGATGGGCAAGCAGATGAAGCGAGTGATGCGGTGGAAACCCATTAGAGAAACGAATCTGTGTGTTGAGGATACGGGGCAAATTCTTCAATTACAGCCTAATCAACGTTTACGCACCGACAAACGATAAATCCGACGACGTGAAGGACACGTTTTATGAATGTCTTGATAAAGCCTATGGAGAGTGCCCAAAGCATGACGTGAAAATTGTTATCGGAGACGCTAACGCTCAGATCGGTAGAGAGGACTTTTTCCGTCCCATAATCGGTAGGGAGAGCCTTCACTCCGCTACCAATGACAACGGCCTACGGCTAGTAAATTTTGCTGCTGCCAGAGGGATGGCCATCAGTAGCACCTTATTTGCACGAAAGAACATCCGAAAGCACACCTGGAGACACCCAAATGCCCAGACAACCACACATCGCATAAGAATGTACGATTAAAATCGTTTACCGATCCAAATTTCATCAACATCGCTTTGTGGTGCGAAGCTCATCAGGTTATTTATAAACTTTCCCGCGGCGCACAGTAGGCTATTTTGCGAGTTTATTCCAGCTTCATATGTTGACATCGCATATTCCAGCAAACAAACTCAAATGAAATCGGACTATCTGTCAAACAGAGTTTGTTATCACAAACTACATCGCAATGTATAACGAACAAACTCGCATAAAAATCGTGCATATCGCATACACTGCCGTTCAACGTCGGATAAGAAATACACATATATTGCATCCACTTTTGTACGCAAAAAGCGTTTTCGCGACTGGTAAGCGATGAAATTTGTGTGCATAGGCATCGCATAACAGAAAAACAATTCTATTATGCATGCATTCTGGTTGTCTGGGTGGTGACACTTGCAACCAGATAGACCATGTTCTGGTGGATGGGCGCCATTTCTCGGATGTTATCGATGTGCGGACATTCAGAGGTCCGAACATTGACTCTGATCACTACCTCGTTGTCAGTAAAATTCGATCACGGTTGTCAACTGTATCGTACGAAAGATCACAGCGAACGATGCGTTACAATATCCAGCGATTGTCGGCGGAAGGAGTATCGGCTGAGTACCGCCAGAAGCTCGACGAACGGATAAGTGCAATCAACGTTAGCGACAACATCAGCGATCTATGGGAGTCGATCCATGGAGCGGTGAGCACAACAGCACGAGAAGTGGTAGGCACTGCACAGAGGCGACCCAGGACGGGTTGGTTCGATGTGGAGTGTCAGAGAGTGACAGACGAGAAGAACGTTGCCAGAAGCCGAATGTTGGTGTCGGGTACCTGATCGAATAGAGATCGGTACAAGGAAGCAAGAGCAGCCGAAAAACGAACCCACCGCAGGAAGAAAAAAGAGTACAAGTTATTAGTGAGGCGCAGGAAAAAGTGGAGCAGAACGATAGGCGGAGGTTTTATGAGTCTGTCAATGGCGTGCGGAGAAAGACAGCGCCATCTCCCGTCATGTGCAACGACCAACAAGGGAATTTGCTGACAGATAAAACTGAAGTGGCTGCCAGGTGGAAGCAACACTTCGAGACTTTGTTGAATGGAGGAAGTGACGGTGCATCGGTGAACAGAATAAATATTAGCGACGATGGACAAGCTGTGGAGTCACCTACACTAGATGAGGTTAAAAAAGCTGTTAAAGAGCTGAAAAACAATAAGGCTGCGTGGAAGGACCAGCTCCCGGCTGAACTTCTCAAACATGGCAGTGAGCAGATTTATGAAGTTCTGCACCATATTATGTCGAAAATATGGGAAGACGAGGAAATGCCTGCTAGCTGGTTGGACGCTGGGCACAGACTGGAGTGCGCTAATTACCGAGGAGTCCTTCGTCGGCGAATACCAAGCAGGTTTTCGTTAGGGCCGATCAACGACGGATCAAATGTTCACCCTGAGACAAATCCTTGATAAATTCCGGGAGTACAACTTGCAGACACACCATCTGTTTATTGATTTCAAGGCGGCGTACGATTCAGTGAAATGGAATGAATTATGGCAAATTATCAGGGTTTCGACTTTTCGTTTCAATGAGACCAAAGCAAGCGTTTTTCGGGCCAAGGAAAATCTTGTTTCGTTGTTTATGTTGAGGATCATCTTTCACCCATCAATCTTTTCTCTAGAATTAGCATTGGAAGATGAACGAAAATCTTGCCTATTAGATGAAAATCCTTTTTCGTTTCATTACTTTCACCTCTCACTCACTTTTCGCGAGAATTATCGCAGAATAATTACAAAATTGTATGGCCGCGCCGGGATTCGAACCCAGAATAGTAACAATAATAGCTGTGGGGATGCGCTTACTTTAGCCACACCACCACGCTATCTGTATGAAAGCGTTAAGTTATTTGTTCCACATAAGCTACTACCATTTGCATTGATGATGCCACGAAAAGACTCGAATATGAAAGAAAAAGAGCAAACCAACGTTTAGCGGCAATCAAAGTGAGCGAAAAAATTTTATCACTCTCCAGGCTGTTTTTCTTTCCCGAAAAGCGATTTCTCCCGAAAACTTTCGTGAGGGAAAATCATGTGCTCCTGAGATTGAGTGAGCATTATGAACCCTGCAAATTATGCTTGAACATGGTTTTCCGGCGAAACTGATACGGCTGATTCGTATAACGTTGGACGGATCGAAATCAAGTGTAAGGGTTGCGGATGAAATATCGACGTCATTATTGTTACCTTAGGGGTCGTACACTTATTACGTAAGCAATTTTTCTTGGTTTTTCAACACCCCCTCCTCTCATGTAAGTTTTTTTATACAAATGATTTCTTATTTATATGGAGCGTAAGATATTGACCAACCCCCTCCCCCGTAAGTGCTTACGTAATATGTGTACGGTCCCTTAGATGGATTAAAGCAGGGTGATGCACTCTCGAATCTACTGTTCAATATAGCGCTCGAGGGAGCGATTAGGAGAGCTGGTGTGCAAAGAAGCGGTACCATTATCACGAAATCGCATATGCTCCTGGGATTTGCGGACGATATCGATATTATCGGAATTGATCGCCGTACCGTGGAAGAGGCTTTTGTGCCTTTTAAGAGGGAGACAGCGAGGATTGGACTCACGATTATTACCAACAAAACGAAGTACATGGTCGCTGGCAATCAACGTGGGTTCATTAGTGGTGGTGGTAGCGAAATGGTGCTGGATGGCGAAAAATTTGAAGTGGTAGAAGAATTTGTGTATCTTGGAACATTAGTGACGTGCGATAATGATGTTACCCGCGAGGTGGAAAGGTGTATTGCAGCTGCAAATAGGGCTTATTACGGACTTCGTAACCAGCTTAAGTCCCGTAGTCTGCAAACGAAAACAAAACTCGCGCTGTATACTACTCTGATTCTTCCGGTGGCTTTATACGGCCATGAGACATGGACGTTAAAGGAGGCTGATCGGAGAGCTCTCGGAGTGTTTGAGCGTAAGGTGCTGCGGGCAATACTCGGCGGTAAACAGGAGAACGGTATCTGGCGGCGTCGCATGAATCACGAATTGTACCAGGTGTATAAAGGGCTGGATATTATTAAGCTTATACAACACGGTAGACTACGGTGGGCTGGTCACGTTGTTCGTATGCCGGAAGAACGTCAAGCGAAGATAATATTTAGTAGAGAACCCGGAAGAGGTCGCAGGCTTCGTGGAAGGCCGCGTACACGATGGCTTTTTGCAGTTGAAGAGGACCTGAGGGCGCTCAATGTTCAGGGCGACTGGAAGCGATTGGCCCATGATCGAGTCCAGTGGAGAAGGATACTCCATTCGGCGTAGGTTCATCGAAGAGCTGTAGCCCATCAAGTATCAAGTATCAAGTAAGTAAGTAAGTTTCTACAAAATGTGTACACATACAATTACACACACATACATACATACACACATACAGACATCACATTTTTACTGAAATTTACGGTTGGAAATCACCAGCTTCATTTTAGACAACGCTTTTTTCCGCTCAAGTAGGAGGAGATCCGAGATTTCTTTAACGTAAGGAAAGTAGAAAAAAAATCGCGATTGAAATTGAAAATAGGGATATATTCACGGCTGTTCAACTAGGTACAATGTAATCGGAAAGCTAATGTCAATCAGCATACCTTATTTTATCTCAATTTGAGGTTAAATAAAATGCACAGCCAGACATATTTCGTTAATTTACGATTATTTTACAAGTAGTTTATTTTTCATTACTTTCTTTTGCCTGGGTTATGAGCATGTTTTTATTTAGTTTTCAACTATTGTTTAGGTATTCTATTATTGCAATTGTAATGCATTGCTCAAAAAGCATGAGCATGATTTATTGCCTTCTACATAAAAGTGGATGTGTGTTGAAGCAAAAACATAACTACAGCAACATAAAATTTTTCAATCGGGGAATTTGTCATTCATTTCATTTATTTAATCTACATCTAAACAGATAACACTGAATCAACAATTTGACGCCACAATACACGTTTCGAGGCCGCATCTCTCCATCCTCCAATACGCCCCACGCTCGCCAAGTCGTTTTGCATTTGGTCTGCCCATCTCGCTCGTTGCGCTCCACGTCGTCTCGTACCTGCCGGATCGGAAGCGAACACCATCTTTGCAGGGTTGCTATCCAGCATTCTTGCAACATGCCCTGCCCATCGTACCCTTCCAGCCTGGGTTCGCCGTAGAGCTGGGCGAGCTCATGGTTCATTCTTCGCCGCCACACACCGTCTTCTTGCACACCGCCAAAGATGGTCCTAAGCACCCGTCTCTCGAATACTCCGAGTGCTTACAAGTCCTCCTCGAGCATTGTCCATGTTTCATGTCCGTAGAGGACAACCGGTCTTATTAGCGTCTTGTGCATGACACATTTGGTGCGGTGGCGAATCTTTTTCGACCGCAGTTTCTTCTGGAGCCCGTAGTAGGACCGACTTCCACAGATGATGCGCCTTCGTATTTCACGACTAACGTTGTTGTCAGCCGTTAGCAAGGATCCGAGGTAGACGAATTCCTCGACCACCTCGAAGGTATCCCCGTCTATTGTAACACTGCTTACCAGGCGGGCCCTGACGTTACTGCGGCACGAATAAAAATTCAGCTTACTTCCGCTTACTATCGGGGCCAAGGACAGTTGAGATGCAAGGACTGAAAGATTATCTGGGCAATTTGTCTACTAGGACTTCGAAGCTGTGTTTAGAATTCTCCCCGGAGAAAACATTGACGTTTTTTTAAGCAAGCCAGCAAAACCGGTTAAGACAATCATTCACAGCATGTCTTCTAAATACCTCGGGGTCTGGTTCGACTTTAAATGCACCTTTGGGGAGCACATTTGCACAACAATGCGGCAAACGAATCAACCTCATACGAACAAAAACCGGTACATGACGAAGAGCGCTCCTGTGTCCTTGAATACGATAGTTTCCGATTCTAGTCAACTGCAAAAATGCATTTATCAATTTCAAAACGCGTTAGGTGGTATAAATCCGAATAATCTTATGAGATTGGAGGTAATTAGGAAAGCACTTTTTATGTTCTTAGAAAATAGTATTAAAAAATCTGTCCCATTCGTTACAATTAGCGATATAAAAATGTTCCGGTGCTATCTGTCACACTCGATCACTACCGAAAACCTCCCAGAGTGTGTACTTGTATGCCTTGCATCCAATTAAAAACCCAGCACGTTAATTAAGAGACAAATCGTGAACATTTTCTGCCGCAATGATACGATAATGAAAGTTGTCCTGACAGGCTATGGCGGCACGGCAAAGTGCAAGAAGTAGCGAGATTTTGTCTTCCCCCAAAAGGACATGAAACCACGCCATGTTCCGACTTACACGTACATGCCAGGATCCCAATCGAATAACCGAGCCGACACGACCTCCAGCGGGCATCCATTTGCCGTCCCCAGTCAAAAGTTTATTAAATTAATGAAAGGGAAGCAAACAAATTACGGAACGTGAACGGGAAAGTGCCGGCCAGTTGCAACCTCCCTATACTGCATTATTACAGTGTAAATATCCGTGCAAACGACTGGTCAAAATTATACTCTCGTTCTGTTCAAATTATATGATGTTTAATCTAGAATTAGATCACAACATCCATCTCAAGAGAAAAAAGAACAGCCAATTTATCTGGTAGAGACGAGACAGGATTTAAATGATTTAATTGTGCACTATTTAGCCGCATGAATCCCCATAGTCAACCGGTAAACTGAACGCTGAAGGGCCTCTCCGTTGGTACGATCGCCAAATTGGAAAATTATGCGAGTCCAATCTGTTTCGACAAGCTGGGTCACGGACTTAAGAAAGTAATAACCGACACGCTGACAATGAGCGATGTAAACGAAAGCCATAAACAACGGAAAGTGAGATCTCGGGGGCCGGGTTTTCGCAATCATTAGGCCCGGATGTCAATTTTTATTACGTGGAATGATTTGCGGGATTTTTCGATCGTAAAGGTTTGAAAAAAACGGCAAGGAAGCTTGTTAAAATTGATAGCAAGCTTTTGGGGCTGTACTCAATCGTCATCTACATTGAGGTGAAGCGAGAAGGTGACCCGTAGTCAGTATTGTTATGAAGAACGTGGGAAGAATTTGCGGCGTGCTTCCTCTGCTTTTATGGATGTTGCAACCTTGCAAAAGCAAGGTTTCTCAAGTGGATGCCTCTAACGACAAGTAACCGAACCGCTCAACAATACTGACCATAGGTTGTAAATTGTTGAAGAATGTGTTGAATGGTTCCTCAATCTCAAAAGTCAATATTGTTATTTCCTCCCATTCAACGCCCTCGGTCAATTGTTGGGTAATTTATTTTCGTCGGCTATGATGCCAAATAAAACAACACCTTCCATAAGATCAATGCTAACAATGATGAACATTAAGACGCGAATTTAATCTCAAAATGTCTGTTAATAGCTTACTTCAACAATATACGTAGGTACGGTACATAATTTGTGAGTACTAGAGTGTCCAAAAACTACCTCCGTCTTATTTTACAAATGCATTGTATTTGCTATCGATAGTTTTTTCCATGTAAAAACTTTATCGAACAGTTCATTTTATATAAGGACCGATCAAGAAATATGTATATAATAACGACTTTATAGTTATATGAACCTTAAAGTAAGACTTGTTTCAATTTATAAACTTAACGTAATAAATAGTAAAAATAATATTAAATTTTTTTTTCCAAGTTCGTTTATTTGGTAGGCTCAGGCGTGTATAACACTTTACGGAGCCATGGTTCTTTGCGATATATACAATCAATATCATTTATTTTTTCAGTTAGTAATAGAGGGGTAGAAGCCAGCTTACTCGTGGTGACTCGAGGTTAGTTTACAATGTTTAAGGATGCACGTGGCTAAGGATTTTGGATCAGGGAATTTCAGCTTCTCATCCGGGTATTTGGCGTCAGGGACGATGTGGCGTGTTCGACTGGGAGCATCTTCCGAATGGCAAGAGCTATGGTGCTCTATTGAACAGAAAGCAGAAACTAAACACAAAAAAAACAAAGAAAGAAAAAAACAAACTATTAGATTTTGATATCAGAAGCACAGAAGAAAACTATAAATGGCCTGCATATAGACCACATCACGATCTCCCAAAACACCTCGAACTTCCCTGAAGGGTTGTTTACCTCGGGCCACTAGGGTATCCAATAATTGCTCTCTGGAGGCGTCATTTTCCGAGCAGGACCAAACTACGTGATCGATGTCATCATAACCGGCTCCGCACCTACATAAGTTGCTATCGACAAGGTTTATTCTGTACAGATGTGCGTTTAGTGAATAGTGATTAGACATAAGTCTCGACATCACGCGAATGAAGCCTCGACTTAAGTCCTCACCTCTGAACCACGCTCGCCCAGAAACTTTTGGAACTATAGAAAATAGCCACCGTCCAAGTTCGTTGTGTGTCCAATTTCTTTTGCCAACTTTGAAGAGTACTCTGACGGACTAATGGGAAAAACTCGTTACTCGAGAATTGTCTATCATAAACCTCACCTTCCTGTGCGCCCACCTTTGCCAGCGAGTCTGCCTTCTCATTGCCGTAGATTGAGCAGTGAGAAGGGACCCAAGCAAAGGTAATCTTGAATGATCTTTCGACCAAAACACGCATCTGCTCTCTTATGTTTGTAAGAAAGTAAGATGCGTGCTTAACAGGTTTCATCGACCGGAGTGCCTCGATAGAACTAAGACTATCCGAGAAGATGAAATAATGGTCTACGGGCTGATTGGAAATTATCCCCAAAGCGAAGTTAATTGCTGCCAGCTCAGCAACATAAACCGAACACGGTTCCTGAAGTTTTTGGAAGGTGGTTGAAGTTACATTGAAAACACCGAAGCCAGTGGATCCGTTGATGCGAGAACCATCAGTGAAATATCTGTTATTGCAATTGACATGTTCATATTTTTAAGAAAAAAAAGGAAGAGAAAGGATATTTGTCGAAGATGATCTGGTATTCCTTGAATAGCATGTTTCATGGACAGATCGTATACAATTGAGGAACTGTCGTTGGTGAAGTGAACTCGAGGGGGATTATAACACGGAAGACAAAGATCTGATGATATGTAGTTGAGATAGACTCTCAGGAATCTTGAACGGCAAGTTAGTTCAAGCATATTATCGAAGTTATCTAGAACAAGTGTGTTACTTGTTCCACATTTGATGAGTATTCTAAGTGAGAGCTCCCAGTAACGGTGCTTTAAAGGAGTGACTCCAGCAAGCACCTCCAGGCTCATGTTATGCGTTGAATGCATACAGCCAAGGGCAATACGCAAACAACGATACTGAATTCGTTCCAATTTGATCAGGTGGCAATCAGCTGCTGAGAGGAAGCAGAAGGAGCCATACTCTAAAACAGAGAGAATAGTCGTTCTATAGAGTTTGATGAGGTCTTCCGGGTGAGCACCCCACCATGTTCCGGAGATAGAACGTAGAAAATGGATCCTTTTCCGGCATTTTGTATCAAATACTCGATGTGGAGCTTCCAGGTACATTTGGAATCAAACACGACCCCAAGGTATTTAGAAGATAAAGATTGATTGATAGTATCATTTAACAGCTTGAGTTTCAGTTGAGCAGGATACCGCTTCTTAGTAAACACAATCAACTGAGTTTTTTGCGGTGAAAACTGGATCCCTAAATGTCTGGCCCAAACAGTCAGATTACCTAGGGTACTTTGCAATGGTCCTTGCAAGACAGCTGCACATGGACCTCTTAGAGACACCACGGCATCATCTGCAAGTTGTCTGAGCGTGCATTGTCCTTCCAAACAATTGTCAATATCGTTAACATAGAAATAATAAAGCAAGGCACTTACACATGATCCTTGGGGAAGGCCCATGTAACTATTTCTGGAAGTTGTCAGAGTGCCGAGTGTGAAGTTCATTTGTTTTTCTGACAACAAATTGTACAAGAAATTATTTAAAAATACAGGTAGTCCATTACTGTGCAGATTGTCTGACAGTACTTCAATGGAAACTGAATCAAAAGCGCCCTTAATATCCAAGAATACTGAAGCCAATTGCTCCTTGTGCGCAAAGGCCAGTTGTATATCTGAAGAAAGCAACGCTAGACAATCGTTTGTTCCTTTACCTTTACGAAATCCAAACTGAGTATCTGACAGTAATGCATTTTGCTCGACCCAATGGTCGATTCTTGAGAGGATCATTTTCTCCAATAATTTTCTCATGCATGATAGCATGGCAATCGGTCGGTATGAATTGTGATTAGACGCTGGTTTCCCAGGCTTTTGAATAGCTATTACTTTGACCTGTCGCCATTCAGGTGGCACAATGTTGTACTCCATGAAACAGTTGTACAGGTCAAGTAATCGTCTTTACGATATCTGGGAGGTTTTAAGAAGATTGAATTTGATGTTATCGCATCCCGGAGCAGAGTTATTCGATGAAAGAAGAGACATAGAAAGTTCCAGCATTGTGAATGGTCCACCCAAAGAACCGGGATCATTGACTGATTCTCGAAATAGCGGTTCTGCTGGTACGGAATCTGGACAGACCTTTTTTGCGAAGTTGAATATCCATCGATTGGAGTATTCTTCACTCTCGTTGGTGGAAGTGCGGTTCCGCATGTTGCGGGCCATTTTCCAAAGTGTTGTCATTGAGGTTTCTCGCGATAGTCCCTCGACAAAACGTCGCCAGTAGCTACGTTTTTTAGCCTTGAGAAGATTTTTGAGCTTTCTTTCAAGCCTCAAATACTCTTCGAAAAGCTCAGACCTTCCGTGTTTACGGAAGGCCTTGAAGGCATCAGATTTCTCAGAATACAACTTAGTACATTCATCATCCCATCCAGGAGTGGCTGGTCTTCTTATGACAGATGTACTTGGAACGCGTCGTTTCTGAGCTTCTAGTGCGCTTTTTTGATTAATTCGATAAGGAATCGATATTCATCCAGTGGTGGAAGAACATCAGTTGATTCAATACCAATATTTACCGCCGATGCA
This sequence comes from Armigeres subalbatus, assembly GCF_024139115.2. NCBI lineage: Eukaryota > Metazoa > Arthropoda > Insecta > Diptera > Culicidae > Armigeres > Armigeres subalbatus. The sequence continues at coordinate 339,249,350 of NC_085140.1, forward strand.
AATTTTTGCCAGTCAATGTTCTTCGTGAGGTCCTCCACGAGCATCGTCCAGGTCTCGTGTCCGTAGAGGACTACCGGTCTAATTAGCGTTTTGTAGATTGTCAGTTTGGTACGGCGGCGAACTCTATTCGATCGGAGCGTCTTGCGGAGTCCAAAGTACGTACGATTTCCAGCCACTATGCGTCTCCGAATTTCTCTGCTGGTGTCATTTTCGGCAGTCACCAGGGAGCCCAAGTACACAAATTCTTCTACCACCTCGATTTCGTCACCACCGATGCAAACTCGCGGTGGGTGGCTCACATTGTCTTCTCTTGAACCTCTTCCTATCATGTACTTCGTCTTCGACGTGTTGATGACTAGTCCGATCCGCTTAGCTTCCCTCTTCAGTCTGATGTAGGCTTCCTCCATCTTCTCAAAGTTACGTGCCATAATATCTATGTCGTCAGCGAAACCAAATAGCTGGACGGACTTATTGAAAATTGTACCACTCGTGTTAATCCCTGCTCTTCGTATTACCTTCCAAAGCGATGTTGAATAGCAAACACGAAAGACCATCACCTTGCCGTAACCCTCTGCGGGTTTCGAAGGGACTCGAGAATGCCCTGAAACTCGAACTACGCACATCACCCGATCCATCGTCGCTTTGATCAACCGTGTCAGTTTATCCGGAAAACCGTGTTCGTGCATTAGCTGCCATAGCTGGTCCCGATCGATTGTATCATATGCGGCTTTGAAGTCGATGAATAGATGATGTGTGGGCACGTTGTATTCGCGGCATTTCTGCAGTACTTGGCGAATGGCGAACACCTGGTCCGTGGTGGAGCGTTCGCCCATAAAACCCGCCTGGTACTGCCCCACGAACTCCCTTGCAGTTGGTGCTAGTCGACGGCATAAAATTTGGGAGAGTACCTTGTAGGCGGCGTTCAGCAATGTGATTGCGCGGTAGTTGCTACAATCCAGCTTATCGCCCTTTTGTAGATGGGACACACGACACCTTCCATCCACTCCTGCGGCAAAACTTCCTCCTCCCAAATCTTGGTAATGACCCAGTGCAGCGCTCTAGCCAGTGCCTCACCACCGTGTTTAAATAGCTCTCCTGGTAGTTGGTCAACCCCAGGGGCTTTGTTGTTCTTCAGCCGGCCAATCTCCTCCTGGATTTCCTGGAGATCCGGAGCCGGTAGAATTATGTCCTGCGCGCGTTCTCCCAGGTCCATCACCATACCGCCATCTTCGTCTGCCACATCGCCATTCAGGTGTTCTTCGTAGTGCTGCCGCCACCTTTGGATCACCTCACGCTCGTTCGTAAGAAGGTTCCCGTTTATGTCCTTACACATATCAGGCTGTGGCACAGTGGCACGAGGCCCTTACGTGAACGGATTAACTTCTCATAGAACTTTCGTGTGTTATTAGCCCGGTGCAGTTGCTCCGTCTCTTCACGGTCTCGATCTTCCTGCTGGCGCTTTTTCCTCCGGAAAATCGAGCTTAGTCTGTTCCGCGCCTGTTTATATCGTGCCTCGTTCGCCCTCGTGCGGTGTTGCAGCAATCTCGCCCATGCTGCATTCTTCTCTTCCACTAACAGCTCACATTCGTCGTCACACCAGTCGTTTCTCTGATTCGGGGTACACCGTGCCTAGTCCAGCGGCTGCAGTGCTACCAATGGCGGATCGAATATCTCTCCAGCCATCTTCAAAAGACGCTGCGCCTAGCTGCTCTTCCGTTGGAAGTGCCACTTCCAGCTGCTGCGCGTATTCTTGGGCTAGTCTACCATCTTGTAGCCGCCCAATGTTAAGCCGCGGCGTCCGACTTCGACGCGTGTTGTACACCGTCGAGAGTTTTGAGCGCAGGCATACTGCAACGAGGTAGTGGTCGGATTCAATATTCGCACTGCGGTAAGTGCGGACGTTCGTGATGTCGGAGAAGAATTTACCGTCGATTAGAACGTGGTCAATTTGGTTTTCCGTTTCTTGGTTAGGTGATCTCCATGTGGCCTTGTGGATATTTTTGCGGGGAAAGAAGGTGCTTCGGACTACCATTCCGCGGGAGGCTGCGAAGTTTATGCATCGTTGGCCGTTATCATTCGATACGGTGTGCAGACTATCCGGCCCGATGACCGGTCTATACATTTCCTCCCTTCCTACCTGTGCGTTCATGTCACCGATGACGATTTTAACGTCCCGCAGTGGGCATCCATCGTATGTCTGCTCCAGCTGTGCGTAGAACGCTTCTTTCTCGTCGTCGGGTCTCCCTTCGTGTGGGCAGTGCACGTTGATGATGCTATAGTTGAAGAAACGGCCTTTAATCCTCAGCTTGCACATCCTTGCGTTGATTGGCTGCCACCCAATCACGCGTTGGCGCATCTTACCCAGCACTATGAAGCCAGTTCCCAGCTCGTTGGTGGTGCCACAGCTTTGGTAGAAGGTAGCCGCTCGATGCCCGCTTTTCCACACTTTCTGTCCTGTCCAGCAAATCTCCTGCAGCGCCACGACGTCGAAGTTGCGGGGATGTAATTCATCGTAGATCATCCTGTCGCAACCTGCGAAACCTAGCGACTTGCAATTCCATGTTCCAAGCTTCCAATCGTGATCCTGTATTCGTCGCCTAGGTCTTTGCCGATTATATCGAGTCGCATTATCTTTTATATTGTTCGTAATTTTTGGTTTTCTAGGCGGCTTATTGGGCCTGCGCAAACCTCCTGTCTCGTCGGAGGGCCGTCGTGTCAGGGCTGTTTAGCGTCCCACCTAACACCAGGACTTGGGCTTGTGCGCTTTGAGCGGCACACGGTCGCTTTGGTGGGGCCTACTTGCGGATACATGCAGCTTTTTATAGAGGTTTAACAGGGCCCACTGTCAAACCCCACCACATCCTAGGCAAGCCCCACAACTCGCCGATGGCCTGGGGAGGGATCGTCAAGCCCTTGGACATAGTCCCTGCTGCCCGTGCAATCTAACGATAGTGAATTTGAACATAAAGACAGATCAATACGGCTTTGTTGACCATTTGGTCCTATTCGAGTTACTTCACCAGTGTTCAAAATATTCAAATTGAAATCGTCACACAAATCATAGAAAATAGGCGCGCTATAATCGTCATACGTTTCGCCCCATCCAATACCATGTGCGTTCATATCACCCAATATCAATACTGGAGATGATAGGAGGGAGACTGCGCTCCAAAATGTCGACGATTAATAGAGGCATTTGGAGGAATGTACACTGAAGCTATGCAAAGATCTTTATTCTTCACATTTACTTGGCATGCAACGATTTCTAAGCCGGGAACAGTCGGAATGGGAATTCTGTAGAAGGAGTAGCATTTTTTGATCCCCAAAAGAACGCCACCATAATGATCATTCCGATCTTGGCGAATAATATTAAAATCGTGGAAGTTGATTTCGTCTTCGGAAGAAAGCCATGTTTCACAGAGTGCAAATATGTCGCAATCGGAATTGCGAATCAAAAACTTGAACACGTCTAATTTATTTTTAAGACTATGACAGTTCCACTGCAGCACAGTGATTGTATCTTGTGTAATAGCCGTATTATCCATCGAAAGAAACAATTCCTGCAAGAAGGGCCATGAAATAGTCAATTGCTTCAGATAACTTTCCACTGTTGGTATAAAGAGGTCAATGATTGGCCTCAATGAATTCGAAATATTGAATAAATTCAAAAACGGTCCACAAGGTCCTTAAAGGAGATCAATCCTCGCTTGGACGGAGTACTTTTTGGGAAGAACGAATTGTAGTTTTCTTTCATTGATTCTTCCTAGCCGGATGTTTCTTGGAAACATCGGTTTTGGGCAATGGCGGGAATGTCTTGCTGCAAGATGGATCCAAAGGAGCAGTGAAGACAGGTTGCTTCAGGATTTTAAATAATCCCCATTGCCTTCAGATTTGGGCAAGCTTTTATGGATGACTTTTGATTTCTTACGGCGCAATCCCGGGGAAGACGGTTGCTTCCTCTTTTCGGGCACGTGTACCTCCGTAGAATCATCCATATCAGCTGCGTCAGAGTCCAATTCGTCAATGCATATGGAATCATAATAATCACTCACTTGAACGTTAGCTGAAATAGCAGCCTTTGCAGTGGTATCGGCGGATGTGTCTTGCGCTTTAACCATTTCCGCATAAGTCTGCTTGGAGCGCTGTACCAACGAGCGCTTCACTTTTTGGGTGCGCTTTCTGTACACCGGGCAATCTTGCAAACCATGGGCAGGAGCCATACCGCAATAAGCACATTTTGTGGCTTGTTGCTGGCAGGATTCCTCCAGATGTCTTTCGAAACATTTACCACAACGTGGTTTGTTGTCACAAAACTCGGCAGTGTGACCAAGTTGTTTGCAATTGGTACAATTAAATACCCTTGGTACAAAAAGACGCACCGGAAACAACATATTCTCTAAATCGACATATTTTGGGAGAATCGAACCGGCAAACGTCACCCGAAGCGAGCCTGACTTAGAATATACCTTTTTGCCATCTACCATGGTTGCTGAATGCAATTCCTTGCAATCAAGAATATCCACGGTAGACTCCATTGCGTTCTTTAAGCGGCCTTTTCCCGCAAGTACATCCTTGCAAGTCAGGCTCGCTGCGTTGATCACACCTTCGATTTCGACCTCTCGCGAGGGGACATAAACTAAATATTCTACATTGTAGGCCTTGTCTTTAGCAATTTCGTTCGCCACCTGATATGTAGGTGCGGTGATTCGTAGCTTGTTCCTGTTGATCTGACTAAAATCAAGCTTCGTAAAACGACGCGTCAAATCTCGCTTAATGCCGAGAAAGTCTAGACTTTTCACTTTCTGCCGAAAGTAAACAACCCAAGGCCCAGGCGAAACCGCATGGTACAATCGTGTGCGGACATCTTTTGGAGGACTATCGCCCCCATAGTCTCTGCCTCCATTCTCACCTCGCAAGGTGGAAGGACAATTAATTCTTATGCTAACTTAGAACTACAGGCATACCTCGATAGTACGTACCCTCGATAGTACGTACCCTCGATTGTACGTACATTTTACCTCGATAGTACGTACACAAAAAAAAATTTTTTTTCGTTCAATTTTCTTGTACGGTTTTAGTAAAAAATTTAATATGCGTTGATCATGGCACATGCGGGAGTCCTTCATATGTTACGTAATAATTTCAAAACTGACACAACACAACACCATAGTGAGCTTATAACGAAATTAGTAGCAAAACTTTGAAAAAGCTGCGTGTCATAAATGTTTGCCAGTTTACGTAACACATATTATACTATCATTTTAAACAATTGAAGGAACATCTGAAACAGCTGAGCGATGCGGAGCGCGTCCAAGCCCTCATAAAGCGGAATATCAGCAAGAGAAATTCTTATGGCTTGGACGCGTTCGCACACGCACTCGCGTGAGTATGTCATCGCCATAAGAGTGTTATCAGCAGTAATTAAAATTTTATGGGTATGATTTTCTTATAAAGCAGATTAGCTATCCACTTAATTGAGCAGTTATTATGTTTGTGAATTATTTTATCTATCAAGGAAATTAGTTCCAGTTCTAGAACTCTTCCTCATGCATTAGTTCACCTAATAGACCAGAAAATAAGGAGTAAATTAATTCCATCATAGGAATGGGGATTCATAAAATTGAATTTTCGGCAAGATAATTTACTGTTTAATTAAGTTTACATTAAGTTTAGTGCCATTCTATCCACTTGTAGGTAACATATTTTTCTTGAGAAACAAATTAGCAGCGTTACTAAAATGGGGAAAAATTTTTGGTCGAAAATTTCCTCTGAGACGTCTTACTGGGATTTCCGAAGAAGTTTATCCTGGAACAGTAGTTTCTCCCAAGGGTTCTTCCTGGGATACCTTGGTAGTTTGGTCGATTGAAATTTTATCGACGGTGAGGCGTGATAGATCATTTTCAGCCAGTGGCAGTGGCGTGGTGGTGATTGGCGGCGGCGTGAGTCAGCGTGAATCAATTTCGTGTATTACAAATTTTCCGGAATTTATCTGGATGTTCCTACAGGAATTCCTCCGAAAGTTCCTCCAGGAATTCTTCTGGAAGTTCTTCCGGAAGTTCCTCTAGGAATTTCTCCGCGAATTTTTACGAAATTCCTCCGAACATCCATCTTAAATTATAGCCAAATATTTCTCCGTTAATCTTTCCAAATATATCCTCTAAATTCCATTATTTTCTCGGTTACTTCTTCAGCAAATCACTTAGGAAGTCTCTTAGAAATTTCCACATCCCCTTTCCCAGAACTTAAGGATTAACCAGAACATCATTCAGACATTCCCATATAAACTCCTCCGGGCATTCTATCTGGAGTTACTCCAGAAATTCCATCAAGATCTCTTCATTAATTACTTCGAGGTCTTTCTGGAAATTCTCATTGAATTTCTTCAGAAACTCACGTGGAAGTCCTTGATACTCACGCCCCGGAAATTTCTCCAAGAACTCTCCCGGAAAATTGTTTTTTTTTTCTTCGAGAATTCTCTGGGAAATTCCTTGCAAAATTCGTCTGCAAAATCATCTGGGTACAAAAATTAAATTTCGTCAAAACCAGTGCTGGAAATACTCGCTTCACGAGTAAGAAAAGAGTGTAATTTACCAGAAATGCCATACTCGCGTGAACCTACTGCCTGCATTTTTTCTAGCGCTTGCTTTGTACGTGAGTACGCGAGAAAAAAAACACGATCACGAGTATTTGTGGTTACTTCGAATAAAATGGATGAATTTTACTTAACATAAACACAAAAACAAATGAGTTCATTTTTCGGGGTTCGCTTTTCTGTTTTCTCTGCGAGTGGCAAAACAAGTGTTCGCGAGTATTTTGCATGGCCTAATTCTTGTTTTGTAAACAAGGTTCACAGATTTCCACCACTGGTTAAAACTCTTTCGGAATTACCTTCAAAAATTCCCCTTGAAATTCCTCTGAAAATTATTTAAGGGATTCGCCCGGATGTTCCTGCAGCCATTCTCAAAATTTCTACGGTACTTCGCTTAAAATTTCTATAAAAAATCATCCGAGTATTTTACGAGAATTTTTTCCCGGAAATTACTTCAAGAACTTCTTCAGAAATCTCTTTTAAAGTTCCCCCGAAAAGTTCTTCAAGAATTATCCGGGATTTCGTTTCGGAATTCCCACAGAATTTTCTCAAATTATTCTGCAGAAATTTCCTTTAAGAACTGCTCCGGTAAGTTTCTTTTTCAGGAAGAATAGGAGTATCCGAAAGGATTTCCTGAAGAATTTCCTAAAGTAATTTTTGAAAAAATTCGCGGTGGATTTCTTGGTTTGAGTTTGGGTTTCGAAAAATCTTGATGGATTTACCTATGGATTTCCTGGAGATATTCTCGGAAAAAATCATAGAAGAATATCTGAAACAAATCTAGGAGAAATTTGAAAATAAGAAGTTTTTTTTAATGAATTTCCAGAGGAAAATATTCATGAATGTCAAAAAGAATTCAAATAAAGTTTTGAAATAATTTCAAACTAAAATACGGAAAAATTCTAGTAGAATTTCAGAGGGTGTTCTTGGAGTAATGCTTTAGTTTCCTGAAGAACAAACCAACATTTTCAGAAAAAAGTATCTTTATGTCTGGCCGAGAATGTGTTGAATAGTGGCCATGTTGCCAAAAATTATCCTACGTCGCACTTTTTGGCCAGAGATCCACGCTAGTTCAACTAGTTCAGTAGATCAACATCCAATGATTTAGATTTAAATACTTTATCGACAGACACCACCTCAATTCATCAAGCTGATACCGATCAACTATATAAAAGTCGGCCCTCCAGGCCTTCTACCAAAAAATCGTTTTTGGAGTTTAAAGCCTTTTCGTTACACATTGTTGTACGAGAAAGGCATAAACGATTCTACATACAAGAAAATTAATATAACTTAGAAAGTTAGAAATCAGTTTTTTTGTTATCTTTATACTAATCTTAGTGTAATGTACTTATGAATAAAATTACGAATCATAATGAAGATTCCTCCAAATCAACGCGATGTGTTTGTTGCTATAGCTAACAGTTTCTTGCTTTGGTAAGGAAGCGTCAATGGAGCCAATTGAATCACAACGACGGTGACAGTTGAGGACAACCTTAAAGCTTTTCATTTACATAAAATCTATAGGTGGAATCCATAAAATACGTCACGTAAAAATGTTGTGATCCACCCCCAATCGTCACTTTTTGTAATTACATGCATAATTATGCATGATGTGTAACATATCCTTAAAACGTTACGAATATCACGTAATTTATGGATGTTCCGAAGCATTAATAACAATATTTCATAAAAACAATAGCCTCACATTTGCAAGGACGATAATTTTGCTCAATGCTACATGTAGGCACCATTTCAAGAAAAATCTTAGTCATGCTGGTCCGTTGTGTACTATATCAAATATAAATTTGCTTAGAATACAGAGCCTTCTATCGAAATTTTGGCTTCTGAGCGGTTTTATAGACATTACACCACTCCCAAATAAACAGAAAGGCAAAAAAAAATTTTTTTTTCGGTGTTTTTTTGCTTCGATAGTACGTACGCTTCGATAGTACGTACACTAAAATTACGGAGGTGTACGTACTATCGAGGTATGCCTGTAATAGCAAATTAGAAAAAAAAATATATAAAAAAAACTAATTTAATTTATTATAATTAATCCCACTCTGTATCAGAGGGATGGGAGAATAATTAAACAATGCCTTCCACTTATCTGCGCTGCTGGCTGTAGGTAGCAGCAGAAACAATAGCCTGCTTCACTGGCGTCGCCAGAAGCAGCTACTTCGCTCGCCGACAGTGATCGCCTTGGATCCGTAGGTAGGCACCACACAATAGACTCGCACTACCGAACAAAACCCGCGATGAGACACAGCACACACGTCTGGCTCGTTCGAACTATCGGCACGGAATGAATATTAAAATTACCTTTTCACATGAATAACAGTTGAAATTATAATGCATTTGACGAATTCTACAAATAATACGATTGTTTTTTTTTAGCTTTACGTTGGACAATAATAGGATTGTGTTCTGAGACAAAACTTAACTATTTCAATCGTCAATGGGTCACCCTAACGAGTAAACCCGCGTGTAGAAGCAGAGGTTCATCAATTACGCCCGACCACTCGACGGCAGTCGTAGGTCACGGTTTTCGTACGCACATTGTTTGCACTTTTCATTATCTATACTTTGGCTGGTAAACGGCTGTCACCAAAGTGTCAAATATACTTCGCAGGCTGACGATGCATGGGCGCAGGTGAAGTTCACGACAACGACCCCAAATTGAGGTCTTCAAGCGATTTGCTATGAAGATATCACCATTGAGTCAGACTGCTCTAGGGCAACCGATTGTCTTGGCGTTTACAACGAGATAATGGGAACAATCTGCACCGGAAACCGTGGAGCACACTTACAAGCATGACATAATAATTACTCCATTAAATGAAGCGCTAACTGTTTTGCTCAAATTAAGATTTACGCCGAGATCAGATTATTTACACGATCGTGTTTAGCACTTGGGCTCGCATTACGACTTTTCTTTTGTGATCCACGCTTGGATCTTGAACTTTCAGCGTGCGAAGGTTACGTGGACTGTGCTGAATAATTAGCCAATTCGGGTTTGGTTTTGCGCCGGTCAATCGTTCAGACGGACACCTGACAAACAAGAAGATCAACCTGAGCTGAATTGAACTTGAAAATCAAGTGAAGTTTTTAATTGTTATACCAAGTAGCCACGCTACATGCACTGATGGGCGCTGAGCGAATTCAAGGTTTTGATTATGCGGGTAGAATTGCTCATTTGGTTGAGGCGTTCTTACTGCATGTCAGATTGTTGGAAAAGGTCTCAAGGGCTATTAATGGCACAATACGACGGAAACCGGATGATCTTTGTAGATGAATGGGGTTAAAATGTCAACAGGGTAGTTGCATGATATTGACAACATAATGAAGTGCATCATCATTGACGCATAATAGTTTTTGCTTGACCTATATCTTTTGTGAGTGTTCTGTGCTTCAAATAATTACTGGTGCAAATATATAGCAACATCGTTTTATCATTCAATACGATTAAAGTTCCAATATATTGAAAAATATTAATAAGGAAATCTTGGCACCTAGAAGGATACCTTATCCCTCTTTCACAATTCCCTCAATTCAGACCTGCAAAAAAAAACATCCACCTGCTTCTCAATAAAAAAAAACAATGGGAAACCGTTACACACAAGCTGATAATTATAATCAGTGGCCTTCGCTTTTAAACTTCCTCAATGCGCTGGTACTCTGAAGTGGTGAGAAAGATGATCAATTTCATTATTCTGGTAAATGGTTCCCCATTGTCTTATGTTTCGTTCATTGCCGCTACGTTCCATTGTAAAAAAAAACATCATCAACACTAAAATCACCTTCAAATATAGCAGCTACTAAAACTGCGTCATTTGTGTGGTCGAAAACGCATAAATCAATTGCTACCAAGACCAGGTTAGTTATCGGAACAGTTTCTTTAATATGTTTCATTTTCTTTTTTTTACAGGTAAACATCCTAAATAGCAAGAAAACGATAATTGAAGCATACTTATCAAGTAAGTAGGATTATTTCTAAAATATACATGGAACTATACCAATCTAGTATGCGAAATATGATTACCATTTCTAATTCAAATTGAGTCATGCTAAGACTCGACTGAGTCTGTGAACTAACAAAAATTTGGGGATGCAATAGTCATAATAATGCTTAATGCATCTGCTATTACTCTAATAAGCAATGCCAAAACATATTGATCCTATTGGTGATGTGTCACACTTCTCGCTACAATTCATTATGACTGAGGCCAAAGGGGTCTCCAGTAGACCTGTGTGCCGCCGCTGCCACTTCCGGAGAAATTCTTAGAGAAATTTCTAGGGAAATTCCTAGAGGAACTTCTGGAGGAATTCCCGGGGGAACTTCCGAAGAAATTCTTGGAGGAACTTCCGAAGGAACTCCTGGAGGAACTTCCGGAGGAATTCCTGGAGGAACTTCCGGAGGAATTCCTGGAGGAACTTCCGGAGGAGTTTCTGGAGGAACTTCCGGAGGAGTTTCTGGAGGAACTTCCGGAGGAGTTTCTGGAGGAACTTCCGGAGGAGTTTCTGGAGGAACTTCCGGAGGAGTTTCTGGAGGAACTTCCGGAGGAATTCCTGGAGGAACTTCCGGAGGAATTCCTGGAGGAACTTCCGGAGGAATTCCTGGAGGAACTTCCGGAGGTATTTTTAGAGGAACTCCGGATGAGTTCCTGGAGGAACTTCCAGAGGAATTCCTGGAGGAACTTCCGGAGGAATTCCTGGAGGAACTTCCGGAGGAATTCCTGGAGGAACTTCGGAGGAATTCCTGGAAGAACTTCCGAGGCATTCCTGGAGGATCTTCCGGAGGAATTCCTGGAGGATCTTCCGGAGGAATTCCTGGAGGAACTTCCGGAGGAATTCCTGGAGGAACTTCCGGAGGAATTCCTGGAGGAACTTCCGGAGGAATTCCTGGAGGAACTTCCGGAGGAATTCCTGGAGGAACTTCCGGAGGAATTCCTGGAGGAACTTCCGGAGGAATTCCTGGAGGAACTTCGGAGGAATTTCTGCAGGAACTTCGGAGGAATTTCTGCAGGAACTTCCGGAGGAATTCCTGGAGGAACTTCCGAGGAATTCTTGGAGGACCTTCCGGAGGAATTTATGGAGGAGCTTTCGGAGGAATTCCTGGAGGAACTTCAAGAGGAATTCCTGGAGGAACTACTGGACGAATTACTGGAGGAACTTCCGAGGCATTTCTGGAGGAACTTCCGGAGGAATTCGTGGAGGAACTTCTGGAGCAATTCCTGGAGGAACTTCCGAGCAATTCCTGGAGAAACTTCCGGAGCAATTCCTGGAGAAACTTCCGAGCAATTCCTGGAGGAACTTCCGGAGGAATTCCTGGAGGAACTTCCGGAGGAATTCCTGGAGGAACTTCGGAGGAATTCCTGGAGGGGCTTCCGGAGGAATTCCTGGAGGGGAACTTTCAGAGGAATTCCTGGAGGGGAACTTCCAGAGGAATTCTTGGAGGGGAACTTCGGCAGGAATTCCTGGAGGAACTTCCGGAGGAATTCCTGGAGGAACTTCCGGAGGAATTCCTGGAGGAACTTCCGGAGGAATTCCTGGAGGAACTTCCGGAGGAATTCCTGGAGGAACTTCCGGAGGAATTCCTGGAGGAACTTCCGGAGGAATTCCTGGAGGAACTTCCGGAGGAACTTTCGGAGGAATTCCTGGAGGAACTTCCGGAGGAATTCCTGGAGGAACTTCCGGAGGAATTCCTGGAGGAACTTCCGGAGGAATTCCTGGAGGAACTTCTGGAGGAATTCCTGTAGGAACTTCCGGAGGAATTCCTGGAGGAACTTCCGGAGGAATTCCTGGAGGAACTTCCGGAGGATCTTCAAGAGAAGTTCCTGCAGGAACTTCAGGAGAAATTTCTGCAGAAACTTTCCGAGGAATTTCTAAAATATTTTCCAAAAAAAACGGAAGAAATTGGTTCACGCCGATCTACGCAGTAAACCATTGACGCCACCACGCCGCCGCCGCTTTTCAACTTTAAGTGTTCTATTAGCATTCCCACAGTTATTAATTGAAAGCTTTCTATGCCCGCCAATGCAAATGATATATTTTCATACAAAGTATATTAGAGTAGAGCGTCAAGATCATTTTTTTTTTTCAAATCAATGGTTTTTCAAAACCATTCTGGGTGCCAAACAACTGTGCAGAATTTAGGCCCGATTAGTTGCTTCCACGCTTTCCGCATCGCGTTTTAAGTTTGTATGGAAAAACGTATATTTTTAGTTTTTACTTTTGAGGTTTCAGTTCATCGTAAGCCAAATGGCATATTGCGTATAACTCAGTATAACTCAGAGGATTCTGAAAAACTTTGCTGAAGAAGGTACGTTGCTGGAACGTCCACGAAAAAAGTTATAACGCTTCGAAGATTGATTGCTCAAACCATATGCAATAAATCAGTTATTCTGCCATCTCTGCCGAACTACGTGGACCAGTGAGTGTTATTTCAAAATTATTGATCTTATAGGGCTTTGGAGCTAATGGGAGTTATTCGGAATAATTTCACAAAGTAAAAATTCCGACAAGAAGGAAGATGGGTTTTGCCCTCTGACAACCATAGGTTGTCCGGTAGTGCTGGCAGAAACATTGATTTCTTGCATATGGTTTGAACAATCAATTTTCGATGCGTAATAACATTTTTTGTAAGGTATACCGGCACCGGGAAACGAAACCAACCTCCCTCAGCATGGTCTTACTTTGTTCTTGCTAGGTTCGCCCCAAAGAAAAACTTTTTTATAGGAAACATGGGTCTTACAGGGTTATAAAATAATCAACTTAGTTTAACGAATTGAGGTGATGTCTGTGTGTGCGTGTTTGTATGTATGTGTGTGCGCAAAACCAAAATTATCTCCTATTTTTAAACACTTGTCCTTAACCAATTTGTTCGCACAAAAAATGGCAGCTAAATAAAATTTCCATTTAAAATTAGAAATTTTCCATAAACAATTAGGAAATTGCCAATAAAAAAATCAGGGTATGAGCAATAAATAATTATAAAATTTCCACAAATAAAACAAAATTTCCATAAACTATTAAGAATTTTCCACAAAACAAAAATAAATAAGCACTTTTAAAAGCAAAATAGCAATTATAAAAGAAGAATTTTCCATAAAGAAATGAAAATGTTCCACGAAAAAAATACAAAATTTCCATAAATAAATCAATATTAGCAATAAACAATTACAAAATTTTCCACAAAATAAATATATTTTTTCCATAAAAAAATAAAAATTTTCCACAAAATAATCAATAAAGAGCAATAAAAAAATAAGAAAATTTCCATTAAAAAATACAAGAAAGCAATAAAGCTGATGAAATTTTACATGAATTTTAAACGCTTTTAAAGAAGGGGTCATCTATGGAAAAAAGCACAGTTTGATTGCTTTTTTATATTTCTTTATGGAAATTTTCTTATTTTTTTTATTGCTTTTTATTGATCATTTCGTGGAAAATTTTTATTTTGTTATGGAAAAAATATATTTATTTTGTGGAAAATTTTGTTATTTTTTATTGCTAATATTGATTTATTTATGGAAATTTTGTATTTTTTTTTTCGTGGAACATTTTGATTTCTTTATGGAAAATTTTTCTTTTATAATGAATTATTGGCAGTGGCTGATTTGCTACTCGCCGCTTCCACTTCCAGGCGCTATTGTATATGCGAAAATAGCCAGCGAAAGTTAACCGCAAGAAATTTGTATGGCGAAAGACATCTAACGCGGGTTTTCTCAAAATTAGAAAGTTTTCATGAAAAACTATTTGGTACCAGTTATGAAGGATGGTGTCCGCTACTACGCCTACCAAATATTTTTTCCATTAAGGTGCTTAATTTTGAGAAATCGAACCTTAGATGCCTTTCGCCATACTGATTTCAGAAAGTTAACTTCTAGTGTGCCGCTGTAAGCACGCTCATAGCAGGCGATTCATTGCAATTTTTGCTTTCAAAGGTGCTTTTTTATTTTTGTTGTGTGAACAATTATATGGAAATTTAATATTATTTGTGGAAACTGTATATTTATTTGATGCTTATACACTGATTTCTTTAATGGCAATTTTCCATTTTCTTATGGGAATTTTTTAATTGTTTAGGGGAAGTATTTATTTTAGTCACAAAAATTGCATTCAACGACAAAACTTGCTATAAATATAAATGAATGTGAATTATGAAATATATTCACCTACCGCTGTTATTTTTTTCTTTCTCATACATTTTTTTCATATGTAAAACATCTGAAAGGCATTAATACCGACAGGTGGATTAATCAGGCGTTTTCGTATGCGTGATCAGAACATTTGCCACTTCCCCCGCAGTGTTTGATGCCAGGGGTAAATGTAAAATCTTTAAATTATTTGCTTTCATGGTACAAACCACTGCAAATTGATTGTGATTAGTTTAATTGTATTGTAATGGTTACCTGTGACAGGCCTGGTAGCGGGTCACTTTTTAGTGACTTGGTCACTTTTTTCGGGCAAGTCACTAAAAAGTCTCTTTTTTCGACCTCAAGTCACTAAAGTCACTTTTTCTCGCAAAAAGTCACTATTTTCAACTATTTTGAGCGAGGTGAACCGGCCCAGGGCATAAAACCTCACTAATAAAGATAATAATAATAATAACTATTTTGAAACTATTGACTGTTTTTGAATGAAACTTTATGTATAAGTCGGATGATGCTATGTTCGTGGCGGTAATTACAGAAATTGGAAAAATGATCGCTCTGAAACTTCGCCAGCCATTTTGCTCGCTGCTCTTATTGGCATTTCACCAGTAGCTAATTGACATTTCCCCTCAACATTTTTTATTTGCACAATCGATTCTTTATTTTATTTAAAGTCGACTTTCCCAAAGAACCCATATTTTTTTACGCCTCTAAGTATTTTTAGAATTCAAAACAAAATATTAAAAAAGTGTTGTTTTTTTCAAGATTGGGCTAACATCCGCCTGATTTTGAACGAATGAATTTTTCAGACTGGTTCACTCGTGCAGCAGTTTTTCAACTTTTGTTTTCGATTTTTAAAATAGTTAGACGCTTGAGAGAGAGTTGAAAGATAGAGAAAGTTGGCCTTAAATAAGCTAAAAAATCGGTTGAGACAATAAAACGAGATGCAATTTTTGACTGGAAAGGATATAGAATATATAAAGGGAATAAAGTCTCCCCAATTTTGAAGATTGCATGCGCTACGATACATCGAAAATGTGAAAAGTAGATCAAGTCTGCCCAGTCTCCCCTACCAATTGCACTATTGGTGGTTTAGATTAATCTTTTCAATTTTGAATATTCTTCCTGGTGCTTCAGGAAAACCAATAGTTGATTAAAGGCTTATTATTTAGTGCATACCTAAAACAAACATGCTTATCACTTTTGTTATAACAGGAAATTGTTTTATCACAAAGCTCGTGCTTTGAGTTATAGGGGTGTCACTGCATTAATCCATTGCTCTTCGTCGATGTGTTCTTTTTATTATTGTAGCGAATTGCGGTAGTTTGCCGAAGATTGATTGGTTTGATGAGATAAAGAATAATTATATCTTGCACCAGACGCAACAATCACGGTTGTAACTGTTGAGTTATTAACGAAGTTATGAATCTCAGTGCGTAAAATTTTTGGTAAAATTTAAAATATTTATTTTCAAATCGATCGAATTAAAAGGTGATACATTAAATTCACTGCAATTGAATTAAAAGGCGATGCATTAAATATGTAAGGGATCCCCAAAGTAATTTTGCTGTAAGAACATGAGAAAATATGTAGAAGCCGTTTTTCCCTCCCAACATCCACTTCCCTCAATATTTTGGAATTTTTCAAAATATATTGTTATGATAATTTATACATTTGAAATAGCATTCGTTATATTTTGATAACTTTTGAATTTGAAGACGAGCCCGACGGTCCTGCATTATAAGCAGGGGGTTGAGCGTTCAATCCCAGGTTCGTTGTAACTGAATTTTTATAATTTTTGTTCCGTTTACTATCAAAACGATCCGTACTGATGTTCCTTTCGCATTAAAAATTCTAAAAACTTTCGTGGCACTTAGGCCAAATATACCAGTTGTGGCTATAACACCAGTTGTCGCACTAGTGCTTTATATGCGAAATGGCCAATCAAATCACCACAAAACAAGTTCAGATCGATAAAGCATATTCATTTGATACGATAACACCTTTGATCTCCTCCAAAACAAGCAAAGCATAATTATAAAAATTGATTTTGCTTAATTTTTGACATCCTTTGCACCTGTTGTCGCACTAGTGGTCCCTATTTGGCCAGTCCCATAAGAAAACAATGAGATCTGCCAAACAAGGAACCAAAATTATAAATAGTGCCATAACTGGTGCATGTGTTCCTATTGATTAATCAATTTTGAGGATTATAACAAATTTTATTGTGGTTTTCACAGCTGTTCTAAGGAGCAGGAAGTAAAACCTTTCGCTTGATATATAAAGTCGACCCGCATGCCTTTTACTTATTTAAAAAAAAAACAGTTGTTCTTATGTATGGCGACAATTGGTACACCCACCCTATAACAAATCTGCATTTGTCTTAAGTAGGTGTTCAGCTAATCCAGTGATCGTGATCCACAAGAAGAGAATGTTCATTCAAGCAGAAAGAAAAACAGGCCTTATGAGTGATAGATATCCAAGTTTCGCTCACTTCCAGTGGCGCAAACATTTGATTTGCAGGACTACTCATAGTTTTGAGTTTTGAGTAAAATTTTCTTGATAAAAAGAGAGGGCAAAAGTTAGCGTGCACGATTTTCGTTTCTCTTTTGAGTTCGTTATGAGAGAGTGGTGAGTAAAAGATTCGCCAAAAAACGCTAAAGATCGACCCCAAAAACGCTAAATTTTGTCTCATCAAAATTGCAACTGAAACTGAAAGTCACTATTTGGTCACTTTTTCTGCAACTGAAAGTCACTATTTGCTCCCTTTTTTCATCAGCTTTGGTAACTAAAGTCACTATTTTGAACGACATTGGTCGCTACCAGCCCTACTGTGAATCAAATTCACTGGAAAAAGGGACAATTTTTATTTTTATTTTTATGATTTTATGGGGTCCCAAAAACAAAATGTTGCGTTTTTCTCGTTTCTTACCTCGCTTGCAATAAATGTAAAGTAACCAGACATCCCTAACAATACGGAACAGTCGCGGATTCTGCCGGGGAAATGGGATTTCGTTTTTCAAATTTTCCAATTTTCTGGCTTTTGCTTTGAATTTTTCCATCTCTCTTTTTTTTCCTAAGCCAGTGTTGATCGCAAGTAGCATACAGTGAGAGACGTTTTTCGCATGTTGTGAGAACAATTTCGACGAAACTTTAGCTGAGTGTAGTAAAAAATATTTGGTTTAAGATTTTTGCAATAGCAAATGTATGTAATCTTTACGTCAATCATGATAAATTTGATTATTCGCGGACTCTATTGCTACGTTAAATTCCACTAACTTGCCAAAAGTTGAGCGCGTTACACTTTCTTTTAATTCAAGTAAGATGATCGAAGGTGTTTACACGTTCAATTTGCGTTCAATCCTAGCTATTTACTTAATTGATTTACCTACGTTGTTGTTGACGTGCCATATATAAAGAAATACACCAATAGATTGTGATCAGCTAACCACGCATTTGTGATTCATTTGTTCGGCTAATAAAAATCGTTTTACGCTAATGAAAAATATGTGCAGATGCTAATGATATATATTACACTAATTTGTTTTAAGTGCGTCCTGGGATAGTAAATGATTATGTGCGCACACATACATAGATCTTAAAATTCAATTTTATGGATTTTCGCCAATAAATATGTGCGGATTATCCTCAGTGAGAGCCTAAAGATATTTGGCCGAGAATGTCATTTGGTCCAACAGTTCCTTTGGTCAAAAGGACATTCGGTCAAAAGTGTCGTTCGGCTGAATTGGCCATTTTGGATATTCTTACGACAATAACGGGAGAATCTTTTGAATTTCGCCTAAAAAAATTGATGAGCTTCCCCAGAAATTCTTCAAGTTTTTCGAGAATATTAATTTAAAAATTATTTTCAGATTTTCCACGGGAATTACTTTCTAGCTTCGAGAACTCTTTGGAATTACCAAGGAAAATTGTTTACTTGAGAATCTCTTCATAATTTTTACGGGAAGTTGTTCTCAAATTTCTACAGGAAAATATTCGGAATATTCACGGAAAGTTCCTATTAAGTCGCTGTTGAGTATTCTTTGAAATTCACATTGAAAATTGTGACTAGTGAATGGGATGCTTTAATGTTGACTTCCCCAATCTAAATTAATCAAGACGGTTGGTTTTTATTCTTTTTTAGAGTGTTTTTTTCGCAGGGAGAAGTTCATCATTAAACGGCTAACTTCAAAACATCGGAAAAATTCTCGAAATTTTTGAGGATTGTTTTTGGATTTCTTCAGAAAATTTTATCTATTTTTGATTAAAAATTCTTGGTAAGTTTCATTCCATTCCAATAAGACCGAAACCATCGTTGCCTAAAAATGCCAATTTAGCAGAAATAGTTTTTTGACAGAATGGGCAATTTGGCCAAAAATGTCATTTGGACCAACGGGGTCATACGGCCAAATTTCAATGACTGAACCTCGTACTGAACGGGTAATATGGTCAGAAATGGCCACTTTTTTGTCAATTGACCATTGAACAACATTCCGTGGCCTCTCTTTTTTTAAGTCGATACTGGACTTTAGTCCAAAAGACATCTAGCTAGGTATCATTTAGCAAAACGATTCACGGAAACTGTTAGCAGATCAAAACTGGTTTGACCGAAAATGTAGTTTGTCCGAAAGCGATGTACAACCAAACGGAAATTTTGGACGGACTTGTAAAAAGTTGTTTACCCTAACAGGTCATTTGGCTGGAAATGGCGTTCGGGTGAAAAAGTCGTTTGACCGAATATACATCATAATTATTTGACCAACATGCCGTTTGGTAAAAAATGACATTTGGCGAAAATAGCCATTTGGCCCTCAAATGTTTTTTTCTGCAACCTTTTTTGAAAAGTGTCGTTCGGCTGAATTGATCATTTTGCCAAAAAAGACGTTTATCCAAGTAGGTCATTTGGCGCATATTGCCGTTCGGCCAGAAAGGACATTTTCCGGCCAAATTACCATTCCTACCAAACGGCATTTTCGGTCAAACGATCTATTCATATCGATCTATTCATCTATACGATTTTTTTCGACAAAATAACCAGTTCGGCTGAATGTCCATTTCGGCTGTATGTCGTTTTCGGTAAAAATACATTTTTCGTCAAACCATTTTTGACCTGAAAATATCAATGTATGACCATATATTTCTGGGCTGATGACCTATTCGGCCAAACGACCTGTTAGGGAAACGACTTTTTTGAACAAATTACCAGTTCGGACAAACGACTTTCAGTCAATGGATATTCCGAAGATTTTCTTACGGACAATACACTAGTTGTTCGATAACTGCAACATGACGCATTCTAGACTTCAAACAATTGTCAGACGTCGTCAAAATAGAAGTGCATATGATTGTTCACCCCTATGCAGCTATCATCGACTTTGACATAGTTTTGAAGCTCAGCTGTTCGATAACTGCAAAACTGATGTAACTTTCGAAATGCAGTTAAAAGCATTGCAGTTAAATGACTTTCAGTTATCGAACGTCTACTGTACAAAGAATTTCCCGTAGAATTCCAATAATTTCGAACAATTTTTCGTTGGATCATTTTGAACAATCCTCCGCGGAAATTCTAAAGAAGTTTCCGTTAAACTTACGGAGAATTTCTCCTGAACATTCCAGAGAATTTTTCTCGAAAACTCCTTAGAGTCTCCCGCGGAAATTCTTAAGAATTGACTGTTTTATCGTTGGCCATGCCAAACTAGCCGTCTTTATTATTCTAGACTGAGAAAGCCAACGGTAAAACACCCATTTAACCTTCCTAATGCATTGGAAAAAAGTTACACATTGAGATTTCATCTCGATCACAAAAACTCAAATTTCAACCGATTTTCGATCTTTAGGCACCAAATGAAAGCTGTAGGTTCCAATAACAAGGCCACGGGGTGATTTATCCAAATTGACCACTCTAGTCCCCGGGGAACCTGTGCTAAAGAGGTACTGTTTGAGCTTCTCAATTTGGCACCAAATTTTCGAGTTTCGTGTTATGAAACATAAAATTGCTTGCAAATGTGTGCTCTGATGCTCCCAACTGTATTTGCTACATTGTATATGCCATTTATGGGCAAATTTATCCCTCGAGCAGTCATCGAAACCCTCTGGAAGATCCGGAACATCCGTAAATTGGCCAATTCTAAAAGTTCATCCTAGAGCTTCGCGATTTTTTGAAAACCATTCATTCTGGCAAATTGTGGGGGCTATCAATAGTTAAAGCCTTCTGTGACGTACAAATGTCCCAGAAACGGTCCTCCGGAAGATCCGGAACATCCGTAAAACGGCCAATTCCAAAAGTTTATCCTACAGCTCGGCGATTTTTTCGTAATGTTTCATTCTGGCAAATCGTGGGTGCAATCAATAGTTAAAGCCCTCTGTGACCTACAAATGTCCCAGAAACGGTGCTCTGAAAGATCCGGAACATCCGTAAAACGGCCAATTCCAAGAGTTTATCCTACAGCTCCGCGATTTTTTTGTAATGTTTCATTCTGGCAAATTGTGGGTGCAATCAATAGTTAAAGCCCTCTGTGACCTACAAATGTCCCAGAAACGGTGCTCCGGAAGATCCGGAACATCCGTGAAAGCCAATTCTAAAAGTTGATCCCAGAACTCCGCGATGTTTTCGTAATGATTCATTCTGGCAAATTGTGGGTGCAATCAATAGGTAAAGTCTTCTGTGACCTCCAAATGTCGGTCCTCCGGAAGATCCGGGACATCCGTAAAAGTGGCCAATTCTAAAAGCTCATCCCAGAGCTTCGCGATTTTTTGATAACCTTTCATTCTGGCAGATTGTGGGGGCAATCAATAGTTAGAGCCTTCTGTGGCCCCCAAATGTCTCAGAAATCGGTCCTCCGGAAGATCCGGAACATCCGTAGAACAGCCAAATCCGAAAGTTTATCCTAGTACTTAGCGATTTTTTGATAACCATTCATTCTGACAAATTGTGGGTGCAACAAACAGTTAAAGTCTTCTGTGACCCCTAATTGTCCCAGAAACAGTCCTCCGGAAGATCCGGAACATCCGTTAAAGTGGTCAATTCTAAAAGTTAATCCCAGAGCTCCGCGATATTTTGGGAACCATTCGTTCTGGCAAATTGTGGGTGCAATCAATAGTTAAAGCCTTCTGTGACCTACAAATGTCCCAGAAAGGGTTCTCCGGAAGATCCGGAACATCCGTAAAATGGCCAATTCCAAAAGTTTATCCTAGAGCTTTGCGATTTTTGGATAACCATTCATTCTGGCAAATTGAGGTTACATCAAACAGTTAAAGTCTTCTGTGACCCCAAAATGTCCCAGAAACGGTCCTTCGGAAGATCCGGAATATCTGTAAAATGGCCATTTCTAAAAGTTAATCCCAGAACTTCGGGATTTTTTTGGAACAACCGTGAAAATGGTCATTTCCAAAAGGTAATCCCAGAGATTTGCATTATTTCTTTATCATCCATCCTGATGAATAATGAATTCAATCAGTAGTGAAAGTTTTCAGTAATCCCAAAAAGCTCCCGAAACGGTCATCCGAAAGATCCGGACCATACGTAAAAGTGGCCAATTTCAAAAATACATCTCAGAGCTTCGCAATTCATTCATAATCGAATCGCCTGTGCAATCAATTGTGCAAGTCTTCTGCGACCCGGAAATGCTCCCGAAAGGAGCAGATACCACAAAATCATTCCAGAGCATTGCTATTTTATTCGTAACCATCCATACGGGCAAATTGTGTACGCAATAAATTGTTTAAGTCTTCTGAGATGACCACAAACGGCCCTCCGGGAAATCCAAAACATTCGTATCATCGAATGGATTATGCAATCAATAGTGAAAGTCTATTGTGGCCCGAAATGACCACAATACGGCCCTCAAGAAGCCCGAAACATCCGTAAAATAGGTTAATCCTAAAATTTGATCACAGACTTGAGCCATTTTGTTAGCATTCACGTAGTAATGGTGAATTATATGTGGAGTAAATAGTGAAAGTCCTCTGTGACCTACCAAAAGTTAATCACATTCGATTTTTCAGACATTAACATGCACATTGTTAACGGCTCCGGTTCTCCGGGATATTTGGGACATCCGCTAAAAGTATGAATTCTAGAAGTTTCTCCCAGAGCTCCACATCTTATTTCGAAAACATCCATAGCGGAGAAGTGATTGTGCAATCAATAGGGAAGGTGGAGAGACTTGCTCCCCAGGGAGACTTGATCACCCCTGTTTTATCGAGAACTAAAGTAGTTTTGTTCTAGCGTATTTTTAAGTATAGATCCTCTAATCAAATAACCTTTATGTGGTGAGTTGTTTTCTGTATTGACAAATCTTATTCATTCTGCAGACCGGTTTGTGTGTTTTGACTTTCCCAAAGATTTGTTTATTGGCCACGCAAAATTTGAACAATTGTTCATAACAATGACGAAATGCTTTCGTTTTTTCACAGCACAAAGCCATAACTATGCTTAATGATCTGTACTGATGACAATGTCAACATTCCATCAAAGTTTTAGGATATTTGGATTTGAAGTTATTGCCTCAATATGAGGACATTTGATGCCCCATTAGTTTATTTATTTTATTTCGTCAACCAACGTGAACTAGCACATATACATATACATGTTTGTTTTTGTAATGCTATAGTATGATTATATAATAGTTTTTTTTAGTAAAGTGATGTATAATTTTGATTTTGAATTTATATTGCTGAATTTGTAATGTTTGTTCTTTGAAAATATTGTCTGTTGTTATGCCGAGACATTGTTAAGTCAATAGTTTCGCAGTGTTGATTGTAAACAGCCATCATTCGGTTGAGAGGCCCAAATTCGGCGTAATTTGTTCAGCAGTGGTTGGTTAAAAGTAATGTTTTATGTCGAAGTAGCCGAGAATGTATGTAAAAATTAAATTTCGATAATTCTTAGAGAGTCTGTGTTGGAAATCGCGTATGTTTATTTATTCTTGGTTGTAATACATCGGAAATCAGAGAATAAGATCAAGTCAACCCAGTCTCCCCTAGTTGGAATTTTCTAGGACGTCTGAATGTGCACAAAAGCGTCCTCCGGGAGATCAGGAATATCAGTGAAAATGGTCAATTCCAAAAGTTCATCCCACAGCTTTGCTAATTTTCGCTTTCATTCATATGGGTGAATTATGTCAATGTAATCAATAGCAAAAATCCTCCGTGATATGCAATGACAATAATAAAAGTCGAGTCAAGTACGAGATACTGAAAACGGCCTTACTGTTAAGGTCGAAATACGTATCTGCAAAACACATAGTGGAATCAAATCAATTGATGGAATTGTACAAACTCGTCCGATGACAAGTAATGACATTCCACTGATAGCTCAAAATAATTTTCTTATCAATAATAAAAATTCCTTCATAAAACCCGGAACATCCGTAAAAGACGCCAAGTCCAACGGTTAGCGTAACAGATCATCATTAGCCAGCGACGCCGGCGTGGTGGTGTTCCTCGTTGAATTCCTCCGAAGCTTCTTCAGAAGCTCCTCTGGAAGTTATTCAAGAACTTCCTCCGGAAGTTTGTTTAGAAGTTCCTCCGGTAATTCCTTCGGAAGTTCATCAAGTAATCCCTCAGAAAGTTCCTAAAGGCATTCCTCTAGAAGTTCTTATGAGAACTCTGAGAGTTCTTCCGCAAATCTCTCCAGAAGTTCATCAATTAATTTCTCGGGGAGCTGCTCCGGGAGCTCCACCGAACTTCTTCCAGAAGTTCCTCCAGAAATTCTCAACTAAGTGTTCGGAAGTTCCCCCATGAATTTTTTTTTTGAATTGGTCACATTCACGGATGTACCATTACCGTACAGTAAACTTTTATTATTGCTTGCAAACACAATTCGCCAGGAAAGGTGATTACGAAAAATTGCGATGCTCTGAGATATTATTTTGGAATTGAGCACTTTTACGAATAAACTGCATCTTCCGGAGGACCGTTTCTTAAGAACTTGGAGGTCACAGAAGACTTTCCCTGTTAATATGCCAGAATGAAAGGTTACGAAAAATCACTGTGCTGAAGTTTTGGAATTGTCCAGTTTTCGGATGTTTCAGATCTTCCGAAGGATTGTTTCTACGACATTTGTAGACCACAGAAGACTTTCACTATTGATTGCACCCACAATTCACCAGAATGGATGGTTACGAAAAGAATGCTATGTTCTGGGTTGAACTTTTGGAATGGCCACTTTCACGGATGTCCCGGATCTTCTGGAGGACCGTTTTTGAGGCATTTTGGAGGTCGCAGAAGATTTTTATTATTGATTGCATCCATAATTCGCCAGAATATATTATTATGAAAAAAATACAAAGCTCTGGGACGAACTTTTGGAATTGTCCATTTTTACGGATGTTCCAGATCTTCCGAAGGACCGTTTCTGAGACATTAAGAAGACTTTCACTATTTATTGCACGTACAATTTGTCAGAATGGATGCTTAAGAAAAAATCACGAAGCTCTGGGATAAACTTTTGGAATTCACCATTTTACGGATGTTCCAGATCTTCCGAAGAACCATTTCTGGGTCATTTGGAGGTCACAGAAGACGTTTACTATTGATTGCACTCACAATTTTCCATAATGAATGGTTTTGAAAAAAAAACCCGAAACTCTAGGAAGAACTTTTGGAATTGGCCATTTTACGGATGTTCCGGATCTTCCGGAGGACCGTTTCTGGGACATTTGTAGGTTACAGAAGAATTTAACTATTGATAGCCCCCGCAATTTGCCAGAATGAATCGTTTTCAAAAAATCGCGAAGCTCTGGGATGGACTTCTAGAATTGGCCAACTTTACGGAAGTTCCGGATCTTCCAGAGGGCTTTCCGATGACCGGATAAATTTGATTTTTCCGGATAAATTTGCCCAGAAATGGCATATACAATATAGCAAATACATATCGGGATCATCAGAGCACACATTTGCAAGCAATTTTATGTTTCATAACACGAAACTCGATAATTTGGTGCCAAATTGGGAAGCTCAAACAGTACCTCTTTAGCACAGGCTCCCCGGGGACTAGAGTGGTCAATTTGGATGAATCACCCCGTGAGCTTGTTATTGGAACCTACAGCTTTCGTTTGGTACCTAAAGATCGAAAATCGGTGGAAATTTGAGTTTTGGTGATCGAGATGAAATTTTGGGTCCAAATGGACCCCAATGCACAATGTGTCACTTTTTTTTGTGGCGCCTCTCCTAGATGTCGCTGGAAGCTGATTTTCTCAGGGAATCGTTATTTCTGAACGTTAGGAAAAGTCATAATTTTTCAGATGTTTGGTTCGTTTCGTTACAGTGTTGCAGCGGGGTTTTGGGTGGGGTTGAGTCGGAATGGACCCCAATGCACTGAAGGTTAACCAGCCGCACTCTACTACAAACATCAATAATGTTCTGTGCAAATTTGGAAGAATACTCAACAGAAACTCAACAAGAACTTTTCATAAATTTCCTATAGAAGTTAAGGACATTTTTTTTTGTGAAAATTCTTTCTCATGGAAATTGCGACAAATTTTCTGCTGAAATTTCAAATAAGTTTATTTGGGAATTCAAAAGAGCTTCTCTTGGTAATTCCAAAGATTTCCCGAAGCTTCAATCAATTCTAAAATATTTTCCAAATTTTGGTTTTCTCCACATTTTTCTGGAGAAGTTCATTAGATTTTTCATGCGAAAATCTAAAAATTCTTCTTTTAATGTCTTGAAAATATCCCGACAAAATTTAAAAAAAATCTTGGAAAAACGTTATGAAAAAATCGCCACGCCAATTCACGCCGCCGCCGCCGCCGCCGGGTAAAATGACTTTCGGCGTGACGCCGAAAACGCCGCCGCCGCCGACCAAAATTCTGACAAACGCCGCCGCCGACGAATATTGGACCGGCGCACACCTCTATTCTCCGTAGTAATTGTTCTTAAAAATAAGTAAGGGCTCGGTGAAATTGGAAAGAAAAAATCGAAAAAATTAACTCCAAGAAATACGTTGACTATCAACCATCATGTCAAGGTAATTTTAGCTACGGAAAAAATTGAACAAAATCTAGATTTTTTCTATATTGATGAAGAGAAGGTTTCAGAAAACTCAATTGATAGGAAGGCATGAAAGCAAGGTTCGGAATGCAAATTATACTCGATTTCTATTTAATACTGCTGACTATCATCTGACTTCAAAAACACTTTTGAAACATGCTGTCGCTATTTACGCGACAACTTATAGTGTACAACAATCATTGAAAATAAATGCATAAGGTCATATTCTGATCGTTTGGAAAACTAGCTTAGAATATTTTCTGCCAAACTGAACCGAAAAGATGGTGTTGCAAAAGAATTATCTCCTGTCAAGTCTGAAAGAGCAGAAACAGTATAATCGACTCATAATCAGCTACGGCGATAAAACCTGCAGAATAAAATATCTTTTTTTATAAACAACAGTCTTGTATTTATCACTCTTATTAGCAAAAGTAGCATATATAAAGTAGAAGTTTGATCTAGTCTTGTCATAGAGACTTAACCTAAAAAATAAGCTACCGAACAGTCATAAACAAATACACCTAATATTCCATGGCACTAAACGGCCAATTTGGATTATGCGAGATTCCATGGCATGACCAAGATACTGGAATCATGTAATCAACTATCGAATCACCAGTCACTGGGCAATTCCTCCTGGCATAATACTCCATGTTGTACAAACTCAGTTGAATTCCCTTACCAATGCACAACATGAACCACAACAATACATTCCCAGCATCCTTGCGAAACGACGGCGCCAACTTGACACCACGATTCTGTAATTAAGTAGCTGCAGGAAATGTTCCATTTACGCTTCCATACCAACGGCGACAAAACCGCAGGTGCAAGCGATAGAATCGCGTCGCAATTGTCGCTTCGCGTGTGTTTAAGGGAACTTTGACAGTTTTAAGAACTGATGGAGACGCACGGTAGAGCAAGCTCTACATTTCACAACCTAATTTTCACAATACAATTCCTAGAAATCCACAAATCTTAGGAATCTTCAGTGTACAGATAACATCCCCAAGGATTTTTAAATATTTTTTAACGACGAAGGAGTTTTTAAAGTTACAGAACAAATCGCTGGAACTGGAAGTATCTAGTTCGACTATTGAAAACAACGAATCAATAGAGCGAGATTGCACAGTGTTATCGTCTATTCTTTCAGTCTATATCATCAATCAATAGCAATTGTTATCAATTTTCCAAGTTCAGTAACCACGATTCAAAATGTATCGTATATTTGACCAAAACAGTAAACAAGCCATTCTTAAACCGGTCACAACCAAAACCCGTTTTTCATCTTCACTACTAGGACAACGGTTTATTTACGGCTGTTCAACATCGTTTTCCGACTCATCGCAGTGTCAACTGTCGCTTAACCGAATAGCAGTCGCTTGCATGCCTTGAATGCCCGAGCCCGATACGTTTAAGCGATGAAGTTCAAGCACGCGACTGCTCTTGGGTTAACGAAACATCTTCCTCATAGTTGCCTGACATGGTCCACCTGCCGACGATTGAGTGTGCGAATATAAGCAGAAGATGACCCTGCTAGTTCCGAAAATAATCGCAGCGATAGGTTCAATGAACTTCTGCTGCCGCGAACAAGTTTCAATCTCTCCAGACATCTCGCGCCCGGTGTCAACAACCTGTAGCAGTGGTGCTGGCATGGTGACGTCTACATGACTATTAAGGCACAGTAAAGCCGCATCGTTATTCGACGTTTTAATTTATGAAACGCAGTAAAACTTAACAAATTAACCGTCATTTCGCGCGTGTTATTGCGTGTAAAAGCAGTGGATGCGAAGAGAGTGTAGGCATCCATCGATACGAGTGATCTCGGATTTTGCGATTCACACAAATTAGTATAAGTACAATTGGAAATCTTCTCGAGTGAATATTTCTTATTGTTCGTGAAACTGCATTATGTCTGTCTCTTAAATTACCATTATTATAATAACTATCATTTCCTGATCGATAGCTGAGACTTGTTTGAGTGAATGTTCACTTTGACAAATTAGATATATGTAGAATAAAATTCGTTTTATGTAAATAGTGTTCATAAAATCTATAATGCTATATGTACCATTGATTGGCATATCAATGCCTCGTAGTTATAGGGTGCTCAAATTTTGAAATGAAAGTAAGCCTTTGCTGTTATGCGATGCAGAAATTTATGGAAACATGAAAATTATATTTATCAACTTGCATAATGTCCCCTCAAGCTCTAAATGACACCTTATCCATGGAAGAAAATTAAAAATTACTTCTTACCACAACACCGATATGAAATCGATTTAACACGGCTCCAACTGATCGAAGAAAGCACACCGTCCAAGAGGTCAATTCGACGGTAGCTTGAATATGCTTATTATTTTGCGATTAAGCACCATAATAGTACGCCTTTCTCTCTGATCACAGGTGCAAAAAAAAAATGTTCAAAAATATCAATCATTTGATGGCGGCGTTCGGAACCTTTGATTACGCCCATTGCAATGTGGGTATGAAAAGGATTCGAGACGGCCATTCTTGCGAACAATGCACGCACCACAGATTGTGCTAAATTTGTTCCAGTTGGAAACCAGCGATTAACGCTTACCGTAACGCAATTCATTAATTAACTGGCTTCCGCCTATACTACATTAGTCATTAAAACGATATCAACGTTTGCATGACATGAACAATTTGGTACTATTTGTCATGCTACAGGAACAGACAAACCTATTCAAGTGCCAGCTCGAGAACATGATGATTATAAAAAAAACAGGAAAGACAGTAAAACAAAAATCAATTACCCAACGATCTGTAGAATGCATCTAAGAGCTAGTTGGTCATATTTATCGATTGTTCGGTAACGTATTAGAAGTATGAATGGGGAAAGGGTCTGCAAACAATCATTGTTAGAGACGCAATTTACTCAGAGCCTTAGAATCTCTCGATAGCAGCTTACCGTTCAGCAGCGTCAAGACTGCAATTTTATTAAATAAGTAAGTAGAATTTACATTGTAACCTTTAAATAAACTTACAAATAGATCCATTGATAGTGCTCTGAGGCGCGGTCTTTCTAACCTTTAATCTTCAATGGTTGGGTTAATTATTTATGTTACTTTGAATCGCTTACTACGCGCATTTAAATCACAAATATTTTAAATTATAATGTGGCGTACTTCGCCATCTATAGCATTAGAATTAGCATTAGCATTAGCATTGTTACGGTGTAATTCGTAGATTGGACACTAGTGATACTCATGTTTTACTTTTGAGATCCTTATCTAGGATGCTATCAGAAATCAAGAAGGGAGTGGTCCTTGATTCCAGTCTTAAACAAAAATAACAAAAGCATGAGGATTACTACTCCTGGCCACGCCCATCTTCATCGTAACTAGGGAGAGGAAGGAAGTGTTGATGTAGTACTTACTTAACGAGAGGCCACCGACTTAGCGACACCCTCATAAGTACCACGGAGTTGGATAATGAGGAAGGTAATCGTTGGATCAGGATTTGCCTGTAGCTGGCAATGTAACCGTGGTAGATCTTACCCCGTAACACACCACGTAAAGGTGTCTACCCAGCGTGTTACCCTAAATTGCCCCGAAAGTATCTATGTTTACATTGCAAATCGCAATAAATAAAGTAGATCAGCGGAATAAAAACCAAATGGAGCGCTTCTCAAGGTGCGTATTGAACTATTTGCAGTAGTAGTTTAGTCGATCGATCTGATTTAATTTGAGTATTTAGACAAAAAAAAACTGTACGGATTTTGATCCTATGATTCGAAATCCGTCCTTGGAGGGCGGATTTAGATTCAGAAGGTGTTGATTTAATTCGTTATTTTATCAAGTTTTTCGTAGTTTTCGAAGTGGAAATGCGGAATACTTCGAAAGTAGAGACCCTCGTGCATCTGTGTGATCGACAAAAGTTTTATTTACATTCGATTCTTATTTTCTAAAGACTTTTCCATATACTGAAGTGCTTAAGAGTACGGATTTCGATTCCCACGGTACCTACAGTCACTCTCAAAATTGAGCGTACAGCATGGATTAGATGAATATATTCGAAAATTCCAAAGGAAATTTAATTGTTGGCTCGGTTGTTTTCAGTGCATCTCAATATTCATCCCTACCTTCAATGTATGCGTACCGTGGATAATCAAATTTCGGACACACTCAAACTTCGGACGGTTCAATTCGTATGGGAAATTTTCTGAAATATTTCATCGAAATGTTTCGTCAAGCTGAACCGGAAGGACTAATAGTTTTAGCTTGTTTTAGTATAGTTACATTCAGATAAGACATGTTAAAACAATGCGACGAAATGATTAAAAGACAGTCTGAGCTGTGCTGTGAGAATTGTTTTCAATTATTCTTCCCGGTACTGTGTAATCAAGTGTCCGAAGTTTGAATCTTTGTGTCCGAAATATGAATCCAACTTCGCCGGTGTCCGAGGTTAGATTCAAACAGAAGCCGGACATTTTCATAAATTGCAAACATTCTTCGCAATATCTTGCACATATTAAATACGAAGCTCAAAGATGAATACTATACTTAGTGATTGCAATGGTGATTTAAACTGTCTTATTTAAAATGTGAGTGAACAGGATGATTATATATCAGAAAGTGCTTAAGCGTCCGAAGTTTGAGTTTGCACGGTACATAAAATGGTTGAAATTTTTTCTCTAAAGTTCATTTATTTGAAAATAATCTCAAAATATGCCTATTAGATGTGACAAAATTGAGCGTACAGCTGATGTTTTTCTATAAAATTTCTTATTATAAACACGATTAATGTATTTTAATATTGTTTTTTCATGATTATATTTATATTGATAAACATCCGCTACTTAAACATTCAATGTTTTGAAATTAAACCATGTTTTAATCAAAATGGCGAACCAGTAAGATGTATAAACAATGCTATTTAACAATTCAATGCTGCTGGGCAAAATAGATGCTTTAAGATATGGATTTCACCGGCATCGTGTCTTATATATGATAGATAATCGAAATCGAGCGAGATATACGATAAATTTAGGAAAATTCAGTCGGTAAATGATAAAACAGATGAAAACATACAAAGAAAACGACAAATGTTGGGAATGGCATATTTCAAATTAAGTATAACTTTATTTAAAAGTCGATGTATAGGTAGCTTATAAGTTCAGGACACTCATTAATAATAATATTAATAAAAGAGCAGCACACGGATACATTATAAGATGTCATTTTATATATGAAGACTCAGTCACCGTAGGAACAAATTTGGTTGAATTATTTAAATTTACCAAGATATCATTAAATAAGCTGCCGAACTCTTAAAAAAGTTTATTTTTACTCGCCACATGGAAATCATCCAATTGTATCCCTTATGGTAACAGATCGTGGAGTTTAATCCAAATTTAATTATGAAATTACGATTTTAAGCTATCTTTTCAATAATCAATCAGAAGTACTCTACGGGGTTGAAAAGCTGTTTTTATGTTCGGTACCTTAACATGCACCTTGTACTTTTATAATTTGACTTGATTGGATTCCATAATATTACTCTTAATGATAGACCTGAGACAATAATCGAGCTTTAAAACAAATTTAAGTTAAAGACATACTAAATTTGAATTATGTCATTTGTCGTTTTCTCTGTATGTTTACATCCGTTTTCATCATTTATCGACTGAATTTTGCCAAATTAATCGTATGTCTTGCTCGATTTCGATTATCTATCATATATAAGAGAATACGTCGGTGAAACATACAAATTAAAGCATTTATTTTGCCCAGTGGCATTGAATTGTTAAATAGCAATGTTCTTACCTCTCATTTGTTTGCCATTTTGTCCAAAACATGGTTTAATTTCAAAACATTGAATGTTTAAGTAGCGGATGTTTATTATTATAAATATAATCATGAAAAAACAATATTAAAATACATTAATCGTGTTTATAATAAGAAATTTTATAGAAAAACATCAGCTGTACGCTCAATTTTGTCACATCTAATAGGCGTATTTTGAGATTATTTTCAAATAAATAAACTTTAGAGAAAAATATTCAACAATTTTATGTACGCATACATTGAAGGAAGGGATGAATATTGAAATGCATTTAAAACAACCCAGCCAACCATTTAATTTCCTTTGAAATTTTCGAATGTAGTCAACTAATCCATACTGTACGCTCAATTTTGAGAGTGACTGTATGTTTATTAGAGAGGGGCGTCATGGTCATTTTTTGAAATCAATGGTTTTTCGAAACTGGGTCTGGGTCCCAAACAACTGTGCGGAATTTGGGACCGATTGGTTGATTCCTCGCTTTCCGGATCGCGTTTGCATGGAAATTAGTATGGGAAAACATACATTTTTAGTTCATTTTTTTAGTTCATCATAAACCAAGTGGCACATTGTGTTAAAGTATAACCCAAAGTTACAAATTCCGACGAGATGGAAGATGGGTTTTGCCCTCTGACAACCATAGATTGTCTGGTAGTGCTGGCAGAAACATTGATTTCATGCATATGGTTTGAACAAGCAATTTCCGAAGCGTAATAACGTTTTTTGTAGACCTTCCAGCTACAGATGTACCTTCTTTGACAAAGTGTTTTGGCACGTGATTGATGATAAATGGAAGCCACTAAAAGCAAAAATATGAAAAAGTACGTTTTCCCATACAAATATAAAAACGAATTAAAAACGCGATGCGGAAAACGAGAACAACCATCAACGGGTCCCAAAACGATTCAGAAAAACCTTGATCTCACTTGGTGGGGTTTCCGTCACCATAAAACTTTATATTTTCTGGTTTGTTGATTTTTATCGGAGATGAAAAATACACAATTTCCGTTTTTAATAACGTTTCGGCTTACTCCATTCAGCCATCATCAGATCTGTGATCAAATTTTATTAATTAGTTTAAAATATTCAAATTGGTTACAATTTTCTTTTCTCCCACTTACATTGAAAAACGTACACTTGCCACCAGTGTGGTTTAATAACTAACCCCCCTGAGTCTAATACTATCGAATCCCTTCTATGTGTTGTACCATGTGCGTCATCGTGTCTACCGAGTTGCTGTTCGTTTGTGTAACGATCGGATTTTGCACACTAGTGCGTTGTACGCCGAGTCAATTCCACCGCATTCTCGTTGTAGGTTCACCGTTGCATCGTTTCCCATCATCTTTATGTGGAAGGCCTCTGCGATGATCCTGCTCTCCTGGTTTTCTATCCGCTCTAAAATTTCCATATTTCCAAAATCAAAATTGTGTCCTTCTGTCATATAGTGTTGTGCCAGGCCAGTCTTTGCCTCACTTTTCCATTTTATGCTGGTTCTATATTCATTGATTCGTGTTTCCAGCATACGTCCTGTTTGTCCCACGTAGACTTTGTTGTCACCTGCACCGCAGGGAATTGCATACACTACATTTTTGGTTTTGTTTTTGGAATCAGGTCTTTAATTTGCTGAATACGGTGTGCTTAGTTTTGTTTCTTGGTTGGTATGCTAGTGTAATGTTATGCTTTTTGAGAATTTTTAACAATTTCTCACTCAAACATGGTATGTATGGCGTTGACACGTATTTCGTTTCCTTCCTATTGTTGTCATTTTGCTGTAGAGTGTGGGTTCTGTGGTGGGTTCTGTGTTTAAGCATCTTATTGAACCATTGTGGGTAATGATTTTTTATTTAAGGATTTGCCTTACTGTTGTGATGGTGTTGTGTCTTTCTGTTGCGTCTGTTAATTTAATTGCTCAGTCTATCAATGCCATTGCTGTGTTTCGTTTATGTTGGAATGAGCTGTCAGAGTTAAAATCCAGATACCTTCCATTCGCCTGTTTTGGTGTCCAAGTTTTCATAATGTGTTGAGATGTCCGGTGTAGTGTCATATCTAGAAACTTGGGTTTGTGTTCCTCCTCCTTCTCTATCGTGAAATTCAATTTAGCATTAGCATTAGCATTGAGCAATTCGCACAAATTCGTAGGTATGAGAGTAGCATCACTTTCATCCGTTACCACAGATATTGATTTGGGACTAATCACTATCTCTTAGATGGAAGCAATGCACTCTCCAATAGTGCATATTTGTCCTGGCCACGTCCTTGCGAATGCTGGGGAAGGGAAGGGTGGCTAGTCGGGCACCTACTTAAGAAAGATGCAGGGAACTCTACGACCTCTCATAGGTGCCACGGGAGGTTTTGGAATTGTTAGTGTGGAAGGTTATAACAGTAGGAATCGTCACTTGTCCTAAGACGAGTTTAAACAATCCCATTGAATTCCACCACTTAATTGTATCTTGACAGATACGTATTTCGACCTCAACCGTAAGGCCGTCTTCAGTGTCTCGTACTTGACTCTCGATCTCGAAGTCGAGTCAAGTACGAGACACTGAAGACAGCCTTACTGTTGAGGTCGAAATACGTATCTGTCAAGATACAATTAAGTGGTGGAATTCAATGGATGGTATACACTCGTCTTAGGACAAGTGAAGACATTCCACTAAAAAGCTCAAAATAATTTTCTTATCAGTAGGAATCGTGTTGGTAGAACGTGAAACACAGAAAGAATTATGATAGAAATACAAAGTAGGAGAGGGACGAGCCTGGAATTGAACCCACGACCTCCTGCTTATAAGGCAGAAGCGGTAGCCACTAGACCACCGAGCTCGTCTTCTCTATCGTGAAGTTCAATTTCTCATGAAATTCATTGAACGTGTTAATGATTGTGTCTATGTGTTGTGTTTTGGCAACACAGAAACAATCGTCCACGTAGCGACGGTAAAGCTTCATTACTATTTCATTAGCCTGTAGCGTGCGTATGCTCTCTTGTTCCAGTCGCTCCATTACAAGATTAGCAACCACAGGCGATAGTGGAGAACCCATGGGAACAACGAACGTTTGTTTGTAGAAGACACCTCCATACACGAAAACGTTGACTCCAATAGGGTAAATGATCCAATAGTGGAGGAATTAAGCACGTTCTAACACTATTCATTTTCCTAGAATTAAGCGAAATTACATTTCGCTTATTTGATATCTCGTTTAACTTTTCAAAAGGTCCTAAGTAACATTTTTTTCATGAATTAATTTTAATAGCGCAATCAATAGAATCACACGAAAGCTATTGATTGCAGTATTCAAATTAATTCATGATAAAAATGTTACTTAGGTCCTTTCAAAAAGTTAAGCGAGATATGTATTCGAAAGCGTTTCCCATCTATTTTATTGTGAAAATGCTTTCGTCGCATGTATTCCGTCCTAAAATGTCAACTCCAATTATTGGTACACTGTTCCAATAGTTGCGGTATTTTTTAATTCGTGTTCCTATAGTTGCGAATCCCATTGTTTTCTTACGGGACTCGCAACTATAGGAACACTACCGCAACTATTGGTGCACAGGCGAAAATTCAGTAAGGTATTTTCTAGATATTTACCAGTTTTTAAAGATAATCAATGCTGTTTTTACTTGCTTCGTATCTTGACATATCGTTTTATCATTAGACGTAATGGGTTGCTGCGTTTGATTCATAGGTTAAACGAACACTGTACTACCGCAACTATACACCGAGAAAATTCTTTATATTGAATATATTTGTCGCACACATAAATTTTTGCAATTTGGCGACCCAAATATATGCAATTTGTACCCACACATAAATTCAATAACTGCATATTAGAGACCACACATACATTTTATTTGATTATAGATTATATTTGTACTTCGCGTGGAGAGTGGTTATGTGTGCACTAATTAGAATCATGAATTAAATTAATGGATTTTTGCCAATAAAAATGTGTGGAATTTTTGTAGTGTAGGAATACCCACGACTATCGGATCATTTGCCCTACTAGTTGAACGCCTGCCACAAAACTGTGTTGGTCGATCGGTATATGGTCTTCAATTTCTCCCCAGCGTTGGTTTATACACTCTATTGCATAGTCCACCGGTACGTTAGTGTATAGAGATGTGGCGGCAAGGGAAAACATTACCCCCTCCCCAACTATCTGCGTTCCTGATACTTCTGTTGCGAAAGTGAAGCTGTTGATAACATGGGAATCCGTTTTCCCGACGACTTTTCCCAGGATGTTTGACAAGTACTGAGCCAACCTGTACGTGGTAGATCCAATTGTTGACACCACGGGGCGTAATGGTCTTCCCTCTTTGTGGATTTTTGGAAGACCGTATATGCGTGGAGGATTGCAATTTGATACATTGAGCCTTCTGTGGGTCTTAGGTTCAATGTATTTGTTTTCTTTCCATTCATCCAAGATGGATTTTATTTTGCGGGACACCCGCGCCGTCGGATCAAATGAGATTTTCTCGTAGGTGCTGGTGTCTTGAAGCATTTCCTCCATTTTTGTCGCATACTCCACTGCCGATAGGATGACTGTTTTGGTGCCCTTTTAATCACCAAAGCATACAAGGTGTTAATCACCAAAGCGGACAACGCTGAGGAGAAATTGAAGACTAGTACTTGCCGGATCGGAAGCGAACACCATCTTTTCAGGGTTGCTGCCCGGCATTCTTGCAACATGCCCTGCCCATCGTACCCTTCCGGCTTTAGCTACCTTCTGGATGGGTTCGCCGTAGAGCTGGGCCAGCTCGTGGTTCACACGGTCAAAGATGGTCCTAAGCACCCGTCTCTCGAATACTCCGAGTGCTTGCAAGTCCTCCTCGAGCATTTTCTATGTTTCATGTCCGTAGAGGACAACCAGTCCTATTAGCGTCTTGTACATAACACATTTGGTGCGGTGGCGAATCTTTTTGACCACAGTTTCTTCTGTAGCCCATAGTAGGCCCGACTTCCACAGATCATGCGCCTTCGTATTACACGACTAACATTGTTATCAGCAGTTAACAAGGATCCAAGGTAAACGAATTCCTCGACCACCGTCTATCGTAACACTGCTTTCCAGGTGGGCCCTGTCGCGCTTGGTTTTGCTCACAAGCATGTACTTTGTATTCGATGCATTCACCTCAAGTCCAACTTTTGTTGCTTCACGTTTCAGGCGGGTGTACAGTTCTGCCACCTTTGCAAATGTTCGGCCGACAATGTCCATGTCATGTGCGAAACAAATAAATTGACTGGATCTGTTGAAAATCATACCCCGGATGTTACACCGGACTCTTTGCATGACACCTTCTAGCGCAATGTTGAACAACAGGCACGAAAGTCCATCACCTTGACTTAGTCCCCGGAGCAATTCGAACGAACTGGAATGTTCGCCCGAAATATTCACACAGTTTTGTACACCATCCACCGTTGCGTTGATTAGTCTGGCAAGCTTCCCAGGAAAGCTGTTCTCGTCCATAATTTTCCATAGCTCTACGCGGTCTATACTGTCGTATGCCGCCTTGAAATCAACGAACAGATGGTGCGTTGGGACCTGGTATTCACGGCATTTTTGAAGGATTTGCCGTACAGTAAAAATCTGGTCCGTTGTCGAGCGGCCGTCAACGAAGCCGGCTTGATAACTTCCCACGAACTCATTCACTAATGGTGATAGACGTCGGAAGATGATTTGGGATATCACTTTGTAGGCGGCATTAAGGATGGTGATTGCTCGAAAGCTATCACACTCCAGCTTGTCGCCTTTTTGGTAGATGGGGCATATAACCCCTTCTTTCCACTCCTCCGATAGCTGTTCAGTTTCCCAGATTTTGACTACCAGTTTGTACAGGCAAGTGGCTAGCTTTTCCGCGACTATCTTGATGAGCTCAGCTCCGATACAATCCTTACCAGCTGCTTTATTGGTCTTTAGCTTCCATCGTCCGCTGAACTAACGTAGTCATCTCCTCTGCTGCCTTGACTTTCACTGCCTGTGCTCTCAGCGCCATTCAAATGTTCCTCGTAGTGCTGCTTCCACCTTTCGATCACCAGACGTTCGTCCGTCAAGATGCTCCCATCCTTATTCCCGCACATTTCGGCTCGCCACACGAAGCCTTTGCGGAATGCGTTGAGCTTCTGATAAAACTTGTGTGTTTCTTGAGAACGGCACAGCTGTTCCATCTCCTCGCATTCCGCTTCTTCCAGGTGGCGTTTCTTCTCCTGAAAAAGGCGAGTCTGCTGTCTCCGTTTCCGTCTATAACGTTCCACGTTTTACCGGGCTCCTTGCTGCAGCGCGACCGCCCGCGCTGCGTCCTTCTCCTCCAGAATCTGTCTGAACTCTTCGTCGAACCAATCGTTCCGTCGACTTCGTCCCATATACCCGACGTTGTTCTTCGCTGCGTCGTTAATGGCTGCTTTGACTGTATTCCAGCAGTACTCAATAGGGGCCCCATCGAGCTCACCCTCTTCCGGCAACGCTGCCTCGAGATGCTGCGCGTATGCAGTAGCGACATCAGGTTGCTTCAGTCACTCTTGGTCGTACCGCGGCGGTCGTCGGTACCGAACATTGTTTATGACGGATAGTTTTGGGCGCAGTTTAACCATCACCAGATAGTGGTCAGAGTCGATGTTAGCGCCACGATATGTCCTGATGTCGATAATGTCGGAGAAGTGTCGTCCATTAATCAGAACGTGGTCGATTTGTGATTCTGTCTGCAATAGTGATCTCCAGGTGTACCGATACGGGAAGCTGTGTTGTAAGCAGGTGCTACGAATGACCATATTCTTAGAGGCGGCGAAATCAATTAGTCGTAGGCCGTTTTCGTTCGTCAGCCGGCGAGCACTGAACTTCCCAATAGTCGGTCTAAACTCCTCATCTTGGCCAACCTGAGCGTTCAAATCTCCTATGATGATTTCGACGTTGTGTCTTGGGCAGCTGTCGTACTCACGTTCCAGCTGCGCGTAAAATGCGTCCTTATCATCATCAGTGCTTCCGGAGTGTGGGCTATGGACGTTGATTATGCTGAAGTTGAAGAACCGGCCTTTGATCCTCAACCTGCACATTCTTTCATTGATCGGCCACCACCCGATCACGCGCCTTTGCATATCGACCATCACTATGAAAGCTGTTCCCAGCTCGTGTGTGTTGCCGCAGCTCTGGTAGATGGTATGATTACCTCTAAACGTTCGCACCATTGATCCCTTCCAACAAACCTCCTGCAGCGCTACGATGCCGAATCCACGGTCCTTGAGCACATCGGCGAGTGTGCGTGTGCTCCCGATGAAGTTGAGAGATTTGCAGTTCCACAAACCGAGTTTCCAATCGCTAGTCCTTTTTCGTCGCAGTGGTCTTCGCCGAAGCAATGAAGCTTCGTAATGAAGCTTTTTATAAAAGTCGTAAAAACGTACAAACTCGTCTTATGACAAGTGAAGACATTCCACTAAAAAGCTCAAAATAATTTTCTTAACACTGAGAAAAGTCATTTTGTTGCCCAACTGAGTGTTCTGGTGCAAGTTTTGCGGACAGTATGCTAGCATCGCTCCAGAATGTTAACCAAACAAACATTGAAAGTTACATCAAATCTGACACTTTTTGTATTTTGCTATTGTTTTCATTATGTAATACAAAAATACTTTCACACTCACATAGCATGATGGTTTTACAAATATTTAAAGGTATCAACTGATGTTTGCCCTTAGTTAGTTATAGTTTTCTAGAAATCAAAAGGGATGATGTGACGCATGATACCGTCTTACCCTAAATACGTGACACATGCTTTTAATGGTAAACGTGACACATGCTTTTAACGGTAAATTCTTCTCCGACATCACGAACGTACGCACTTACCGCAGTGCGAATATCGAATCCGACCACTACATCGTTGCAGTAAGTCTGCGCTCAAAACACTCGACATTGTACAACACGCGGCAGAGTCGTCCACCGCCGCTAAACAATGGGCGACTACAAGACGGTAAACTAGCCCAAGACTACGCGCAGCAGCTGAAAGTGGCACTCCCTACGGAAGCTAGGCGCAGCTTCTCTTGAAGATGGCTGGAGAGATATTCAATCCGATATTGGAAGCACCGCAACCGCTGCACTAGGCACGTTGCCCCCGGATCAAAGAAACGACTGGTATGGCGGCGAATGTGAGCAGTTAGTTGAGGAGAAGAATGCAGCATGGGCGAGATTGCTGCAACACCGCACGAGGGCGAACGAGGCACGATACAAACGGGCGCGGAACAGACAAAACTCGATTTTCCGGAGGAAAAAGCGCCAGCAGGAAGATCGAGACCGTGAGGAGACGGAGGAACTGTATCGCGCTAATAACAAACGAAAGTTCTATGAGAAGTTGAACCGTTCACGTAAGGGCCACGTGCCACAGCCCGATATGTGTAAGGACATAAACGGTAACCTCCTTACGAACGAGCGTGAGGTGATCCAAAGCTGGCGGCAGCACTACGAACACCTGAATGGGGATGTGGTAGACAACGGTGGCGGTATAGTAATGAACCTAGGAGTACGCGCGCAGGACATACGACTTTCGGCTCCGAATTTCCAGGAAATCCAGGAGGAGATCGGCCGACTGAAAAACAATAAAGCCTCTGGAGTTGACCACTTACCAGGAAAGCTGTTTAAACACGGTGGTGAAGCACTGGCTAGAGCGCTGCACTGGGTGATTACCAAGGTTTGGGAGGATGAGGTTCTGCCGCAGGAGTGGATGGAAGGTGTCGTGTGTCCCATCTACAAAAAGGGCGATAAGCTGGATTGTAGCAACTACCGCGCAATCACATTGTTGAACGCCGCCTACAATGTATTCTCCCACATTTTATGCCGCCGACTAACACCAATTGCAAGAGAGTTCGTGGGGCAGTACCAGGCGGGATTTATGGGTGAACGCTCTACCACAGACCAGGTGTTCGCCATACGTCAGGTATTGCAGAAATGCCGCGAATACAACGTGCCCACAAATCATCTATTTATCGACCGCATATGATCCAATCGATCGGGACCAGCTATGGCAGCTTATGCACGAAAACGGATTTCCGGATAAACTGATACGGTTGATCAAGGCGACGATGGATCGGGTGATGTGCGTAGTTCGAGTTTCAGGAGCATTCTCGAGTCCCTTCGAAACGCGTAGAGGGTTACGGCAAGGTGATGGTCTCTCGTGTCTGCTATTCAACATCGCTTTGGAGGGAGTAATACGAAGGGCAGGGATTGACACGAGTGGTACGATTTTCACGAAGTCCGTCCAGTTATTTGGTTTCGCCGACGACATTGATATCATGGCACGTAACTTTGAGAGGATAGAGGAAGCCTACATCAGACTGAAAAGCGAAGCTAAACGGATTGGACTAGTCATCAACACGTCGAAGACGAAGTACATGATAGGAAGAGGCTCAATAGAGGTCAATGTAAGCCACCCACCACGAGTTTCTATCGGTGGTTACGAAATCGAGGTGAGAGAAGAATTCGTGTACTTGGGCTCACTGGTGACCGCCGAAAACGATACCAGCAGAGAAATTCGGAGGCGCATAGTGGCTGAAAATCGTACGTACTTTGGACTCCGCAAGACGCTCTGATCGAATAGAGTTCGCCGCCGTTCCAAACTGACTATCTACAAAACGCTTATAAGACCGGTAGTTCTCTACGGACACGAGACCTGGACGATGCTCGTGGAGGACCAACGCGCACTGGGAGTTTTTTAAAGGAAAGTGTTGCGTACCATCTATGGTGGAGTGCAGATGGCGGACGGTACGTGGAGGAGGCGAATGAACCACGAGTTGCATCAGCTGTTGGGAGAACCATCCATCGTTCACACCGCGGAAATCGGAAGACTGCGGTGGGCCGGGCACGTAGCCAGAATGTCGGACAGTAATCCGGTGAAAATGGTTCTCGACAACGATCCGACGGGAACAAGAAGGCGAGGTGCACAGCGGGTAAGGTGGATCGATCAGGTGGAGGACGATTTGCGGACCCTCCGCAGACTGCGTGGTTGGCGAAGTGCAGCCATGAACCGAGCTGAATGGAGAAGTCTCTTATGTACAGCACAGGCCACTCCGGCCTTAGTCTGATAATAAAAAATAAAATGCTTTTAATGGGCTCATTGATTCCGTAGTTAGGTCTAGAAGCACGAATATACAAAAAAAATATGGCGAACGAAGCAGATCAGTACAATCAATATGGGCTAGAAGCAATTCTCCAATAAAACATACTTTTGCAAATTCCAAATTTATGAGCATGCATCGGTTCTAATATCTTGGTAAATTATAGACATCTCGCCAGTTGGGGAATCGGAGAGCAGAGCAGATGAACTTGCGCTGAATTGATTCGATTTGTTGAGTATCATTTTGATAGCAACTTGTATTATGGGTAATCCGAATCAAATTACCATAAGGGACGTATGTGTTTTTGGTTCACGACAAATACTGCGATAGGAAATCATGAGTAATACTAATTAAGTCCAAACAGCTTGTCCTCGGAAATCTTTTAAACGATTCTCTAAACTCTTGCACGCTTGTCTTTCCCATCTGATTTAGTTTTAGGTAGATCGTTATGTTTCTAGGAATGCTTATTTTTTGCTAGATCGGCAAGTGTAAGGATTCTGTCATGCAAAACAAAGAAACTTTCGAAAAATATAACGTCACAATATAACGAACAAAATGTTCAGCTAAAAAAATATTTCATAACTTTACTATTGTCCCTAGAGGTCTTGCGTATGATCATTCCCTCAAAACAGATGTTTTATGTTCTCCAAATTGTACTGGAGCTGAGCTCAAATGTTCTACCAAGCCAACTTCACCCGGTCACAAACTGAAAGAAACCCAACATGTCCAGGTAAGTCCCCAAATCCATTGCGTGTGATTTGTGATTCATATCCATAGTTCAATCCAGATGTTCTATTTTTAGTTAACAATACAGAGCAATAAAAAATATGAAAATTTTCTTTAAAAATAGGAAAAGCAATAAAATTGAGGGCGTCTGAAGACCCATGTACAGGATTGTGAATATTCGGCAGCACT
The DNA here is from genome assembly GCF_024139115.2 of Armigeres subalbatus. Classification (NCBI taxonomy): domain Eukaryota; kingdom Metazoa; phylum Arthropoda; class Insecta; order Diptera; family Culicidae; genus Armigeres; species Armigeres subalbatus. Next base: position 339,292,900 of record NC_085140.1, read on the forward strand.
GGATGAAGGTGATGTTTTTTATATCATTTTGCCTTTCTCGTACAACTAAGTTGTACCGAAAGGCAATCATTTCACTCCGAAAACGAACTTTTGATAAAAGCCTCTGAGACCCATAGTATTATATACCAATCGACTCAGTTCGACGAGTTGAGCACATGTCTGTCTGTCCGTGTGTATGTATGTGTATATGTGTGTGCGTATGTGTGTGCACAAAAGCTATGAAAAACATTAGACAACTTTTCGTATAGTAATCCTTAACCGATTTTCTCGCAACAAGTTTCATTCGACAGGGGACAAAGCCTTGTTGATCACTATTGAATTTTATAACGATCGGTCATTGCGTTTGAAAGTTATGAAGAAAATGGTACATCGGACCATATATACTCCATATAAGGTTGGTGTCTCAACTAAATGCGAGAAAGGCACCACCAACGCTAGGTGGATTAATCTGGGTTTTTATTTTCTTCCTGCTTTGAAATCAACCTCACATTCCCGGAGAGGCAGAAAAGTAAACAACAGAACTCACATCACATTGCACCACGAAGATGAAATTTACCACAGCAAAATGTACACATTCACCCAGCAAATTGAAAAAAATCACCACGCGTTTAAATGGGCCACTCACAGTCATACGGTAAGGCGTGAACTGAGCAGCATGTCAGAGCGACTTGTGAGTGGCTGAATGCGAAATTGAATAGTCGGTGTTGGAAATGATTTTTCGGCTGCACCCATTCGCACTCACCACGGCGGCGATGAAGGCGACAGCAGATTTTACTGAGATCCATGATTTTCACTGCATTGACTGTGAAATATTTCTACCCTGCCCATGTACTTCAGTGATATTTAACACGTCAATTTCGAAAATTTTTGAAATATTTCGGATGTAAAAAATGAAAAATCACAGAAATTTAACAGTAGTTTGATCTTCCATACAATTTTTATGAAACAAAACAATATTGAAAAACTTTGCACTCATTTTTATCAAAACAATTTTTTTCACTTACACCCGTTCGCGTTTGCAAAATTTTGAAAAAAATTATATGTATTTACTGTTTATAGCCCGGTTTCCTTTCTAGTATTTTCTTAATTAATAAATGAACAATTCTCTAATTTTTAGAGAAAGTTTATAGTTTCGTGTGATGATCTTCACCATTCAATTTTATGTATTTTTAATTGGTGTTATTGTTTGCACGAATACTTATATCTGTTCCTGGCTACACAATCAGCGTCTGCCTCAATCAAGTCAATGAGCAGCAAGAAGCGTTTCATTTTATTGACAATAAACAACACCTACCCGATTTCCAACAAGGTCTTTCGAAGGCTTAGTTCCAACTTGAAAAAAAAATGAATGGCACAGCAGGCAAGTACACAAAAAAAATAGCCGCCGGGCGGTCACGACACCAGATCTCGACAGAATTGTTCTGAAGCTCATAACATGAGACGATGGCCGCGCCCATTAGAATAGTGCCGTGGTCATTGTACTCGAAGATAACAATCGTGTTCGATTAGAATGGCAATAAAAAGGTAGAGTTCTGCTGTCGGCAGACACCTGGAAAGGTTTGATTGACCCTATTCTGAGTACAGTTTTCGCTGCCTCGGGTTTTTATTACTACGGTCTGCAAACAATCGGGATTATTTTAGTCCAAAAACCACAACTCGCCAGCTTCAATTAAAACCGATCTGACTGTATCCACTGTGTAAAGGTCACAAAGGCTAACAAGGGAGACCTTTACAGTCCGCGCGGTAATGTTTTCTTCAATCTGGATGTGCTTTAGGGTGTTCCTAGTAAAAGATCATTTCGAAAAGAAGCACACGCAGAATGCCACGTTTTTTTTTAATAATATGAGGAGACGTGGTGGTTTATGTCATTATTCTGTTATACTACAACACTGATAAGATGCCTCTGCAATAAAGGAAATTTTCATATTCCGATATAAATCCTTATCTACTTCATCAATACCGTTGGAATATCCTATTTTACAACGCTCAATGAAATGTGTAGTACCGACAGATCGATATGTCGGTAGTTAATATTCACAGGCAGACGTGCGCAATTTGGCCGCTCGTTAAGTTATAAGGCGTGCGAATGTCAACTAAGGTTAATGCGATACGATAGTAAATAAATTAGCGAATTGCATTAACATAAATCATGTCGCACTCACATACGTACGCTTGCCATAATACTGCTTGCTTCTGTTCTGTATCGCAGAATCGCAAGACTTTATTTTCCTTTTCTTTGTTGCCATTACATCTCCCACTGGAACATTGCCACCTCGTAGCTATCCTACCTGAAAATCCATTTGACTGGACCGGGAATCAAACCGAGCTACCATCAGCATGGTTTTTCTCAGCAACTGAACATCTTACCGTTCGGCTATAGAAGACTTCTAAGACTTTTTTATAATGCGCGGGAAAATTGACCACTTTTCAATCATTTTTGTTGCGGAAACAAGTTGGATTACAGCTGAATTCTAATTCTCAAATTCTATAAACCCTTTGAGACCCAAATTTTTCTAAGCGGTATTACGCAGTAAGTATGATATGTTCCATTAGTTTTCGGAATTTATAATGGAGAATTGACAAAACTAGTTGAAACATATTTTTTCGGTATGTACTAGATCATCCAAACTGTCCTTGCGTCCAGAACTTGCGATCTACAGTTACAATGCGAGCTTTTTTTCGTCACTCCAAGCTTGGATATGTATTCAACCATATCCATAACATATTCCTAAAGATCAAAAGACATGGTCAGATGGTTTTGGGATATCCTGGGTCATCCAAACTATCCTTGAAGTCAGAACTTGCGATCTACAACCACCACTTTTTTCGTCACTCCAAGCTTGGATATGTATTCAACTATGTCCATAACATATTCCAGAAGCCAGAAGACAAGGTAAGATGATTTTGGGACATCTTGGGTTATCCAAACCATCCTTGAGTTCAGAGCTTGCGATCTACAGCCCCCACTTTGGCTTTTTCGTTGCTTCAAGCTTGGATATGTATTTGTTTTATCGCTCCAAGCTTGGACATGTATTCAACCATATTCATAACATACTAGCGAATGAAACCCAGCTTTGCCTGGGTGTTGCAAATGTCATAATGAACTATTTCCAGTACCGCACTCTAGATCAATTTCTGTGCGTTTGTTTTGTTTTCCTCAACAGCTGATCCAAAATTGTATTATAATGATTTTTTTTACATTTCCCCGTTAAATTCACCAGCTTTTTGTATATACAAACATTGCGGATCCCAAAACGAATCGATCAGGGAAAAAATCTTGCAAATCGGACAACCCGTTCGTGAGTTAAATCGTCAGGAAGGAAATCTCAACTCATTTTTATTATATAGACTAGTCGACAGGGCAGACGTTGTCCTGCGTAGTGGGAGAAAATGCCCATGTGAAATTTCCATACGAATCCTAATTTTAGATTTTTACAATTTGCACAACCTTTCGCGTAATTTTCGCATGAGGAAATATCATATAAACCCGTCGGAAATGGTAACGAACATATCTGCTGAAGGAATGAAAATAATCCATCCAGCCGTTTTCGATTTATGCGGATACGAACACAGACCATTTCATTTATATAAATATGTAGATTCATGAAGCCCAGGAGGCATGGTAAGATGGTTTTGGGATATCCTGGGTCATCCAAACTGTTCTTGAGTTCCAAACTCGCGATCTACAGCTACGACACTAGCTTTTCTTGTAACTAGCATATGGATATGTATTCAAGCACATCCATAACTTATTCATGAAGATCAGGAGGGATGGTAAGTTGGTTTTGGGACATCCTGGGTTATCCAAACCCTCCTTGAGTTCAGAACTTGCGATCTACTGCCACCGCTCTAGCTTTTTTCGTCGCTTTAAGTTTGGATATGTATTCATCCATATCCATAATACATTCCTGAAAATCAAGGGACATGCTTAGATGATTTTGGAATATCCTGGGTCATCAAAACCGTTCAAAACATGCGATCTTCAGGCACAGCAGTACATTTTCCAGATACCCGTAAGCATTTAAAAAATCCGTACGTACGACTATAACGCTGTCACAGTGCAAACATGCTTTATACTGGCTTATAGAGCCTGGCTATCAAATTGCCGAAATGGCAAAATATAGTGCTAATGGTTATTTTGGGTTTCCGTCACTCAAAGCTCCAATATATCGGCAAAAACATTTCAAATTTTCGCAAAGTTACTATATGTATGTGATTATTCCAGTTGAATATACCAGCACCCGCATTTCAAAAGATTTGCAGCTGTAGATCTCAAATCCCGATCTCAAAGACAGTTTGGATTGTCCAGAATATCTCAAAACTATTTTACGATATCCGTTGACCTCCCGGGAAGTGTAATGGATATAATGGAATTCATATTGAAGCTTTGAATAACGAAAAGAACTTCTAAACAGCTGTAGATCTTAGGTCCCGAACTCAAGGACAGTTTGGATTACCCAGAATATCTCATAACTATCTTACCATACCCGTTGACCTCCCAGGAGGTATAATGTAATGGATATAATTGAACGAATATTGAAGATTTGAGTACCAAAAAGAGCTTCTAAGCAGCTGTAGATCTCAGAATATCTCAAAACTATTCTACCATATCTGTTGACTTGTTGACAGGTGTAATGGATGTAATTGAACGGATATTGAAGCTTTGCGTACCAAAAAGAGCTTCTAAGCAGCTGTAGATCTCAAGTCCCGAACTCAAGGACACTTTGGATTGCCCAGAATATCTCAAAACTATTTTACCATATCCGTTGACCTCCCGAGAGCTGTAATTGAAACTTTGAGTACCGGAAAGAGCTTCTAAGCAGCTGTAGATCTCATGTCCCGAACTCAAGGACAATTTGGATTGCCCAGAATATCTCGTGACTATCTTACCATATTCGTTGATCTGTAATAGATGTAATTGAACGGATATTGAAGCTTTGAGTATCGAAAAGAGCTTCTAAGCAGCTGTAGATCTTAAGTCCCGAGCTAAAGGACAGTTTGGATTGCCCATAATATCTCAAAATTATCCTACGATATCCTTTGTCCTCCCGGGAAAGGTAATGGATATAATTGGGTCCATATTGAAGCTTTCAGTACTGAAAAACGATTTTCTTGCAGCTGTAGATTTCAAGTCCTAAGCTCAAGGAATGTTTGGATGGCCTGAGACGTCCAAGGAACTTAAAAAATAGTTTTTTGAACATCGCAGTAACCCTACGGATACGTTTGTATAAAAATCTTACACCCGATTCGTTTTTTTACACGGGTGGGTTTTAGTTGATTACGACCTTCAGCGTTGATGAAACTATGAGTTAACCCCATGAAAAAATTCACAAAAAATCAAAGAAAATTCAGGTGGTATTTAAAAAGCTGTGAAAAATCAGGTTAAATTAACCGGGAAATTAAAGAATTCCAACCGTGTAAAAAAAATATTGGGTGTATTTTTAAACAATACAAACCGCTGCCAATACACCTAAAATTTTCTTTTTCGTAACTTCACCGTGTTCATGACGTTCTAGGTTATCGTAGGGCCTCGATCGCCCATGCCTGATATTTTTTCTTGATAGGGGAGTTAATTTCAAGCAATTTCGCTGAAGAGAAAGTTCACTTTTATCCATCGTGCGATTTTATACATCCATTTTTCTGTTGGGGTCATATATGACCCCGTGGGCCTGAAAGGGTGAGGTTTTCCGTGTTTGATCAGCACTATCATTCTTATTTGCTTATAGATATTTTTTATATTTAAAATATTACATTTCAATTGCCTCTGGCAGATCTTTCCACCAGTAAAACTTAACCATGTTCGAAGTTCCTACATGGTTGTAAATGTATGCTTCTAAAAAGTAGGTATATACATTGTTTAACAATTACGTGCACTTCGTCTTTTTAAAAACGTGAAATTCAATAAAAAATGTATTGAAACAAAAATTAAGCTGATCGATTTTACTTTTAGATATGAAAAGCATTCTACCAAACAAGCCTTAAATGTCCCTCTTATTCGTAATTGAAGGTGTCCGTCCACTTTTCTCCACCCGATAGCAACCTTGAACACTATTTGTCGTATTGATGCATCATAATATCCACCTGCTCAATCGATAAATATTTATCCTCCAAAACATCCGATAATTGCAAAAGGAAACATTAACAACAATAATTGAAATAGCCGCAGTAAAACGAACCCCTCCGCGCCTACAACAACACAACAGAAGTGAAGTGTGAAGTAGCTTTGCAGTTCAACTCTTTGACGGATTTTCCATCATCGAATGGGTCGGTTGATCGATCGTGTCCCAGCCGCAATCACCGCCACTGGCGACGGTCTGTTTACACATTTATGAATGCACATTTATATTTTAGAAAATAAAGCCCCGATAGATAGCCATCAAGTCCATATGCGATCGTGCACCCGCGTGGTCTCCCCCTTAATCGCAGAGTGCATGATGTGAGATAACGATCAATTGGGTTCACACTGCCCCAGACAACAATAAAAAAAACAAACGTCACGTTTTTCTTCTATGTTTTACTATTTTTGAGTTAGCTTCGGTCGTATTTATAAGGTGTGAAGGGTGATCGCGTGTGGATGTGGTGCGGCGATCGGTCGATCGTATAATATATTATGATATTATTATGATTAATCAAAAATAAATTGGAATTTGATAGGAGTGTGAAAGTGGTAAGAGATGGGGTGCCAGGATTGAATGTTTTCACAATGTGGTCCAACTGATTGAGTGATCACACCCTTTTTGAGTCGTTTTAGTGCGATAGTGACATTTTATGGTTGAATAGTTGAAAAAAGTTAATACAATCGATTGAATTCAAAAGACCTCGAAGCATTGAAAATAATTCAGAAACCTCTTTAGCAAAGTAATTAGTTTATGGAAGATTCTGGCAGTATAACCATATCGGTAAAGGCATGGCATAATCAAGCCAATCCGGTTCAGACCGCATCGTGCTTTCGTGCTGTGCGGTTCTTTCTCTCTTTGCGGAAGGAAGTTTTTAATACTACCCGAAGCTATTTTAATTTCAACGGTGCTTCTTAGCGCTATTTGTACCCACTGATCCTGTTACGATCTTTGCAAGGACCCGTGCCTTCGTTTTACGTTGGACCCGTTTGCGGAAGTAAAATTCCGGCAAGCGGTGGTAATCCTGCAGGGACACCATTCTGGGAAAAACCTCTTAGAAGGTCACGTCTCCACGCTCAGCCATGAGCATTAATAAAAACAAGAGGAAGGGGAGTCTCTGAATTCTCCACTTCCTTCAAAGAAACAAGGTTTCAAGACCGTCCTGCCAAAGCGCGGAAAAAATAGAAGGAAGCTGGAGAATTCAGATATTCCTTCTAACTCTAATATCGGAAATAATTCTTCTCCAATCGAACTGAGCAATCAGTTCGATTTGATTACTGATGAAATTGAGCAAATCGAATATACCTCTAGCCCAGGTGATTCGATTCATGCGAAAAAGCAAAGGATTCCGCCAATTGTGGTATCTGTTGCCGAGTTTTCTGGCTTCCGGAATGAGATTTTGAGTAACCTTCAGGGGATCAAGGTTTCATTTCAGATTGCTAGGAAGGGTGACTGCCGCGTTTTGCCGGGATCCTTTGACGATCGCAAACGTCTTCTTCAGTATTTAACTGAGAAGCGCCATAAATTCTTCACATACGACGACAAAACTGAGCGATTGTTCAAAGTCGTCTTGAAAGGTCTCCCCAGTGATGATAAATCACTGGATGAGATTAAAATTGAAATTTCTCAATTACTTGGATTTTCACCAGTCCAAGTAATTAAGATGAAAAGAAATCCCACTCCGGTACTTCCCAGAGGGGCATTTCTCAAGAATTTTATTTAGTTCATTTTAACAAAGTGAACTAAATAATATGAAAAGTTTGGAAAAGGCCTGTATTATGTCTCATGTCCGTGTTACATGGGAACATTTCCGCAGGCCTGGGGAAATTTCCAAACCCCACCCAGTGCCGTAAGTGCCAAAAGTGGGGTCATGGAACCAAACATTGTCACATGGATGCTAAATGCATGATTTGTGGTGGAACCTCTCACGCCAAGGACGCATGTCCTGTGAGAGAAGATTCCAATAAATTTAAATGTGCAAATTGTAGGGCAATCATAAATCCAATTTCTGGGAATGCCCTTCACGCAAAAAGTTTTGAATTCCCGTGCAAAATTGATGACGGAAATTCCAATCGGATCACAGATTCGACGGGTAGAAATTTTTCAAACGCTCAATTTCCGAAACCGGTTACCGGTCGAGCAATTCATACCCACCACAATTCACAAACAAATTTTGCCGCTCGTCAACGGGTAGCAAGCACTTCAGTAAATTCCAATTTTTCCAATGTACCTATACGTATGCAAACATCGCTGCTGGTAGACAAAATTTCTCTTCTCAAAATGAGGTTTATACCCATGTCCCAACGGAAAATAACGGTCATGTTGTTGATTCAGGTAGCATGACTGCTTCCGATTTTGATTTTTAACTGAACAATTGCATCACATGATTGATGCAATGTTCAAAGCAAATACCATTCCTGAAGCTGTTCAGGTTGGTATAAAGCACACACAAAAATTGTTATCGGACTCCGTTTCAATGGATCCAAATAATTGTGTGAAAGTTCTAAATTGGAATGCCCGCTCTCTAAAGGGTAAGGAAGATGAATTATTCAACTTCCTAAAAGTTCATAATGTGCATATTGCCATTATTACAGAAACTTATTTAAAACCAGGACTCTCCATTAAAAGAGATCCAAATTATTTTATCTACAGAAATGATCGTCTTGACAGCGCCTGTGGTGGGGTCGCCATTGTCATTAATAGACGTATCAAACATAAATTATTTTCTTCGTTTGAAACCAAAGTTTTTGAAACCTTGGGATTTTATGTTGAAACAAATTTTGGACAATTTTTCTTCATTGCAGCCTACTTGCCTTTTCAATGCAATGGGCAGCAAAAGAATTTGTTGAAAGCTGATCTTCAAATTCTGACTCGCAACAAATCAAAATTCTTCGTAATTGGTGACTTCAATGCCAAACACCGTTCATGGAATAATGCTCAAAGCAATACCAATGGTAAAATTTTATTTGAAGATTGTTCTGCGGGATATTATACTATTCAATATCCCAATGGACCAACTTGTTTTTCTTCCAGTCGAAATCCTTCTACAATTGATTTAGTTTTAACGGATTCAAGTCAGCTGTGTGGCCGATTGGTAACTCATGCTGACTTTGACTCTGATCACCTTCCTGTGACATTTGAAATCTCACAAGAAGCCATTTATAATCCAATCAGCTCTACTTTTAATTATCATAGAGCTGATTGGGATTTATATAAAACGTATATCGATAGGAATTTTGATGTTGATATTCCTCTCGATACCAAAAGTGATATTGATAATGCTCTCGTATCTTTGACAAATTTAATTGTCGAAGCCAGAGGCATTGCAATTCCGAAATGTGAAGTTAAATTCAACTCCATTATTATTAACGACGATCTTCAGCTACTATACCAAAGAACTCGCGATCCCGCGTTGAAAGTTATTTGGCGAGATTTGCTAAAAAACGTTTCGCTATTCTGAGAAATACCAACTTTGAGAATAATGTCTCGAAGTTGGATCCCAGTTCGAAACCCTTTTGGAAATTAACAAAAATTCTTAAGAAACCTCAAAAGCCAATTCCAGCGCTTAAAGAGGGAAATAAAATTTTATTAACAAATGGCGAAACTTGCTCAGCAGTTCGAGAGTGCCCATAATTTTAGTCTAGGTCTCACTAGTCCAATTGAGGATCAGGTTACACGGAGCTTCGAAGACATTCTCAATCAAGAGAATGTTTTCGACCCTTCGTTGGGAACTCATTTTGGTGAAGTGTGATCTATTACTAGAAAATTTAAAATATGAAAAGCCCCGGGTGTTGATGGTATTTTCTACATACTTATCAAAAAAACTTCATGAGAGCTCTTTATTCTTCTTAGTTAATTTATTTAACAAATGTTTTCAATTGGCATACTTCCCAGATAAATGGAAAAACGCCAAAGTTGTTCCTATTTTGAAGCCGGACAAAAATCCAGCTGAGGCTTCTAGTTATCGCCCAATCAGTTTGCTTTCTTCAATAAGCAAACTGTTTGAAAAGATTATTTTAAATAGAATGATGGTTCATATTAATGACAATTCTATTTTTGCTGATGAGCAATTTGGTTTTCGCCATGGGCATTCAACCACTCATCAGTTATTAAGAGTAACGAACTTAATTCGGCTCAACAAATCTGAAGGATATTCGACTGGAGTTGCTCTTCTTGATATAGAGAAAGCATTTGACAGTGTTTGGCATGAAGGTTTGATTGTAAAATTGATGAATTTTAATTTTCCTCTGTACATCATTAAACTGATCCAAAATTATTTATCAGATCGCTCACTGCAGGTAAACTATCAGAATACTAAATCTGATAGATTACCTGTAAGGGCTGGTGTCCCCCAAGGCAGCATACTGGGGCCCATATTGTATAACATTTTTACTTCTGACTTACCTGATTTACCACCAGGGTGTCAAAATCTTTGTTTGCAGATGACACGGGCCTTTCAGCCAAAGGGCGAAGCCTTCGTGTCATTTGTAGTAGATTGCTAAAAAGTTTGGATATTTTCTCCACTTACTTGCAAAATGGAAAATTTCCCTGAATGCTTCCAAAACTCAGCTTATAATTTTCCCACATAAGCCGAGAGCTTCTTATTTGAAACCTTCTAGCAGACATATTGTCACTATGAATGGGGTTCCAATTAATTGGTCTAGCGAAGCTAAATATTTAGGACTTCTGCTAGATCAAAATTAACTTTAAAAATCACATTGAAGGCCTTCAAGCCAAATGTAACAAATATATTAGGTGTCTATATCCACTTATAAACAGAAAATCAAAACTTTGTCTTAAGAACAAACTTTTGATTTACAAACAAATTTTAGACCTGCCATGTTGTATGCTGTGCCAATATGGACTAGTTGTTGCAATACCAGAAAGAAGGCACTCCAGAGGATTCAAAATAAAATTTTGAAAATGATTCTGAAGTTGCCTCCGTGGTATAGTACCAATGAACTTCATAGAATTTCTAATATTGAGACATTGCAACAAATGTCCAACAAAATAATTTCCAATTTTAAACAAAAATCGTTGCAATCTTCTATTGCAACGATTAACTCCTTGTACCCTTAGTATAAAATAGGTTAAGTTTAGTTTAAGTTGAAAACATTGTAATTCCTACATGGTTCAATTCAACCAGAGGAAAAATTCTAACTGCCAGAGGCAATTGAAATGTATTAATAATAACTAAAAAGTAACATAGCAAATAAGGATGATAGTGTTAAGAAAACACGGTACACCTAGTCTAAGAGATGAATGCATGTATTAGATAATTAGCAAATAAAATTAGTTAAAAAAAAAAAAAAAAGCCAATCCGGTTGAGGGGATCATCCTACTGGAAGAATTTTCTCGACTTTCTGTTATTGTGCTGTGCCATAAAATATAAAAATACATGCATTTGGTTGTCATTGAAAGCACTTATTAACTGTATAAGTGCATCTACACTCTGAGTAGCGAGTAGGCTGTAAACTAATTAGTCATGAGCAATAAGTTAGCAAAAAGCCTAGGAGAAGACTAAAATGTGTTTATGTCATTGCTTTGAATACATATCTTGAGTTGAGAATAAAATGTTAATGAATGGGAACAAGTTTTGCAATGGAAATCCTCAATTGCTATAAAATATTATTTATACACGCAGTAGATAAGATTATCGAATGAGGATTAGCAACCGTTTTCGACGTTGATAAATTTATCACATGAATTAATTGTAGGCACGGGTTTTATGTATTCGCTTTAGGTATGGTGAAGTCACATTTTAGAAGCTCATATATAATAGTGCTTTAGAATGATGTGTTCTCCATTGTGATTAAAAGTTCTCGGTTCAACTATGGAAACCGATTCTAAGGAATGAGAGTTGAAAATATCGTTTCCTTCTATAGAATTATCCTTTCACTTGATATCACTATTATATACTGGACAACGCTTATTCACAATTTAAGGACAATGCTCACGGGCAATACGGAAGTTTTGCTGCGTCGCAGCATGCGTGAAATAATAAAAATGACAGTTGTGCGTGGTTTCCGTTTTGAATGGGGTGCCCTTGAAATGCTTTCAGTTTTGGATTCCGTAAGGATTATCCTTAAATTCAAGACTCCCTCAAACAAACGCGAAGCAACTGTCGCTGGTCGCTTAGCAACTGCCATTATGTCGCCATTGATATGGAAGCGTAAATGTTCCCCCGAATACGCGACACAATTCTATCGCTTGGCGATTGCGTTGGTAGTCGCCGTTGGTATGGAAGCGTAAATAGAACATTGCTTGCTGCGAACCAACGATAGAATCGCGGTGACTAGTTGACGCCGTCGCAGCGATGAAATCGCTTGGGTTTTAGGCAGCCTTAAACGAAAAATTGCATGCAGCGACCTAGCGATCAATTTGCGGTGACAATCGCACAGCAACAGCGACTATAAGGCAAAGACAAAGGTGCTGTTTGAACGAGATGGCGCCACAACATTTAAAGTAAAATGAATTTCCTTGTATGGACAAATCATCCGTTCTCATTAACTACGCATCGCATCAATATGAAACCTAGGTCAAAAAGCAACAAATAATTTTTAGATTTTTTGTACCCACGACTTGTTTTACAGTTCTAAACAATAAAAGAGATTTCATTGTACTTCCATACTAAATTCTAGCTGTATACTTTCAATGAATTATTGGCAGTGGCTGATTTTCTACCCGCCGCAGCCACATCCAGGCGCTATAGTATATGCACAAAATAGCCAGCAAGAGTTAACCGTCAGAAATTTGTATGGCGAAAGACATCTAACGCTGGTTTTCTCAAAATTAGGAACTTTTCATGAAAAACTATTTGGTACCGGTTATGAGGGATGGTGTCCGCTACTACGCCTACCAAATATTTTTTCGATTAAGGCGCTTAATTTTGAGAAATCGAACCTTAGATGCCTTTCGCCATACTGATTTCAGAAAGTTAACTCCTAGTGTGCCGCTGTAAGCACGCTCAAAGCAGTCGATTCATTTCTTCAAGACTGTTCTCCACCTCGTGTGTGTGGAAGGAACATTGAAAGCTTACGATATCGAACAGCAGATGTCACTAGTGTATATGCAATATTACATTGATACAAACACACAGCAACACCACCTGTCGCCTGATAATGGAAATATTGCAATTGTACCGTCAGGTGTAGTGGCTGTTGTTAAAATATTTAGGAAGGGCCTCAAGCGGAATTTTTGCTAGAACGCAACTGACGATCTCCTATAGGCGGATTCGAGAAGGATCCAGTGGTAGAGTGCGCTGCGAGAGTTTGGGAGAAAAGTCGTCAGAAGCGATTATTTACATTCAAAATCAAATTTTCTCCATCAAATTTACTTCACTTTTTAGTATATAGTCTCATGTTTTCCACTGGCAATGGCTTCAAAGTCTTTAAGCAGCTGTTGAAAACAAATCCCACCCAAGTAAGCCGCGAATTAAAAATCCGGGAATCCATAACCAAGATTGTTCGGTGGAGGCACTACAAGAGATGTGCTGTTTAATCGGAAAAATCATATGCGAGCACACACCGGACCGAAGCTCATCCCAAAGAAAACAAAATTTTCTTCCAATTTGCGACTATTTCAGCTTTCATAAATGATTGGATTAATCAGAAAACGCGAAAACCGTACTCCCTCCGTATGCTGCCAATGCACTTTTTGGCCAACGACACTTTTTTCGTGGTTCTTGTGACGACCACCAGATGTCGAAATGATCGATGAGCTTTACTCAAATTCGCCTATTGCATCGTGTGTGTTTAGAGGAACTTTTAGCTAGTAATATTTTGTTTTTATCACCCTTCTTCTGATTAATTTTGAGGTGGTAAAATAAGAAAAATAACAGGCCGGAAAAGTTTTATATTCAAAAATAAATACGAAACAATTCATGGCTTCTTCTTCTTCTTCTTCTTCTTCTTCTTCTTCTTCTTCTTCTTCTTCTTCTTCTTCTTCTTCTTCTTCTTAATGGCATTACATCCCCACACTGGGACAGAGCCGCCTCGCAGCTTAGTGTTCATTAAGCACTTCCACAGTTATTAACTGCGAGGTTTCTAAGCCAGGTTACCACTTTTGCATTCGTATATCATGAAGCTAACACGATGATACTTTTATGCCCAGGGAAGTCGAGACAATTTCCAATCCGAAAATTGCCTAGACTGGTACCGGGAATGGAACCCAGCCACCCTCAGCATGGTCTTGCTTTGTAGCCGCGCGTCTTACCGCACGGCTAAGGAGGGCCCGTGTGAAAGTGAACTCTAGTTTTTATCTACATGTGTAATAGTGCTACGTATAAAAGTTACCAAAATTTAGTCGATGACTCATAGCGAAAGAATTATTTACAAATTAAATGAATTATTATAGTGGCTGATTTTTCACCGTTGCAGCCACATCCAGGCGCTATAGTATATGCACAAAATAGCCAGCAAGAGTTAACCGCCAGAATTTGTATGGCGAAAGACATCTAACGCTGGTTTTCTCAAAATTAGTAACTTTTCATGAAAAACTATTTGGTACCGGTTATGAGGGATGGTGTGCGCTACTACGCCTACCAAATATCTTTTCGAATAAAGTGCTTAATTTTGAGAAATCGAACCCAGATGCTCGCCATATACTGATTTCAGAAAGTTAACTCCTAGTGTGCCGCTGTAAGCATGCTCAAAGCAGTCGATTCATTGAAATTCGTAAGTACGCTGCTAATGCTTATTTGACTGATTATTTAATGAATCGCCTGCTTTGAGCACGCTTACAGCGGCACACTAGGAGTTAACTTTCTGAAATCAGTATGGCGAAAGGCATCTAAGGTTCGATTTCAAAATTAAGAAGTTGATCAAAAAATATTTGGTAGGCGTAGTAGCGGACACCTTCATACACTACTGGTACCAAATATTTTTTCGTGAAAAGTTCCTACTTTTAAGAAAACCTGCTTTAGATGCCTTTCGCCATACAAATTTCTGGCGGTTAACTCATGCTGGCTATTTTGCGCATATACTATAGCGCCTGGATGTGGCAGCGGTGAGTAGAAAATCAGCCACTGCCATTTATTCATTGTTTGATTTAGCTGCAGGAAGTTCAAGCTCATAGCTGTAGGAAGGAAATATCGCTAACGATAAGAAGGCAAACAAAAATCGTGAGTCTTAAATAAAACTTAAATTAAATTAAATTAAAATTCGTTGAATAAATGCCGATTATCAAAGACCGTTTGTACCGATTCAATCTAATCTACCGATTTTATCTAGATTACGAGAATAATAGTACATACGATGAGAAAATATACTGATTTCTAATATTACAATAATGTTAAATAATGGAACAATATTTTAATTATTACCGATAGTTTATGACTCGACTTTACATTCTTCCTCTCTTCTACTCTCAAAATATGCAATGATAAATAAACACAAAAGTCGATTTTTACACTTACGCTTTCGATTCGCTTGAATCAAAACAGCGTAAAACTGCCTAAATTCCAAAAACGCATAAAAAACTACGTAAAAGATGCTAAGTACCAAATACTGCAAAAGTTACGTGCATGATCGTTGAGAATATCATCATAGCATTTCATGTCCATTCAAATCATGGTTAAACATCCTATGCATACTAAGCAATTCTTAAATCAATCTTAAATCTAAATCTAATACAAATCAGAAACCAATCAATGCAAATTCAATCCAAACTCATTCCAAAACCAATCAAAATCTGTTCCAAATCCAATTCAAATCTAATTCAAATCTAATCCAAAATCTAATCCAAATCCATCCTAAATCCAATCAAACTCAAATCGAATCAGATTTTAAATCCAATCAGCAAATCCAATTCAAATGCAATTGGATTGAAATTCCATACACTAAAGTCAGTTTTTATGTTAACAATGCAAATGCAATCAAAATTCAAACCCATATTCAAATCCCATGCTCCTGGGATTTGCGGACGATATCAATATTATCGGGATTGATCGCCGTGCCGTGGAAGAAGCTTTTGAGCCTTTTAAGAGGGAGACAGCGAGGATCGGACTCACGATCAATAGCAGCAAAACGAAATACATGATCGCTGGCAATCAACGTGGGTTCATAAGTGGTGGTGGTAGCGAAATGGTGCTGGACGGTGAAAAATTTGAAGTGGTAGAAGAATTTGTGTATATTGGAACATTAGTGACGTACGATAATGATGTTACCCGCAAGGTGAAAAGGCGTATTGCAGCTGCAAATACAGCTTATTACGGACTTCGTAACCAGCTTTAGTCCCGTAGTCTGCAAACGAAAACAAAACTCGCGCTGTATACTACTCTGATTCTTCCGGTGGCTTTATACGGTCATGAAACATGGACGTTAAAGAAGGTTGATCGGAGAGCTTTCGGAGTGTTTGAGCGTAACGTACTGCGGACAATACTTGGCGGTAAACAGGAGAACGGTATCTGGCGGCGTCGCATGAATCACGAGTTGTACCAGGTGTATAAAAGGCGGGATATTATTGAGCTTATACAACACGGCAGACTACGGTGGGCGATATGCCGGAAGAACGTCAAGCGAAGATAATATTTAGTAGAAAACCCGGAATAGGCCGCATGCTTCGTGGAAGACCGCGTACACGATGGCTTTTTGCAGTTGAAGAGGACATGAGGGCGCTCAACGTTCAGGGCGGCTGGAAGCGATTGGCCCAGGATCGAGTCCAGTGGAGAAGGATACTCCATTCGGCGTAGGTTCATCGAAGAGCTGTAGCCAATCAAGTAAGGATTCATCTAAATCCTACAAAAAACAATCGAAATCTAATCCAAATTTAATCTAAATTTAATCCAAGTCTAATCCAAATCCAAATCTCAATTCAAATAAATTCCAGACCTAATCAAAATCCTATCCACATTCAATCCAAATCCAATTCAAATAAAATCCAGATCAAAATTAAATCCAAATCCATCAGACCAACCCAAATTAAATTTAAATTCTAAATCCAACGAGATGAACCGGCCAAGGGTCGAATATCTCGTTAATAAAGATTTTAATAACAATAATCGAAATCCAAATCAAAATCAAGTCCAAGTATAATACAAACCCAATCCAATCAAATGTTCAATCCAAATCCAATCAAAATCCAAACCAGTACATTCTAAATTCTAATATGTAAAAATCTTAATCCTCAATCCAAATTCCATTTAAATCCAAATCCAATCTAGATCCACGACAAATCTTATTCAAATCCAACCCAAATTCAATCAAAATCCTATCTCAAATTCATACCCACCCAATCCAATTTAAATACAAATCCTATCCAAATCTAATCAAAATCCTATCGAAATCCAGTGCAAATATCAATCAAATCCAAAATCAATCTAAATTTAAATTCAATCCAATTCCAATGCAAAGCCAATACAAATCTAATCAAAATCCTACCGAAATCCGATCCAAACCCATCCAAATTCAAATCCAATCCAAATCTAATGATAAGAAAATTATTTTGAGCTTTTTAGTGGAATGTTTTCACCTGTCATAAGACGAGTTTATACAATCCCATTGAATTCCACGAGACACGTACGAGACACTGAAGACGGCCTTACTTTTGAGGTCGAAATACGTATCTGTCAAGATACAATTAAGTGGTGGAATTCAATGGGATTGTATAAACTCGTCTTATGACAGGTTAAATCTAATCCAAATTTGAATCCAATTTGAATCTAATTCAAATCCAAATTCAAAGCAAATTTATACCAAATCCAATCCAATTTAATTCAATCCAAATTCAATTCAAATCCAATTCAAATCAAACGAAATCCAATCCAGACTCAAATCCAAATCCAAACCAAATCTAATCCAAATTCAACCCGAATCCAATCTGAACCAAATACATATCCAACCTAGCAACACACTTGTCATAGGCGAATTTCTGTGACTTAAGTTCGACCAACTCAAATCACATTTAAGTTGCTACAACCAAATCGGTCTGATGTATGCTACTTGAGCATCCAAATCAAATCTGAATTAAAATCCGGCCCAAGTCTAATCCACACTCAATGCAAATCCAAAGTTCAATTCAAATCAAATTCAAATCCAATCCAAATTCAATCAAAATCCAATCAAAAAAAAATCAACTCCAATCTCAAATCCAATATATTGGATTAATATTGGATATACAAATCCAATCCAAGTTCAATCAAAATCCAATCCAAATTCAATCCTAATCCAATCCCAAATTCAAGTCCATTCCAAATACAATCAAAACTAATTAAACTCCAAACCAAAACCAATCCAAATTCAAATCCATTCCAAATATTATCCAAATCTAATCAATATCCAATCTAAATTAAATTCAAATCCAATAGAAATCAAACCCAATTTAATCCAAATTCATCCAAATCCATTCCAAATTAAGTCTAAATCTTAATCCAAATCCAAATCTAAATCCAGTCGAAGTCTAATCCAAACCCAATGCAAATCCAATTCAATCCAAAGTACAGTACAATTGAAATCCAATTGAAATTCATTCCAAATGCAATACAAATTCAGTCCAGATCCAATCCTAATCTAGTTCAGATCCAATATAAATCCTATCCAAATCCAATTCATATCTAATCTAAATTCAATTCCATTCTAATCCAAATCCAACTCAAATCCAACCAAATTTATAGTCAAATCCAATCCAAATCCGATTTCAGATCGAAGCAATCATCGCGCTCGGACGGTTTATTGTGTTTATTTTATCTGTCATTTTTTCATGTTTCTGATCAGGTAAAATGATATAAAAAACATAGGCCGATATGCACAATGCTCCAGCATAAGAAGGAAGCGGATAGGCCTTCATCTACTTCGCCAACCACTCTAAGATTGACCAATTTGAATAGTCAATATTGTCATCAACACTTAGCACTTCGTTATGTTACGACAGGTGATAATCTTTTGAAGAATCCAAATAATGAAACCCAGCTTTTTGTTGAGTTTGCTTTCAGCTGAAAATGTTGTTTAATACATTAGATTAGGACATAGGCATGAATTCATAAGTTTCATTAGCTAATAGGTTGCATGAATAGTTTATAGGTTTCATTAGCTGATAAGTAACAATAGTTTAGAGATTAGAACATATTTCACCCAACCAGCGGATGGCAGATTTTAATACAGTTCTGTATAAGAACCTTACAGAAACTGTATAATAATTGGGCATATACAATTTCTGAAGATTTTAATACAATTATTGTATTAAAATAATACAGATTTGTATTATTTTAATACAATATTTGTATAAAAAGCTTACAGAATTGTATATGCCCAGATTTTGTACAATAATTGTCAGATTTGTTTTTTGGGTGTAGATCATAGCTTACATTTTTAGTCCTTTTATGTGTAGATCCTGCCCAACAAATTACAATTAATCAACGTTTCTCTTGTTTGTGTTTAACTTGTGTGTCTTGTGTGCTTTCTGCTTCTGTACTGAGTACGATACAACTTGTATGATGTGTTCTCTTTATCTCAGCAGTTTATAGTACGCACCCCGTGAGAAATAAATTAGGATAAAGGGACTCCGTGCACAACATTCCCCGACCCGTATTGCTCAGTGTCCATTTGAGCAGTATCGCCCCCTTCTAGTACAGCCAATTTTGCCACGGGGTGTCGTAGAACTCCAGTTGAAGTTTGCACGTTAGCACTGCGACATCTGCCATCTCGTCCAGGAAACACACGTAGAACTCTTCCTCTAATCCAACCGTTTCGGAATCGATCTTCTACGATGATCACTAGGGGTCCCCGGCCGAAACTGGATTAGTGTCAACGAACCATTTAGTTCGTTTTGTAATGGTTGGAAGGTACTCCTTCACCCAACAGGATCATAATTGGTCCAAGAGGCGTTGATACAAAAACCAGCTGGACCGTAGGGCCATCTTATCGTCGACAAGCTGAGTGGCATGTAGGTCAACGGCCTCGAATTCACTACAGATTCCGCTTCTATCAACAAAGTGACTAAAACTTCTTCATTAGGCTTGCGTTAGACGGACAGCGATGCTATAGGGCACACTTTACAGACCAAACCATGCGCTCCCAAGACCTCCCCCCCCAATATGTGGTGCAGCAGGTGGATTGAAGCGCCTTTGGGGGTAGTAGCATTGGTGAACGTTGTGGCCAGTTCATTGTTGATCCTCTTCATCTGCTATCTCAACTCGCCGCTGACTCCAACGAAGTTTGTTCCTCGATCACTATAGATTTCCGCAGGTACTCCCCTCCGAGCTATGAACCCTCGTATGGTCGTATGCGCCAAACTGTAAATTGTTATTTCTGCTCGTTGAAGTTTTTGTCGGGACAGTTCTGGAGTTACATCATTTACTTCCTTGCGTAACTTGCTATTGAATTGGCTTGATTGGACATCGCACTTCGATATTATTGAAAATTATTGTTTTTTCCTGAAAAAATCAAAACCATTTTTTATCAAAAATTGTGGCTATTCATTCTAATCAACGCAAAAGCATGTAAAATGATCGAAAAAATGTGATCTATTTCCCTAAAGAGCTTTTTCGACCCCTCTATTGTTATTTTTTTTTTTCAACATATTTTATAATGCACGAGAAAGGCATCATCACTGCTAGGTGGAATAATCTGGGTTTTCTGCACACAATCAATACGAACTCCGATTCGTAGCTTTAAGCTTTATAAGCCTTTTAAGAATTTTAAAAACAAAAAACAAAAACGGTGCTCTCGGAAAAAGGTTTCCGAAAAATAATGTTTTAACGTATGATCGATTTTTGGTGGAAAAAAAATCATTTGACTAAAAACTAAAAACAGTATCAGAAGCTAGTCCACATTTTTTCTTCAGAAAGCTTATAGTTTTTATTTCTTTCTTTTCTTTTCAGGTATCGGGATCTGGATTTAAAACAAACCCCAATATTCATGTATGTGATATGATGAACGATTTATGGTAACTGTGAATTTATGATTGTCTCATAGCAATGACCATGTTGGTTTCCTCAAACAATTCGCGAAGAATAATGCTTAGTCTTTAAAACAGTATGATATTTACATAAACATTATTTGCATGTGAATTTAAAAAAAACAAAATTTTATATTATGAGATTTAATCTGATATTCGTGAAATAGTGTTTAAAGCCTTGTTCGTATTGTAAACTTCCACAAATGAAATTGATTCAAACTTCAGTACAGCACCGACTAGTTTGACAAATAAGGTTAATTGAGACACTATTTGTTCAATGTTTCGCAACGCAATTACGCCGTCACCGGCCTCGACATGACTTTCTCATTCTTTAAATTCAAACATCGCTAATAGTCTTAATTGAGAAGAATTCCTTAGTAGAGATTCCATTCTCAGAGTTGACATACTTAAATCATACACGGTCGAATCGAAACAACTATCTAACAGTCCGACATTGTAGCACCAGCATAGAAACGCATGACCAAATCCCATCGCCAACCTCTCCCGCAAGCATCAACAACAATCTCTTGCACGCAAGTCAATTTTCAAATCACCACCCCTGTCGTCGAGAATGCTGCCACCGCGCACTTGCCGCTGCACGACCACCTGTCTCATCGATGCTAAGTAGGTACTTTGGTCTTATCGCAAGCTTCTCCGTACGTCTTGGACATGTCTCGGTGCGGCACTCTCTGCTCACACGGATTAGCAAGCTGTTCTGGTGCTAGTGGGGCGGCACGTCCGTCGTTGTCGCTATCTGGTGTGCTTGTTGGTTGCGCAATACTGGCCAACATAAGAAACCGAGCAACCAACATCGGCGCGGCGAGGCTCTGGTTTAGACGATGATGATTACCACTCACGCACAGAAGGTTCCACTCAGCGTTCTACAGAAACCAGAATCAATCCATCTATAGATGAACGAACTCATCTGACATATCATATGAATTGAAAAACTGCTGAACTCTGCGAAGCTTTAATTGTCATACAAAACACAAGCTTTTGTTATGGGAGAATCACATCAACACTTTCTTGTTACGGCGAATATGAGCGTGCTTAATTATCGCAGCTTAACAATGCCTGATAAGTCAATAATTTTACGACAATATGATCATCGGGGCCCTCCTTCGCATAGCGGTAAGATGCGTGGCTACAAAGCAAGATCAAGCAGAGGGTGGCTGGGTTCGATTCCCGGTGCCGGTCTAGACAATTTTCGAATTGGAAATTATCTCGACTTCCCTGAGCAAAAAAGCAACATCGTGTTAGCCTCATGATATACGAATGCAGAAATGGTTAGAAACCTCGCAGTTAATAACTGTGGAAGTGCTTAATGAACACTGCGAAGCAGCAATGTCCCAGAGGGGGATGTAATGCCAATGAAGAAGAAGATGATCGGTAGGTTATCGACAAATATGACGATAAATGAATCAATGATCACTTTATTGTCAACAAATAGCCTATTTGAGATATATGTAATGTTCTAGAAAGGATTTCTAAAAACAAGTTAATGCATCAAATAGATTTTGATAATCTGTTAATCATTTGAGCTAAAAAAGCAATTGTAAAAACACTTCACCATAGCCTTCAAGCTTTGGTGATACACACACCTTTCTGCAAAAGTAACCAAGAAGGTGTGCTTTATGGCTGGCTAGATTATCACCACCCATCAACAACAACAGCCGCAGCATATGGGTGCAGACTGCAGGTGCTTAGAGAGGTATGTTAGCACTTAATCACTCTATTAGCCAGAAGGGCTCCGGCCAGTGCCAGTGGCCGTCCCTCTTCCATTGCTGATGGCAGGTGCGTGCAAAAATTAAAATGTTTTCGTGTCTGCAGTGCGATAATTACACTTGAGTACTACTTTTTATTACGCTAAGCCGCGTGAGAAACATCATGGAAGTAGGTGGAAGAGGCGGTTTGGGGCACCCTTGATCGACGGTTACCCATTTTGAGTTGATTAGATGGTTAATGTTTTTGTTTTCCGAATCAGAACAACAAACGGCAGCAACTTAGACTACCTCGATATGCTGGCAAAAAATGTAGCAATCTGTTCGGGACAGAAAACTTGTGAAAGGTCATACTTGCTCGTGCATGTTTTGTCCAAATACTTCTGTTGTCCGGATAGAATAGAACGGATCCAAGTTATGTTTGCGGAATTTTAATAAACTGGCCCGATTTGTTGCGGCATTTGGCGCGCACCGGACTGCATTGCCATCGAGACCCTACCTTCGACTTGTTCTGAAGTGGGTCGAGAGGTAAAATGATTAAAACTAAATGTCGCGTTGATAATGCAAGTCGTGTTTGAATGGAGAGCAAATTTGATTTGATTTACTTCAACGTGATCCATCCACCTAGTAAATGATCGTTATTTGACTTGACTCAAAAACGGTCATGACTCAAAAACTCAATTTCATAATATGTGTACCGCTCAACAATAATTTGTCCGCCCGATATTGGAAATTTTGATTCATCGGTATCATCCATAGCTGCGCGATAGAAAATTATTACCCCTTTCGATTTTAACTGAATTTCAACGATTTGTGATTCTTTGAACTTACTCATAAGATTTTCGCTAAATTAAATAATAATTACAAACAGCCATGCGTTCACCGTTTATTTGACGTGCAAATGTGTCATTTTTTACAATACCTGTAGTACGTTGAAATGATTCAGTATCTCGGTTTATTTATTTCGTCAAACATAATGTAGACTACATTGAAAAATTCACTATGCTCTATTGTAACTAATACTCCTAGAAGATTTTCTTAACCTCATACAAGGCATGACTAAATCAATTGCTTCACAATACTGACTGTTAACAGACATCATTTGATTCATTGGACTAAATTTTGCATAGCTTGTTGGATGATGACTCGTGGAAAATAGGTTTCGTATTCTCATCTGCCGAGTAAGAGTGTAAAATTTATACAAGATAATAGTTTAGTGGAGTCAATGCGATGCGGAACAATATCATTCACAAATGAGATCATGACAAATTCACGACGGTTTTTCAATTATTGGATATCTATAAGCATACACAGCGCCTCTTACGACGGAAGTGGGAATGTTGTCCTCCCTAGTTTGCGTAAGGCTTATAGAAGAAATTACTTTTGAATTGATTCTATTCGATACTCATGTGATTTCATATACGGAGACCATACAATATACTGAAGGAGTCTCATCTTAATTCCCAATTTATCAAGCATGGAAATCGGCATAGGAATATCAAGTCTATCAAATGCTTTGATAAAGTCTGTTTAAGGCGCCTCAACATGACTACCTTTGTCCATAGCATTCAATGAGTAATTAACAAATTCTAAAATATTGGTAGTAGTTGATCGTCCTTTAAAGAACCCGTGTTTTGCATCTGTTATTCTTTGGTTTATTTGATTGAACATCCTTCTATTGATAATTGATTCAAAAAGTTTAGGAATAAGTACATGAAATAATAGCCACTCCACGATAATTTCCAATATCAGATTTTTTACCTGGTTTAAAAATTGGTATTAGAAAAGACTTCTTCCATTCTTTTGGAAAGCTAATATGTAGTTACTAAAGATAATTTGAATAACCATAAAAAAGGTGTCGTTAATTCGCTTGCCAATTTTTTTCAAAAACATAGGTGGAATTCCATCTGGTCCGAATCCTTTTGAGGCATCCAAATTCTTTGGAGCTGCCAAAATCTCAGTTACACCAACACTGCTTAAGTAGTCAGGAAAATGTGAAAAATATTTAGTAAGTAAGTTTCAAAAATAGTATAAAATTCATCAGCATTATCTCCTGATTTTCCAACTAAAGTCATTTTCGATGAGAAATTGCTGGATTTTAACTTGGTTTTGGCTAGTTGTAAAAGTTTTTTGAACATGATTTGATTTCTTTTTCGGATTTAGCATTATACTCCGTAAGAGCAGAAGCCGTATTTCATACGATTCACAATATTTTCTGGGGCACGTCACCCACCAAATCGAATATTTTCTCTGAAATTTAATTATCAACAGAAACATTATATACAAAATTTAATTCTGTACACCAAAATTGTTATGAAATTGACCTTCTGAAATTTCGACCAGGACCTTATTATATTCAGAGGTCAAGAAGAGAAAAGCAGGGGCCATAGCACTGGACATGCGGCTACTCAGACTTCATGAAAATTCAAAAAGAACTCAAAGAACTCTGCAATTGAAATTGAGCTTCTGAAACTTCGGCCAGGGCCGGATTCAAAGGTCAATAAGGGGAGAGCAGAGTTCACACAATTAACAATGAAACTGAGCAAGCGGCTGCTCAAACTTCAAGAGGAACTGAAAAAACTCTGTTTACAATTGAAACTGGCCTTCTGAAATTTCGACCAGGACCGAATTTAGGAGTCAAAATGGGGAGAGTAGGCGCCATAGCACAATTACCATTGACACGAATGCATCCCTGGTGGTGTGAAGTGTCTCTATGAGCCCCACACACGCTCCGATATGTTGTACAACTATGACTCCGCCTCTAGCAAATTTTGTTCGGTCGGAGTAAAATCGGATCATCTGTGGGCAAGTTGTACGACTGTTGGACAGTGGTGGAAATTTGTGAACCTTGTTCACAAAACGAGAAGTTGGCAAGGCGAAATACTTGCGAACACTTGCTTTGCCTTTTTCTTGCCTTCATACTACTCACAGAGAAAACAGAAAAACGAACCTCGAAAAATTTTCATAAAGCTTCGTGAGTCATTCGGGTTATTTGCAAAATATCATAAAACAACTTCGGAACATGTTTATCACGGATGTTCGAGGTGTTCGAGCAAGAACACCTTTGTTTATAGTTATTGTGTTTATCACAAGTGAAATTTATCCATTGTATTCGAAATAACCACAAATACTCGCGACCGTGATTTTTACTCCCCAACAAAATACTGCCCTGCTTTTTTACTTTGCTCCGCCCGTACTCACGAACAAAGCAAGCACCGGAAAAATGCAGGCAGCAGGTTCACGCGAGTGTGGCATTTTTTGTAGGCCCAATTACACTCTTTTCTTACTCGTGAAGCGAGTATTTCCACCACTGCTGTTGGACAGTACAACTTGCCCACAGACGTTCCGACTTTACTTCGACTGAACCAAATTTTTTGGAGGTGGAGTCAAAGTTGGACAACATGTCGGAGCGTGTGTGGGGCCCCTAATAAACAAACAACAACAACAACAACCAATTACAATGGAACTCGGCATGCGACTGCCTAAACTAGGGATCCTATAATGAGAGATATGCAAATACTTTTCCAGACGATTTAGCAACGCTGTTACTTTTGTTTGCAAACGCTTCCAGCACTTGCCGCAGCGCAAAATGTTGAAGCTTGTATATGACTTTGGATTTGAAGACATTTTGAAATATGTTTGTCTCTCCACTAACAGTCACTGAAATAAAAGTGCAATACAAATGAATGAAATACGATGCATAAACTAGATTATTTCTACTCGCAGAAGTGAAACAAATTGTTTATTCGATGACATTTTCTTAAAATCTATCTCAATACCTCTCAACCTCGTCTCAATCTGCAACAATAACAACGTTCATTTGGCTCACGCTTTGACAGTTCTCAATGCTCGATTGGCTTACAATGGCCGCTTTCGCATATCTCTCATTATAGGATCCCTAGCCTAAACTGCATGGAAATACATTCAAAACTCAAAAAATGCTATTCAAAATTGAAATTAATCGTCTGAAATTTCGACCAGAAGACCAGAACCGAACTCAGGGATCAGATTTGAAAACACATCAGCTGTTGATGGCATTGGTTTGCGTGGGCTATCAGGGTCTGGATGGGCTATGGGCTATGAGCTATCAGATTCGTGAAATCGTCGTTTGAATTTTTGTTTACAAAAGCAGATAAGTCTTTTGAAAATTTTGTCTTGGAATTTTATATTGTTTTGCTAAACCAATTTCTGGAGAGATCTACCTGCCGTCCCAAGCATATCTGTCCCATGTCGATTTTTATCATTTTTGAGTTTTATGCACCAAACGTTCTAAATAATTGTATATTTTATTGTGAACAAATAAATACATATAGTTTGTTCGAAAACTTGGCGAAAAAATATCGGGTCATTTTGTCCCATTGTAGAATTTCCAAGCATAACTGTCCCATTGAAACAAATTTCATATAACATGTATTAAATTACTTCGAAGAGGCCAATTTTTATTATCAAATCATTCAGAAAAAGAATATGGGTTGTGGTATAGTTTCAATGGTTAAAAGGTTAATTCACCTAACATCGTTGATGCCTTTCTTGTACATCGTGAAAATTGAAAAGTGGGAATAGTCTCTCATTTTATTCGCATTCTATGTATTTATATCAGGCATTACATTTTATCCCATCATTCGATCTTCTGAGCAAAGATACTGATGATATCCAGGGATATCGATCTTAGTTATCTATCTGCTCAGTTAGCAAAGTGCAATGTTCGCCATGAGAAACATTTTTTCATTGTTTTTGTTGTAGCAACGCCCTCGCAACGTGAATAAACCCCGAAACACGCTGGCTATCTGGATCATCATTGAATGCTCAAATGATAATATCTTTCCAGAGTGCTCTTTGATTAGGGATAATATCTTTGCATAAGCAAAGATATTATCCTTTACTCAGATGATATTGCAATGCCTGATTTATTTACACTTTTTCTTCTTTCCATATTGGCATTACCATTTTTGCATTCGTATATGATGAAGCTAACACGATAATACTTTTATGCCCAACTGCACACGAAAATTCCTTTGACCGTGAGTCTAACCATGCTACCTAAGCATCATCGCTTTGTAGTCGTGCTCCTAAGTGCATTGCTATAAGGTGGGCCCAATTCATTTACATATATACAAGATTTTTGCAATAGCTTCAGAACGAAGTGACTAATCGATTTTCAATAGCAAACAATGGGGCCGAATTTCAAGTCGAGTGCAACTTATTACGAAAAAATGGATGTTCATGCACGCAGGTGGAAATTTCCACTCGACACATCAGATGCTAATCTGAAATAAGTTTCATAGGAATCATCAAACACCTTCGCAGTATTGCGGTTTTGAGTTACTACGGAACCTGATTTTGATGCTTCTTCCAAAATTCCATCTGCGCTGAAACATAATTGTCCTGAATTTATTTCAGGATCAAATTATGTATAGAAACCAATTCTCACCCTTATGTAAGGTATAACATCAGACACACTCGTCCCCATCAGCCCCTGAAACGGCTGTCATCTGCATACAATGTGATTGAAGCCGAAAACTTTTTGCTAAACTTGGTGCTAGCTGTCAAGCGGTGGCTTTAAGCACGGAACACAGTGACGCATGCGACAATATCGCTCGAGGGCAGAGTCAATTCGAATAAAAAATAAATAAACAGTATTTTTTTTATTTTAGGCTCGATTTTAAACTGTTGTTAA
The DNA here is from genome assembly GCF_024139115.2 of Armigeres subalbatus. Lineage (NCBI taxonomy): Eukaryota > Metazoa > Arthropoda > Insecta > Diptera > Culicidae > Armigeres > Armigeres subalbatus. The sequence continues at coordinate 339,321,306 of NC_085140.1, forward strand.
AAGAAAAAGCGCACCATCTATCAGGCGGGTGCTAAGGTGTCAAATATTTGTTGCCTCAAATCAAGCGAATGCAGACGGCACTAACACTACGCCGTAGTCTATGAAAAATAAACACTGCAGTGAGTGAGAATGTTCTGAAACGCACAAAGTTTGGATAATGCCAGAAACAACTGTTTCTGCTCAGCACAGAGTTTTTTCTACCAACATACTTATTTATCTGCATATTTCGCGTACGGAATAAAGTGAAAACACTACATTTTTTAGATTTGGTGTATTTTTGTTCGTTGCAATCTTTAATTTAATATGGGCTTTCGACACCACTCTCTCTTGTAAAAATGGTAAACAATACAAATTTTCACAAATACCACGACAATTTATGTAAGTATATGAGCATTTTGACATTGGAGTATAAATTTATGCGCCAAATAAGAGGGTACTGTCATACTTGCCAAACTCCATATGAAAAAAAATCGTTGTCCCCCCTCTGCCATCTATAATATGTTTCAAAACTGTATTGCAATTATCTCTATAGCTGATTCGTTCATTTCAGATACACATGTTTCTATATAACGCAAAAGTTATCAGCACTGTCTTTGTCACAATAACAAATACCAAATCAATAATAATAACAAATTTGTCAAGTCTGCCTGATACCCATGTCGATTTCTAAACAATTTGATAGATGTCTGAAATAATTTCACAAATATTTGGCATTGTAATAAAGAGTGGACCTTTAATTCCCAATGCATATTTCTGTTTGAAAACCAATTTTTTTTGCAAGTAGAAAAAATAAGACTGCAAACCTTAGCTGATTGATCAGCTGTGATTCATTTTTCCTTCAAATTTTGAAACACTATTCTCGTTGGAATCTGAAGCAAAATAATGTTTGAATTTTGTTTAAATAAATAAAATAATTATCTTGCTGCTCAGAAATGCCGCGTTATTGCAAAGAGCATTGATCCGGATTCCGTAGTAAAAATAAAGTTTTCAATCGCCAAAACATAAAAGAAATATTTGAATCTCGTGATTCAATCTTCAGAAAATAGAACAAAGCTGTGCAACAGCATGTCTGCATGCCTTAGATTCATATTAAAATTAAATGCCCAATTTGAATCACTACTAAACTGATTTAATTCTTAGGTTACCTAGGATTCTTAAGATTAACTCATAATCGGCAAAAATTCAAATGTTACACATTTGCGACATGGGCAGTATAGTTAGGTTTCTCGTCAGCAAAAAAAAACTTTTTCGGTGCATGATCATTGGCAACTCGATAGTTATTATTTTAATCTCCTGACTTTTACGCTAAGTCCATTATGCTTCCAAAAACTATTATTCTGTCAACACACAAATGGTCCAGAGTAAAGCAAAATTTTATCCAGAAAGCGATATCCACTTCCAGTTGGATCAGATCAAATGTAAAGGAAGAAGGTTCCAATAGTGTTCCATAAAACACCTGTCAATGACACGTACAATGGCTAAGTAGATTAATTTATCTTAGTTTCGACGCCCTCATTATATGTAGTGAGCTCAAGTTTGTAACCGAAGAGTTTATGCGTCAAGATCAAATCAAGACAGAATTTTCAAAACGACTGATCTGCTTTTGTAAACAAAGATTCAAACGACGATTTGACGAATCTGTCTCTCCTACGAAAAACCAACACCATGAACAGGTAGCGGAAACCTTCACCTACCTATTGGCGGTGTTGGTTTGCGTGGGAGAGCTATCAGATTGTCAAATCGTCGTTTGAATCTTTGTTTACAAAATCAGATAAGTCGTTTTGAAAATTTTGTCTTGAAATAGATGAATTGATTTCGTCAACTGAAAAGTAGGTGTGCTGTCTCATATCCAGGGATTGAATTCTAAAGAGAAAGAACAAGTCTCTCACTCATCATCTCTGTATACATATACGATATGTAGCATACCGCGAGAGACTTTTTTCGCAAGCTGTCATGATAGAGAACTGATTCGGGAGGCTATACCCCATGATAAATTTCTTTTAGAAAGCTCCAAATCCGGGGAGCACTGGCTCTGATGATGCATTTCAACTTGATTTACACAGCTGTGTAGTAACCAACACGAAAGAAGCGAAAACAAAACGAGAATCACCATTTTTCTGTGGGGGCTGCCTATCCGATTCTGCTTTTTCGCACTTGTATACAAGTTTGATAAATTTGTTATCATGGCTTGTTATGATTCGGAACAGTTTTTGCCTCTCTTTTATCGTTGTTCGTTATCTATTGAGAGCCATTTCTGCAAACCCTGCTCATATCTCATAGTAGCAGTTCAATAATTATCGAATAACCCTGCTTGCAGAGCAAGATTACTTTTGATAGATTTATGTTTTAATGGTTTTGGGGGCATCAGCCTTTTTAACAATGGTTGTTTATTAAATTTTCGAACTGCACTTTCCAGTTTAATTCGGTAAATGAGACGGACCTTGATGTGTGTTTTCATTCGGATTCTGATTAACTTATTTCACAGGAACAGACGTGGATGCTCGAACAAAATTTCGTTGAAATCGTGTGTAAAGATTTAAATCACGTCTCAGCGCCGCGAACGCAGACTGCCCGGCATAAAAGCTCAATCTCACTAGCGTAGGCTAGCATCCCTGTAAAAATCCCATAATGCTCGGTTGAATAATTTATAAATTCGTCGGATCCAAGATCGGTCGATACTACCGACAAGAACCGATTTAGTTTAAGGGAAAGTCGGGAAGATTTTTTATAGGGTTCTTTGTCTTCATGCAACCTTTATTCGTCAATAATGATAAATTCATGAGGATTGTGATGATCACTGCGATGTCAAACGACACAAGAATATCGTCACCTTACCAGAACATGTTAAATTGTGGCGGCTATCGAAATTAATTTATTGGCTTTTTTCGTTGATAATTTCGGCTGATTTCGATGATAATAATATTGTGGCGGCTATTATCGCACGTAAAATGCTGAATAAATAACGAAAACAAAACAATATAACTTAAGTTATTGAAACTTAAATTTTCACGATCGAAATCATTTTGCGCGAAATGTAATCGGTGCAATATGAACGGAGCTTTAAACTTCAAGAACAGCACTAGCGCCACACCAACAAACGGTGGCTTCAAGCACTAGTGCTTGCTTCACGGGGTTGGTCCCCATGTTAGCTTTTTTATATACATTTTTTCTATGGAGCGTAAGAGCCTCCCTCCCCCAAAAGCTTACGTTATTAGTGTACGGCCCTTTACTACAATACGCTTTGAAAAGACCTAATGCATCTAATTTGAATCAGGTTATTATCCAGACCCAACTAAACTTTTGCTAAGCGCAAAGTAATCTGATGATACTCTAGCACTGGGACAAATATGCTTGGAATTATCAATTTTGTCTTCAATTTCGCAGCATAAATGTCCCACTGAATAAATTTCACTAAAAAAACAGTGTTTATCCTTTGAAACATACTAAGCCATTAGAAATACACTATTTTCATCGATATACGTTTATTAATTAAAATTTCATGGGGCAATTTAGCTACAAACTAAAAAATATGTTTCCAACTTCAATCGCATTTTTCTCCGTTGCATATTTTTTGACATGGGACAGATATGCTTGACACGGCAGTACAAAGGTCTTTCGGGAGAATACCTGGAGGAATGTTCAAAGGAACAACTGAAGAATTATATAAATTATTGATGGAGAAGTTTCCGAAAGAATTTCTGGAAAAATTACTAAATGAAAAAATCCAAACAAAATTTCTGTTTACCTGAATACCTAAACAAAATTTCTTGATTTCTACAGAAATCCCTTCGAAAATTGCATCAGAAACTCCTGTGAAACTTCCTTCAGGAACTTCTGAAGGAATTCCTTTGGGAATTCTTTTGAAAATCCGGACAGTAGTAGAGAAAAAAAACTCTGTTTTCAATCTGGAATTGAAACATCATGCCAAAAATACCTGGAAATATCGAGATTGCAGTCAGTCACAGTCAGTCATCATTATACTTCCTCTCAGGAATACCTTGGAATACCACCGCAAATTAATTTCCTTCAGACCTTCTTATGCATTGTTTTCTCAAATTCTCTCAGGTATTCCATCAGAAATTCCATTCCCTCGACTCCCGTTCCGAGCAAAGATTAAGACAAATCGATAACCTGTTTTGATGGTGAGGAATTGCTGATTTTTATTACTTAGATTGATATCGTTTTGGTTTGGTGGATTTTGTTTGGTTTTGGCTAAAATAACAAAATATACAGCAGGAAATGAGGGCAAATGGTAACTTTTTTCATATCGATATCATATTAAAATCATAATTTGTTTCATAATTTTCGTCTCCGTGATTGAATATTAATTTTGATTGCAGTTTGCTATCGATTATTAAATTATATGAACTGATATTAAACTAGTTACTTATTTCGTAATCAAAAACGAACATCAAAATCAGTTTTTAATTTGCTCTCGTCGACAGCAAAAACAGTTTTCAAGATTTCTCTGTTGTAGGTTTTGTTACCCAAGACGACCAAAAGGACTTCAACCTTAGTAATCAAAATCAGTGATTCAACAACACCAAAACAGGGTATCGATTTGATCTCAAGTTTATGTAATAAAGAAACAATCAACAAACTGGAATCAAAATAAGTAATCAATCATGGAGATCGAAAATTGAAAACAAATTTCTGAAGAAATTTCTTAAAGAATTCGTAAAGGAATAACGTAAAGGAATGCACAAAGAAATTCTTAGAGAAATTTAAGAATGCCAAAAATTCCTTCAGGAGTTCCTTCGTTGTTAGAAATTCCTGAAATTTTGTCCTAGAATGTTGGAAAGAATTCTCGATGGAATTTCTGGAGGAATTACTGAAGAAATTCATAAAAGAATTAAATGATATCTGAAATAATTTTCTAATGAGTAACAATTAATTTTATTTTATTCGGCAACTCGGCCGTACGAAAACCATTTTTTGTTAAATATCTTGGCTATACATATGCACAGCACATGTTTTGAAATGTACAAATTGATATGAAATTTGCGAAAAGAATCCACCTGTCTTGGAGGAATTCAGACCTCAACTTCCTACTACGCCTAACTAGAGTAGGAGGTTGAGGTTCGAGTCCCTCAAGACACGTGGATTCTTTTCGCAAATTATATCAATTTGTCCATTTCAAACCTGTGATGTGCATATGTACAGCCAAGATATTTAACAAAAAAAATTCTAATGAGTTCCTGAAGGAATATCTGGAAATGTTCATGAAATTTTGCGGAGAAATCCTGGAGGTGTTTCCCAAAGAATTAGTAGGGAAATTTACGAAAAGAAGTTGTTTTCCCAAGAGTTCTTGATTATTACTAAACAATTTATAGACGATAAAATGCAACTAATGTTTCGTAAAATATTTGAAACTACTCGATATTTTTTAATTATTTGATCGCTTAACTGACCCCTTCAATTATAGTTCTTACTACTGACGCCAAATTATAAATGAACCAATTACGCCAGAAATGCTGTAGCCTCACCATTATCAGAACTCTGGCGCCGCCAGTGGCTCCGACATGTTGTACAACTTTGACTCCGCCCTCAGGAAATTTGGTTTGGTCGAAGTAAAATAGGTTCGTCTGTGGGAAAACTGTACTGTTAAATAGTCTTAAGACTTGCCCACCGACCGAACCAAACTTCCCGGGAGCTAGTACTTGAATAGCATAACATATGTCGGATAACAATTCTAACTCAAAATGAATTCAGCGTTCCAAAATTACTCTGGTGAGAAGTTCGAACAATATATTAGGTTTTGCCCGGCATTTGTATGAGGGCCCGCCGCTGTGCGGGAATGAATGGTAGGTATGAGACCTCCTGAATAATAAGTTAAGGACCGCGAAGCGGCGTCCATATATTCCTTCGGGTACTTGTTTCCCAGCCGAAAAACGAACCAACCGCAGGAAGAAGAAAGAATATGAAGAACAAGTTATTAGTGAGCATAGCATAGCATATCTGACCGCACACTATCCTGGGTTGGCTGTCGATAGAGACGTTAGATGCGCCAGAAAAACAGCCTGGGGCTTAGCATGTTTTTCATTCAACGATCAGTGGGGATTTGGGTGGGAAGTGTTGACTAGATACCTACTTAAGAATATGCAGAGAACTCGCGCGACCTTCATAGGTATCTGGAGTTGGAGTTTGGATGGGTTTTTGAGGGTGCTTTTCTTGGCGAAAAAGCGTAAATATTATATTTTTATTGGTATTGATATTGTAAAAGGTGGTGTTTTGTTCTTGAATGTAATATGAATAAATAGATTTTGGCAAAACAATTGCATTGATTTTGCAATCTGCAGCATATTTCTGAAATAATGAATTGTAGTAATATTAGACTTTGTAGTGTGATGCTGCTTCAGAATCTTCGTCAGCACCCAATGTTTCTGAAAGTGAAGATCAATAATTGTCATTTGGTTAGGTAAATCGTTTATGACAAGATGATTGTTTATAAATGTTTATGCGAGATTATTTAAAATATATGGAGCTCCGTGGTAATTTAAGAAAATGTATGGAAATATTAAGAATAAGTATAGAAAAAAACGTTGAAATTTATGAAAATCAAAGGAGAGCAAATTATTAGTGAGGCGCAGAAAAAATGGAGCAGAACGATATGCGGAAGTTTTATAAGTCTGTCAATGGCGTGCGGAGAAAGACAGCGCCATCTCCCGTTATGTGCAACGACCAACAAGGGAATTGCTGACATATGAAACCGAAGTGGCTGCCAGGTAGAAGCAACACTTCGAGACTTTGTTAAATAGTGGAAGTGACGGTGCATCGGTGAATAGAATAAATATTAGCGACGATGCGGTGCGAAATGGACAAATTGATATAAAATTTGCGAAAAAGAATCCACGTGTCTTTGAGGGACTCGAAGCCTTAACCTCCTACTCTCTAGATAAGCGTAGCGGTGGAGTCGCCAGCACTAAATGAGGTTAAAAAAGCTGTTAAAGAGCTGAAAAACAATAAGTCTACGGGGAAGGACCAGCTGCCGGCTGAACTTCTCAAACATGGCAGTGAGCAGCTTTATGAAGTTCTGCACACCCAAACCAAAAATTACCGACATCCACTGTATAGTTCGTTTTATACAGTTTCTGCATATGAATAATGCAAGAAATGTATAAACAAAATCTACTGAGCTCTTGTATAATATGTTTCTCACTTGATTTCAACTAACACATTGATCTTCCGCACTCTACACTGCATGTATCAACACATAAATAACGGGCGAAACATGCTCGGATCTCTCCATACTTGTTTTATACCCACACTCTTACACTAGAATTACGTGCCTAACAAAAAAATCTGCCGTGTGCAATATACACTTCGTCATTGTGTTTGTGAGCAACAGATATTATGTCCGGGACCGCCGGCACCTCAGTCAGCAAAGGCGACTCAGTAGCAAAATCAAATATCTTCGGCTCCCACCGCTCCCGGATCGGTGGCCATTTGAAAAACTAAAAAGTACCTATTTTTGTTTTACGTTTCCTCCGCCGCGCCGCGACAGTGTAACGTACGAATACATAATCGGGTTTCGGGCACGGTTCCTGTAGCAGCGGAACGACGTTTTCCCGCAGTTCTCGCAGCGTTCGCCTCAAAGTGACCATTATTTTGGACATCCACCAGGACCTAAACGTCGTCGTCGAAGCCGAAGGAGAAGCATAATTTGTTGGCCTGCTGCGGGATTTGGGCTGAGTGGAAAGTTAGCTCTAGCAGCATAGGAATCAGTGCAACGGCGCAGAAGTAATATGAAGAAAAAGGTGCAACAGTGCTTAACACGATGCAGATGAAGGCAGTGCGTAAAAGAAACAGCTTCCTACAAAGTGGTGCCGTTAGTGTGACCGGGATTCCTGGGAACCAAACGAGGATAATCCAGAAGAAGCCCATCAATAATCAAACGAGCATGTCAGTCGTGACAACCAACAGCTTAGTTTTGAAGCAGCAGAAATGTTACGTTTGTGGGGATTAGCTGGTCATCAATGCTACCCTTCTAACGGAAGTGTTAACTACAACCCCGGTCACTAACCACCAGGACCATGCTAGTGGTAACGTCACGTACAGCAAAACAGCAGCATCAGGATAGGAAAGTGGGACATCCGACTACGTTCGTGCAGTTCGAGTAACAAGCGTGGGATGGCATCGAGAGTAAAATAGCTATCAAGAATCAAATCCAACAACAACATTGATACGGCCACGCTCGATCAAGATGATGACCACGATAGCGTAGTTATGCAGGGCGATGAAGGTTTTGGATGAAGAAGAAACGCTGTAGACGGTCGGTTGGTGGCGATGGGCAGACCGAACAAATGATTCTCGTTCAGAGACCAACGAACAGAAACAGTTGATTGATGCTTCACTTTTGAATAGCGACGGTAATATCGTTAACCGGACCGGAAGGAACACACATAACCACACAAGATGTGCTGCTACTTTCGCCGGCGGAAAGCAAGCCATCTTAACTAAAAGTGGTCACATAATACTTACAGCGCAGGAATGGAACCGTTAATGCAGATATGGTGGGAAGCTTTAGCACGGGAGCAAGTACGGCTGGTGTGACCAGTGCAGCAATAACTTCGATGAACTTCAACCGTAAGTGGTAATATGGTAGTAAAGCAACAGGTAAGGCATCAACCTCAGGACCAAATTCAAGTTCATTGATCTCAAGACCAAAACATTGATACCAATCCAAGTACATATTATTTAGGTTTGTTTCGACCCATTTTTTTGTACAAAAAGTTAATTAAATTTAATCCGTTGAGGAGGTTACTTCATGAAAATAACTTACCGTCGTCGGAGGTGACAATGAGTCTGGGCCCTGGGGTTGAGAATGAATCATCGCTCTCACCTGTATTTTGGAGGTCAGTTAACAAAATCATTCATAAGTTTTCTGGTGTGCTGTTCATAAGGTTTCTGTCGATAGAAGCGCCCCAATTCTTTGTTATTGATTGTGAATTTGCAGATTCAAACTGGAAACTACCAGGAGTAGAAGCAAAAATACTAGAGCGCTAGTGGCGCTGTTGTCATTAAAAGTATTTTTTCAAATTATGCTTCCACAAGCCTAACTTGGTAATTTATTATGCATCATGTTGTAGTACATGTTTTGTTTTATCGCCGACATTGGTTTTACACTTGTAATAAAAGTACTTTGGCTGCCAGATCAAAGTGATCTAGATGTTAGTCACGCGAACAGGAACGACATTAGCAATCTTATACTTTTGCATCAACTCTACCAGGTGAGTTTCAATTGTGCACTGATAGTTGACTAGAGAATTTGTTAGAGCTTTTTTTAGTGCAATGTCTTCACTTGTCCACAAGACAAGTTGACACTACTGCATTTAATTTCACCATTTGATTATAACTTTATACACACGCATTTCACCCTCAGCAGTAAGGCCATCTTCAGTATTTCGTACTTGACTCGAGTCAAATAAAAGACACTGAAGATGGCCTTACTGTTGAGGTAGAAATAGGTATCGAAGCAGTTACAATCAAGTGGTAGTAATAAATGAGGTAATACTAACTCCCTAACTCGTCTAATGACAAGCACTGATAGTTTTTATGTCGTTTTTATAGAGATTTGTAGCCAAAAGCATGTTTAGCCTCTACGTTAAACATCTACGTTGTGAACGGTGTATCAAAACATGTTTCGCTAGTACATTTGCTGATGCACATTATCTGCCCAAATAGGCTCATCATCAATGCCCAGATTGGTCTCAGTTGTGCACTGACAGTTTGTAAAAGCAACTCAAAGTATTTTTTTGCAGATTTAGACGGCAAACGCTCAAATGAGTTTGTACGACTACTTCAAAGCTTTTTTGTCTCGTGTAGATGCATATAATTAGTTTCCATGTTATCGGGGCCCTCCTTAGCCGTGCGGTTAGACGGGCGGCTACAAAGCAAGGCCATGCTGAGGGTGTTTGGGTTCGATTCCCGGCGCCGGCCTAGGAAAATTTTTGGTTTGGAATTGTCTCGAAAGAAAATCAAAATCGTCAAAAATCGACATGGGACTCTTATGCGAATCGCGGCAGCTTAGAAACCTTGCAGTTAATAACTGTAGAAGTGCTAAATAAACACTAATGCACCGGGCTATTCAATATAAATCAATTGAATGAGATTTGTGCAAATAATGTAACAAAAACTTTTTAAGGCCTCCAATACATCTGGCATATCGTGGTGAAGTTGCTCTGCGTTGAAGTACAACGCAGATGTTCTACGTTCTCCAAATTGTCCGGGAGTTGAGTTCAATTGGTCTACCAGGTCAATTACGACTAGTATCCAACCGAGAGCACCTCAGCGTGTCCATATAGGTCCTTAGAGGTCATGTAAATGCTTCAACAGTCAAATAAGTCCAACGCAGATGTTTTAGGTACTCCAAATGGTCCGGGAGTTGAGTTCAATTGGTCTACCATGTCAACTGCGCCTGATATCAAACCGATAACAACCCAGCGTGTCCATGTAAGTCCTAAGAACCCATGTGAATGCTCCATCATTCGAATAAATCCAATTCAGATGTTCTAGGTTCTCCAAATTGTTCTGGAGTTGGGGTCAATTAGTCTACCAGGTCAACTTCGCCTGATATCAAACCGACAGCAACTCAGCGTGTCCATATCAGTACTAAGAGACCGTGCGAATGCTTCACCATTAAAATGTGCCCAAATCAGATGTTCTAGGTTCTCCAGATTATCCGGGAGTTGAGTTCAATTGGTCTACTATATCAACTGCGCCTGATATCAAACCGACAGAAACCCAGCGTGTCCATATCAGTCCTAAGAGCCCGTGCGCATGCTTCATTATTCAAATAAGTACAACGCAGATGTTCTAGGTTCTCCAAATTATCCGGGAGTTGAGTTTAATTGGTCTACCATGTCAACTACGCCTGATATCAAACCAACAGCGACCCAGCGTGTCCATATCAGTCCTTAGAGCCCATACGAATGCTTTACTATTCAAATAAGTCCAATGCAGATGTTCTAGGTTCTCCAAATTGTCCGGTAGTTGAGTTCAATTGGTCTACATGGTCGATTGCGGCTAGTATCCAACCGAGAGCAACCCAGCATGTTCATACAAGTCTTTAAAGGTCATGCAAATGCATCACCAATCAAATAAGTCCAACGCAGATGTTCTAGATACACCAAATGGTCCTGGAGATGAGTTCAATTGGTATACCATGTCAAATACACCTGATATCGAACCGACAGCAGCCCAGCGTGTCCTTATAAGTCCTAAGAGTCCATGCGATTGCTTCATTATTCAAATAAGTATAACGCAGATGTTCTAGGTTCTCCAAAATATCCGGGAGTTGAGTTCAATTGGTCTACCAGGTCAACTGCGCCTGATACCAAACCGACAGCGACCAAGAGTGTCCATATCAGTCCTAAGAGCCCATGCGAATGCTTGATCATTCAAATAAGTCCAACGCAGATGTTCTTGGTTCTCCAAATCGTCCGGGAGTTGAGTTCAGGTCACCAGGTCAATAACGACTAGAATCCAACCGAGAGCACATCAGCGTGTCCATATAGGTCCTTAGAGGTTATGCAAATGCTTTAACAGTCAAATAATTCCAACACAGATGTGTTAGGCACTCCAAATGGTCCGGGAGTTGAGGTCAATTAGTCTACCATGTCAATTACGCCTGATATCGAACCGACAGCAACCCAGCGTGTCCTTATAAGTCCTAAGAGCCCATGCGAAGCTTCATTATTTAAATAAGTATTACGCAGATGTTCTAGGTTCTCCAAAATATCCGGGAGTTGAGTTCAATTGGTCTACCATGTCAACTACGCCTGATATCAAACCGACAGCGACCCAGCGTGTCACGTCGTAAGAGTCCATGCGAATGCTTCATCATTCAAATAAGTCCAACGCAGATGTTCTAGGCTCTCCAAATTGTCCAGGAGTTGAGTTCAATTGGCCTACCAGGTCAACTACACCTGATATCAAACCGACACCAACCCAACGTGTCCTTGGAGCCCATGCGAATGCTTCATCATTCAAATAAGGCCAACGCAGATGTTCTAAATTCTCCAAATTGTCCGGGAGTTGAATTCAATTAGTCTACCAAGTCAACTACGCCTTGTATCGAACCTATAGCAACCCAGCGAGTCCATATAAATTTAAAAATCCCAGCACGTCTTAGTCTGGTACCAGGCGTGAATCATTCACCAAGGCTCTGAGATGTGGACATGATGGGTTGTTTTCGAATTAGAACCAGAACCAGAATCTGAAATTGACCTATTTGAATAGTCAATCAGTCGTTACGTTTATAGGGATTTTTATGGACGTGCTTGGTTGTTTTTGGTTTTGTATCAGACATACCGTCAACTGGGGGGAAGATGATCATTTGATGTGTCAGTCAAAAGTGCCAAATTTTTTTATGAAACGGTAGTCAACAATATTCTCCGTTCAAGTAATGTTACCGCTAGGTAGAAATCCGAGTTTTTCGATTATAATCATGAAAATGTATTTTGAGGAAGAAATAGAGAGATAGTCATAAATGACGCTATTTTCGTTTCAAATATTGACTTCTTAGACTTCTTTACGTAGTAAATTCAACATTCATACAAATAACCTAGTGTATTATTTGAATATCGAAACATTCGCTAAGGTTCAATGAACTAACATGGGCAAGTTGAGTTGCTTTTTGTTTTTACCAGGTGTAGTTGACATGGTAGACCAATTGAACTCAACTCCCGAACTATTTGGAGAACGTAGAACATCTGCATTGTACTTATTTCAGTGATGAAGCATTCGCATGGGATGTTAGGACTGATATGGTCACGCTGGGTCGTTGTCGGTTTGATATCAGGCGTAGTTGACATGGTAGACCAATTGAACTCAACTCCTGGACAAGGCTCAGTTGATATCAGGCGTAGTTGACATGGTAGACCAATTGAACTCAACTCCCGGACAATTTGGAGAACCTAGAACATCTGCGTTGTACTTATTTGAATAGTGAAGCATTCGCTTGGACTCATAGGACTGATATGGACACGCTGGGTTTCTGTAGGTTTGAGATCAGGCGCAGTTGACATGGTATACCAATTGAATTCAACTCCCGGACAATTTGGAGAACCTAGCACATCTGCGTTGGACTTATTTGACTGTTGGTGCGTTTGCATGACCTCTAAGCACCTAAATGGACACGCTGGGTCGATGTCGGTTTGATATCAGGCGTAGTTGACCTGGTAGACCAATTGAACTCAACTCCCGGACTATTTGGAGAACCTAGAACATCTGCGTTGTACTTATTAGAACAGTGAAGCATTCGCTTGGGCTCTTAGGGCTGATATGGACACGCTGAGTCGCTGTCGGTTTGATATCAGGCGTAATTGACCTGGTAGACCAATTGAACTCAACTCAACCTAGAACATCTGCGTTGGACTTTTTTGACTGGTGATGCATTTGCATGACCACTAAGGACCTATATGGACACGCTAGGTCGCTGTCGGTTTGATATCAGGCGTAGTTGACATGGTAGACCAATTGAACTCAACTTTCGGATAATTTGGAGAACCTAGAACATCTGAGTTGGACATATTTTAATGGGGCTCAAGGGACTTATATGGATTTGTTGGTTCACTATAAGTTCATGCTTCAGGCACATAAAATTTTTATTTATTCAGAGCAACTTCACCACAATATGCCAGATGTATTGGAGGCCTTAAAAAAGTTTTTGTTACATTATTTGCACAAATCTCATTCAATTGAATCATATTGAATAGCTCTGTGCATACGGGCTGTTAAACAGACTATTAAATCTCCAAATATGACCAGTTTCATATATCACTGCCTAAAATTACGCTTTTGGGCCACCTAGTTTTCTCAACCATAAAAAGGGGGAGGGTCCGGAGGGGGAGGGTTTGCATGTGCCCAAAAGTACAACTATTCCCCTTGATTTTAGTGAAAATTCCGAGTAAAAACCTCTAAAAACCTCAGAGATATATGGTTTTCAAAATTAAAAGTTCGTCCTGGGCATTTACGGGACAAAAATAACAAAAGCATGAGGATTACTACTCCTGGCCACGCCCATTTTCACCGTATTTAGGGAGAGGAAGGAAGTGTTGATGTAGTACTTACTTAACGAGAGGCCACCGACTTAGCGACACCCTCATAAGTACCATGGTGTTGGAGGAAGGTATTCGTTGGGTCAGGATTTGCCTGTAGCTGGCAATGTAACCGTGGTAGATCTTACCCCGTAACACACCACGTAAAGGTGTCTACCCAACATTACGGGTCCTCTTGTAAGTCGTTTGTCAATCCTCCCCCAAACTCAATCATATCCAGCTTACCACGGATAAGTTAAATAGTAAAGCCTATTTTACTGTTATGGTATTAGATGCTGTAAATTGAGCTTTCTGGACGATGCACAGGCTTTCTATAATATCCGCCGTTACCCTACTGTAATGTATGTTAAATGAAACGCGCAGATTCGTAAATTTATCTTAGAAACCGCCACGTTGCGGGACACGTTTCCTTGATGCACTCCTTATGATATTATCCACACATAAAATCTAACATTAGCACCTCTCGCTCAACGGTTAACCATTCTATGATGCTAAGTTCCTTCATGTATCCGACAATGCCTTCATTAATGTTCAATCCAATAGTTCTAACTCTTCGAATGTTTAGCGCGGAGTACTGACACCAACTGAGCAGAATCGACCCATAGTAATCAGTGATTATCGTTAGCAATTGAAACAAGACAAACGGTGTCATGACCATGGCTTCTTTATTAGGAATTTCGGCTGCGAGGTTGTAGATCACTGTAGATATTAGCGTTGCACCTAATATTTGCAGAAGCGGTTAACACGGTGCAAACCTTTTCCGCCACTTCGAGGCGAATGTGTTTTATCTTATAACCGTCCCAATCTCATTCCAGGGACCTATCTTGACCAGATCAAGATTAAAGAAGGTGGACATGATTTCTTCACCGGGTACTAGATCCAAAAGCTCGATTTCATCGAAATCTGCATGCTCGATAATCAATAATCAGGTGAATAGCAGCTCCTGACCTGGATGCTACAACCGAAAAATTTGCTTGCTTGAGACTGTTCCGTTCTCAGACGAAGTGGCCATCGCCGTCCTCTGAGTTACTTTGTTTGGCGGAGAAGGGAATGGCAATGCCACACGGTAGGATGATACTTGAACCGGTAGGAAAGAATTTATTTGGACCAAGCGCGGGCAGAGGCGGTATGAGGCTACGAATACGCCACACTCCAGTACGAGTTATTCGGAAACAAACGTGGGACGGGTGGTTTCCGCTGGCACCGTACCGAAATGTGGCCACCCCATTCGGCACAACCCTTTGATCATGTGGTTGCACGACGCAATTCGATAGAGTGTTGAAAGCCAAATTCGCTCGAGCGCTGATCTGTCCCCATACTGTTTGAATTGCTGAGGTTTTACTTGAAAGCTTTTACTTACTCATACAATAATTTACAGATTGTTTTGTATACCACTACAATCATTGATGTTGTGCAAAGTTTGAATAAGTTCCATTAAAATCAGAGAGTTCCGATAGCATCAACAATTAGAAGAATACGTTTAAAAATAAATTAAAAAGTGCAAGAAATGTGTCACCCGTTCTAAATAAATTTAGCACACTTTTGATATAATTTTTGGTCCTCGCTCGTCTTGTCCCGAGAGGGTGGTCATAGCGCCCCATATGATAAATATTGGTATCACAAAAAAAAACTTTTGAAAACCCGGTTTATAAGATACTGAAACGTCATTTATCAGTATTTATTGTTACTTATGTCAAAGACAGGTCATCATAAAGGTGTTTCATGCAAAAATCAGCAGAATTCCAAGCAGTTTTACTATTTTACAAGGATTACCGCTAAGGGTGGCAATCTTGCCCCACTTTACCCTAATATTCAAAGTAATACAATAACGTTGAAGACGGCTTAGGAGGTCGTTTTCGATAGTTAATCGGAGTCGGCGACCGGTTGATCTTCCGTTTCGATAGAAGTCGTTCCATCTTCCTCCGTCAAGGGAGGCTGTGGCGGTGGTGATTTCGCCATCGCACTTGTGGGCACTCATTCGAGCTTGTCATCCGCCACGTCCGTAGTCACGTGTATGCAATTTTGTGTCAGTGACTATTTTTTGAATGACGTAACTGCAGAAGATAGGGACGCTGGGTTAACTTATGCAGTGCCAGCTACGTGAGAGCTTCCTCGATGATGAACTACTGTCGCTTACGGCCGATAGTTTTAGAATCTTCCCATTCATCCAGCTTTTGGGTGACAACCTTAACGAACACTTCGGTTCGGTCACTGTTTTCGAAAATTCCTAAACATCTATCCAGCTCTCCAATAATTCCGGCGTCTTTCAAGACATCGCGAGAACCCGTTAATGAAGACTCTTCGTCCGATTCTACTCCGCCACCTGGAACTATTCATAATTCGGGACGTAATGACGATGTAATTAGTAACGCTTTTCCACTCACCTCCGCTTCCGCTTCGGACCGCACACAAATGCAAGCCGCACGTCGTCGGTATCCGTCCTTATCGTAGGTTCGAGCTGAATAGGGCTTTTCCTTGACCATCATGTCCGCACAAAAGAAACTTTGCGCACAGTTCTAGCACTCCTCCGGACCGGGTTTATGCGACTAATCGCGACGGGTATTGATCCTCTGTTCTAAACAATGGGGAACTACCGAAATTCAAAACGCTTTGTCCTTTTGTTATTAAAGGACCCGTCCCCGGTACGGTTTTTATCTCAACTGGTGGGTGTTGATAACGGGCACTACACTCTCTCGTTCTCTATGCTAACCCGGAAAGGTTCTCCGTTCCTTTGGTTACGGCAAAAAACAGTTAGCTACGGATCACAATCAACGAAAGATTTTTACTAATTTTGATCGAATCCGGCAGAGCATTCTTCTTGGAGGGTGGCTTTTGAGAGAACTGCTTCTCCGTGTTGTGCGTTGTTCCGAGAACCCACCGTAAGCCGGATCCGCAAATTCGTTTGAATTTCAACCATCCACCGCCAATGCCGAGCTCGCCGTATTAGGGGTCGCGAAATCTTTTCCTCTCGATCCGTTTGATTGCACCACAATCCGGCAAAAAGGAAGTTTTCTGGCTTTACCAGCACGTTAAAAAATATTCCGGAAATCTTCAGTGGGTCCTGCTTCTCCAACAATAATATTCGAACTGTCACCTCGGTTTGTTTTGTTTTGTCCGTCCGTGATCTCACCACTACATGTACTGTTCACGCGAGAGGAGCTGTCACTAATACATTCACAGTTTTTAAACCAACACTAACACATACATACATCGGATATTTTGTATCACAAACACACATATAGTCTTTAGGTACAAATACATGCAAAATGTCTCCAAAACTCAAATCTCTTCCTTATACAACGTGCCGCAGTTCGTACATATGCAATTTTCGCATATGCGAAGTTCTTATACAGTTGCTGCATATGAATAATGCAGAATTTTATTAAAATCTAGCAGACTCTGGTTGGGTGCACCATATTATGTCGAGAATATGGGAAGATGAGGAAATGCCTGCTAGCTGGTTGGACGGCCTTATTTGCCCTTTCTTTAAGAAAAGGCACAGATTGGAGTGCGTCAATTACCGAGGAATAACCCTCCTTAATTAGGCGTACAAAATTATGTCTCGTATTCTGTTCAACAGATTGAGACCGCTTGAAGAGTCCTTCGTCGGCGAATACCAAGCAGGTTTTCGTGAGGTCCGATCAACGACGGATCAAATGTTTACCCTGAGACAAATCCTTGATAAATTCCGGGAGTACAACTTGCAGACACATCATCTGTTTATTGATTTCAAGGCAGCAACTGATACTAATTCGTATAACGTTGAACGGATCGAAATTAAGTGTAAGGGTTGCGGATGAAATTTCGACGTCATTTGTTACCTTAGATGGATTAAAGCAGGGTGATGCACTCTCCAATCTACTGTTCAATATAGCTCTCTAGGGAGCGATTAGGAGAGCTGGTGTGCAAAGAAGCGCTACTATTATCACAAGATCGCATATGCTCCTTGGATTTGCGGACGATATCGATATTATCGGGATTGATCGCCGTGCCGTAGAAGAAGCTCTTGTGCCTTTTAAGAGGGAGACAGCGAGGATCGAACTCACGATCAATACCAGCAATCAACGTGGGTTCATTAGCGGTGGTGGTAGCAAAATGGTGCTGGATGGTAAAAAATTTGAAGTGGTAGAAGATTATTGACGTGCGATAATGATGTTACCCGTGAGGTGAAAAGGCGTATTTCAGCTGCAAATAGGGCTTATTACGGACTTCGTAACCAGTCCCGTAGTCTGCGAACGTAAGTAAGTCCCGTAGTCTGCGAACGAAAACAAAACTCGCGCTGTATACTACTCTGATTCTTCCGGTGGCTTTATACGGCCATGAAACATGGACGTTAAAGGAGGCTGATCGGAGAGCTTTCGGAGTGTTTGAGCATAAAGTGCTGCGGACAATACTCGGCGGTAAACAGGAGAACGGTATCTGGCGGCGTCGCATGAATCACGAGTTGTACCAGGTGTATAAAGGGCTGGATATTATTAAGCTTATTTAACACGGCAGACTACAGTAGGCTGGTCACGTTTTTCGTATGCCGGACGAACGTCAAGCGAAGATAATATTTAGTAGAGAACCCGGAAGAGGCCGCAGGCTTCGTGGAAAGCCGCGTACACGATGGCTTTCTGTAGTTGAAGAGGACCTAAGGGGGCTCCACGTTCAGGGCAACTGGAAGCGATTGGCCCAGCATCGAGTCCAGTGGAGAGGGATACTCCATTCGGCGTAGGTTCATCGAAGAGCTGTAGCCCATCAAGTATCTAGTAAGTACTTGTTTTCCAACATTTACCATGCCACAAACATTAACCACAGGCAATAAAAATACGATCAAAATATACGAAATATATGATGTTATGCATGTAACATTATCACTCCAATCCATTGCAACATTATTCCTCTGTAAACTTATCACAACATGATTCAAGCAAAACAATTCCCTCTGGGGTACAAGACACAGTCAACCCTTGTCGATCCCCCTTATAAATCATGCTGTGCACCATGTCGCACCTTGCTGCACCAGTTCATGTGAACTTCTTCGCAATTTCGCGACATAAACATTATGCAATGCTCATGTCGCCGCAAAATCCAGCCCCAAAACAGGTTTTAAACGTGTTCCTGTAGCAAATACGAACCGAAACTGGAGTAATCAGATCACTTGATCCACTGGTCCATCGAGCATATGGTCAACAACACACGTCAGACTTCGCGGTAAACTTCTCTGCGTTCGCTGCCTCGCTGTCGCTACACACCGGCGCTGGTGGAACGTGACATCAATGTTTCTCCCACAGAACTCGTAGCAAGCGCCAAGCAGGACGGTAAAATCTCTAGTCCTCTTTCCATTACTCAACATTCATGAGAATTGCATAGGAAAAACTTCTTGCTTTCACCCAGTGACCCACACCATGGTGAGTTACTTCCCCAGGTGATCAACTTTGCTCGGTACTGGTTAGGACGACTCATTCATGCAAACTGCTCTCTGTGTGAGACCCGTCCGTGTGTGATCGGAGCAAAACTGAATGAATAATTCATTAGACGACCGACGGTGGTCTCCAGCGGCGGCGGTGTTGAAGGCGGCAGCAGCGCACATGGTAGTCGTGCTGTTTGTAGTGATCGAATTTAAATTTGATTCTGGTTCGCGATCGTTTTTTTTTGCATCGTTTATTTCTGGTTGTGACCTGTTGTCTAATAATGTATGTCTGAGCCAATACCCGTTAGTGGTCCATCAAAAGACCATTTGGCTAAGTAGCGCGCAAAAAAGTGTATTCAGAATTCTGAATGCCCAACACGAACTAGTTCAAAGAACGGGTTCGCAACGTCGGACGTCGTGTTGCAGTAGGTCACGCGACTGGTGAACGAAAACCGGATTGGCGGTAATGTCGGCTAATTGGGTAATAGAGTTCCTGTTCTGAATAGTATTCGGAACGATGGAATAAATTATATAATAGATCGAATAAAAGTGTAGTGTGGAAACTGCGGCTAAAAAAACATCTCGCTCATTGAATACACAGAATATTTATTATGACAAATAACGACTGAATTTAAAAACTTCTGTATATAACTTTCTTTCGGTCTTGTATAAACCTAGGATGTATAAACACTGAACACTAATAATCTGAACTGATTTTTTTAGTCTACTATAGGGCCTATAGGCGAACGGTGGTCACTTGAGCATTACAATGTTTTCTCTTTTATCGTATCAATTGAATAATTAATAAAAACCCAATTTTGCCACCACTAATTCAAAGTAAAGTAAAACACCGGAGCATCTGAGTTGCAATTGTAGTGCAATATAGGAGCAGGTCAAACTTTCTTAGCAAAAGTGTTTCGTTTTATAAATTATATCATCACTGGATGGGAGCTTGTTGTGGCAACTGGCTGACCACATGAACCATCAGTTTTCATAGATAGTTACCGAAGCCCAATATCGACTAGCTCAACAGCAATATAGAATGCAGTCATTTTTTCCAGTACACAACACAACCTTAATCTCATTTTAAACTCGCCATCAGGATTCCCACTGTGAAACATAAAGGAAGGAAAAAGATCGAACCGCAGGCTCTTTCCGTTCGGTACTTCAAAGCTTACACCCGAGCCCCGATTTTTCTGTTTTCTGTATTTATTCGCGATTGGTGGTCTGTCGAGCTAGTGCTACTAACTGCACCATTTGAAGACCGAGGCGCTGCTGGTTTCGAAACAGTTGACTACTGATAGGTATATATACGCTTTGAAGTTGCGAACCACAACGACGAGTTGATCACGAGTTTATGGCCACGCCACAATTTTATATATTGCCAGGCACACGTATTGCGAAACTTTATGTCAGATTTAAAATTAGCGAAAACAATACTATTTGTTATAAATGAGTTTTTTATTCTCTGATCTGCAAACAATCTGCTAACTTGATCATTAGCTTAGTATCAAATGATTCGGACAACTTTGCTGGCTATGACCGCGTATTTATAACATTTTTCCATAGAAAATTTTATTGATGGATTCAACCAATTTCGTCGATAGTAATAGATTATAATCGGCCGATTGTTGAAACCCACACTAATGGGATGGACTAATGGCATAGGCGTTGGTCAAATAATCACCCAATTCAACAGCATTCCATCGAAATAGCTTGATTATAGTGGACACCAATTTAAACGAGTCACGAACCTACTGATTTGATACATATGAATCAGTGCTCCACAGTAACATTTTAGTTTTATGCCGGTTTTATGGAAGTCATGAAGAGTAAATTATGGTTTTGAAGATCGTTATAAAACTATTTGAAAACGTATTTGATCAGCCAACGCCTGTGTTACATTCCAATAAGCGAGGGGCCAACAATCAGGCCATTACCCTCGATTTCATCGGATCAGTTTTCTACACAGTGACTCAGTGAATAAGCTTTATCTTTGCACAATGAATACAATTTCTGTGAGAGAAAGAGAAGGGAGGCAAAACTATTCAGTCACTGAGTAGATTCATATTTGCATGTACATATGTTGAACCGACAAAAGTAGGGAAGAACAGTGGATAACGAAAGGAAAGGGCTGCGTACCATCTATGGTGGGGTGCAGATGGCGGACGGTACGTGGAGGAGGCGAATGAACTACGAGTTGCATGAGCTGCTGGGAGAACATCCATCGTTCACACCGCGAAAATGGGAAGACTGCGGTGGGCCAGGCACGTAGCCAGTATGTCGGACAGTAACCCGGTGAAAATGGTTCTCGACAACGATCCGAGGGGAACAAGAAGGTGAGATGCGCAGCGTGCAAGGTGAATCGATCAGGTGGAGGATGACTTGCGGACCCTCCGTTGACTGCGTGGTTGGCGACGTGTAGCCATGGACCGAGCCGAATGGAGAAGACTCTTACACAGGCTTTTTCGGCCTTACTCCGAATAAATAAAATAAATAAACAGTGCATAACGCACCCACAGGGCAAAATGGCCTCACTCATAAAATCACTATTATAATCTGTTGTAGGACATTTATGAACGAATATTACTATAACAACTTATCATTAGTTATTCATTATTGGCCTGCAATGGGAAAAATGAGCAAAGTCCAAATCAGACCGCATCGTGCTGTGCGATTCTTTTCTTTCTTTGCGGAAGGAAGTTTTTAATACTACCCGAAGCTATTTTAATTTCAAAAGTGCCTCTCAATGCTATTTGTACCTGGTGATCCCGTTACGATCTTTGCTTGGACCCGTGCTTTCGTTTTACGTCGGATTCGTTTGCAGAAGTAAAATTCCGACAAACGGTGGTAATCCTGCAGGGACACCGTTCTGCGAAAAAACCTTTTAGAAGGCAATCAGTTCGATTTGATTCATGACGAAATTGAGCAAATCGAATCTACCTCTAGCCCAAGTGATTCGATCCATGCGAAGAAGCAAAGGATTCCGCCAATTGTGGTATCTGTTGACGAGTATTCTGGAAGACCGCTGGAAAATGGATTATGGTTTGGAAAATCACAAAACGCGTCTAGAAGACCGCTGGAAAATGGATTGTGGTTTGGAAAATCACAAAGCGCGTCTGAAGACCGCTGGAAAATGGATTGTGGTTTGGAAAATCACAAAACGCTGGAAAATGGATTGTGGTTTGGAAAATCACAAAGCGCGTCTGGAAGACCGCTGGAAAATGGATTGTGGTTTGGAAAATCACAAAGCGCGTCTGAAGACCGCTGGAAAATGAATTGTGGTTTAGAAAATCACCAAGCGCGTCTGAAAGACCGCTGGAAAATGGATTGTGGTTTGGAAAAATCAAAATTCTTGTGGACAAAGTTATTAGGGAAAGGCTACACCTTATGTACAATTCACTACAACAAAACACACATGGAATTAACAATTTTGTAACAATACCATACATTCATGGATTAGGAGAAAAGCTGTTCAAGTACATACTTAAGAAATCACGATTTCAAAGTAGCTTATAAACCAGTAAATAAAATTAAAGATATTTTGTTTACAAAAACTAAAGACCCAATACCGAAAAACAAAAATACTAATGTGGTATATGAAGTCCCGTGCGGTGCATGCAACAAATCGTACATTGGGGAAACTAGTCAGTTCTTAACCAAACGTCTAGAACAACACAAGTACAATGTAAAAACAAAAAACATTTCTGGAACTGGTTTATCGCAACACACTGTAGAAGAGGGACATATTTTTTACTTCGACAAAACAAAAATACTTGACCAAATTAGTAATAGTTATAAAAGATTGACAGCAGAAACCTTTTACATTAAAATTAGAGGGACGATAAAGTTGTGAACAAACAAAAGATGTAATGAATTTTGAAACCGCCTATAACTCAATTATAACGAAGCTTAATCCCCAATAGCAGTATACGTAACAATAAGAATAGATGTAAACAACTAGTAGTAGTAATGACCGTCTTATAAGGAAGCGGCAGGAAGATTGTAAGTGATTATTTGGTGTTATTTATCTTTTCTTGACAATATATATGTGTATTTTAGAGTCCGCAGAAGATGGTCGAAGGCCAGTGAATCGACCGAAACGTCCGGACAATCTGGCAAACATTTGTTTTATTTCTCGCCGAAAACCAATCGATTAGCAAATGAAACAAAATCACAAAGCGCGGAAGACCGCTGGAAATTTGTTTGTGGTTTGCAATACCTCAAGGCTCTGGCTCTGGGAGACTGCCGGGAAAAGGGTTGACCATCTAGAAAATCCCAAGGTGGGTCATAGAAGCATTGATTTTGGTTAAAATAAATTTAGTTTGAAATGCATACACTTGACGACTTTAGCAAGTTCTATCGAAATCTGAGAGATATGGAGATCTATGGAACGTTGTTGCTACAAAGTTGTTTGGAAGGCTTAAAATATTATCTTGAAGTTTATTTTAGAATTAACTGATTTAGTGGTCGTAGCAGAACTACCCGTTGGATGAGATATCCAACATTCACGAAGCTAAAAAAAAAAGTTGCCAGCATTCACAAAGTCATAAGTTTGGAGTTATTGGCTAATAGTATGTAACAGTAGCCGTTTTCGTTATTTATTTATTTAACAGTTATTTGTTTTCTTGTTATTATTGTTTTGCTTAGGCATTCTAAATAAATGTAAATATTATATAAAAAATCTTAAAAGTAGTAAATTACATGAACATAGAAACGCGAAGCACAATTAAACAAAATAAATTACCACACAACGCACAATACTTGGAAATTGCATACAACTTTCGAAGCGTAAATAGGTATCTCGCTACGCAAGGTTGATGCGCGAAGCGATTCGAGAATCACTATTCGTGCTCTCGTTGCCTGGATAGAGAACACTGAAAGGCAACTATTGAATTCTTCGACACGATAACGGAATGAGATGAGTAAACTAATTTCGATTCGAAAGCAAAAGGAGATAGCTACAATTGATATCTCTCGAATATAGTAAGCGGAGACCATTGGGTTCCCGTTTCTTAAAACCATACCGTGACAGTTTAATCTGAGGGATTTCAGAAATAGTCTCGTCCACTTTGTCCCAGACCGTGGTAGAAGAAGGATCGCGAAGTTGTGTAGTTTCCGTGGTGTAATTGTTGTAAGTTTATTAAAACGTGAAGTGTTCTTAAGTTAGTAGTAATTATTTCTAAATGTTTCCCCGTAAAGACCCTAGCTAGATATCGAAGTTTGTGCGGTAAAAGTTGTGCGTGTTGAACTGTTGTGTCAGACACCTGTCATAAGACGAGTTTGAACAATCCCATTGAATTCCACCACTTAATTGTATCCTGACAGATACGTATTTCGACCTCAACAGTAAGGCCGTCTTCAGTGTCTTGTACTTGACTCGACTCGGAAGTCGAGTCAAGTACAAGACACTGAAGACGGCCTTACTGTTGAGGTCGAAATACGTATCTGTCAGGATACAATTAATGGTGGAATTCAATGGAATTGTTCAAACTCGTCTTATGACAGGTGAAACATTCCACTAAAAGCTCAAAATAATTTTCTTATCAAAATGTTGTGTCAGAGTTCAAAGGTAAATGACTTTAATTGTGTGTCATCATATGTGCTAATTGTGTCGTCTAGCCTAGCGCAAGCTACGGCTTTTTCATTCAGAGCCAACCCAAAAATACCGCACAAAGCGCAGACGAAAAGCTAGCCGCCGCACCACCCTTCGTCGCGCATCCAGTCTACGCTCTGGAAGCAAAGTTTCCCGGCGGTTTGAGGCCGGAAGGGAGTCGCGAACGCCCTCAACGCACTCCAGGCGACTATTCCGTTCATCGTTCGCCCAGCCAGTAAGTTCACGGCACGAGAAAACCACCAAAATCTCGTGCGTGAACGTGAAACTCGGTTGTAGCTCAACGAGTCATCGCCGGTGGCAGCCATCGCCGTCGTCGTCGTAGGAAGCGCAAAAGGGAGCTTGAAAGCGTAAGCCCCGAAAGACCGTGAGTAGAAAGCCTTGCATGCAAGCACCTTAGCACAGACACACAATATTAGCTAGAGTAGGCAAAAACCGCACACGTTAGGTAGCCAGATGTGAACAGGGGAAATTAAGCCGGCCGGTCGGAATGACCGTTGTAAATACCTAGGTTAAGTAATCCGTTAAATAAACGTCGTTGATGAAGTCTTTGTTTCCGTAAAACATGTATTAGTGATAGTTAAGAAAGCTTAAGTGTGTTTCACGTTCGAGTAGTTTTAGTTTGTCCGTGTAATGTCTGGTTTGTCCGGCTTCCAAAGTGGAATGATGGTGAAGAGGTTGGGGAATTTCTGCCAGTGATGATAACGAACTTAGGTCGTGTTGATGGAATTCGGTTATCTGGTGGAATTTGCTATGCTATGCTAGATAGGTGTCGATTGTCTGCGTTTCCAGGTCATTCGGGTCGGAATTAGAATGCTTGCTTGTTCCCGTTCATCTCCGAGAATTTAGTAGCTGACTTTCGGTCAGTATCTAGCCGGGCATCGTAGAAAACGACAGGTGGTCCTCTTCGGAGGTGGCGCATAAGCCATTTTGTTTGCAAGGAGTCGGGGAACAAGCCGCGGAATGCTAGCCGCCATTTTGGCCGCTACAAGTATTGGTTGACACAAGTCTAAAATTTAGGTATATACTTATGCTATCTCAGTTAAGTATGATATCTCTGCGAAATTTTAGATAAATATCATATCCTAGTTCAGATGTTCTCAAACCACTTGTACATGCGACCCATCTAGCAGAATCGCATATTGCTTGCGGCCCTCCCACATTGGCTTTTAGAATTTGGATAAAAATGAGTTCGCGTTAGATTGAGCAAACCATTATGAACTGCTTCATATTCCATCATTCCCGAGCAGCACACATGTTGCATAAAGGTTTCTGGAATTGGAATGGACTTGAAACGAATTTGGATTAGATTTTGGTTGGATTTGGATTAGATTTGAATTAGATTTGGATTAGGATTGCATTTGATTGAATTTGGATTTGGATTAGATTTTGATTGGATTGGATTTGGAATGAATTTGTAAAGGATTGGATTTGGAACGGGTTAAGATTGAATTTGGATTGGATTAAGATTGGATAAGGATTGAATGTTCATTGGAACAATCCAATTTGTGACTTAGATTTTATTCCAATTCCAATTGAATTTGGATTGGATTTGAATTGTTTGGATTTCATTGTACTTGACAAAATCTCAAAATGTATTGTTCTTCATTCACTACATAGGTCCAAATCTAATGGCTGTGATAGATTTGTGGGACAAAATAGGGACAAAAGTATGAATCAAGATTCGTCTTTCGCAACCCATCATTACTCAGCCCACGACTTCTCTGGAGGTCGCGTATTATGTAGGGAACACGTGTTCTAAGCGGTTGTTAGGAAGCGATATGTTGAAGGTCAGCTTGCTGATATTACTATATATGAGGCTGATAGTTGGATTTAATGGACAGTATGAGATAGAGGGCTCTCCTTAGCCGTGCGGTGCGGGCCCTCCTTAGCCGTGCGGTAAGACGCGCGGCTACAAAGCAAGACCATGCTGAGGGTGGCTGGGTTCGATTCCCGGTGCCGGTCTAGGCAATTTTCGGATTGGAAATTGTCTCGACTTCCCTGGGCATAAAAGTATCATCGTGTTAGCCTCATGATATACGAATGCAAAAATGGTAACTTGGCTTAGAACCCTCGCAGTTAATAACTGTGGAAGTGCTTAATGAACACTAAGCTGCGAGGCGGCTCTGTCCCAGTGTGGGGATGTAATGCCAATAAGAAGAAGAAGAAGAAGAAGATGAGATATTTATATTATTGCTACAATATCGAATGTTTCTTGTGAGATTTAGTTTAATATTTAAACGATACAACCTATTGACTTGCATGTCGTTGTTCTACAATTGAAAACCACGATGATCAGACAAGTTTATTTTGGAGTTCACTTTCAAAGGAAATGATCGGTTTCTCAAAAGCAACATGTTCATCTTAGTTTGGCGTAAATAACTTTAAAAAAATCATTACGATTTTTTGTCTTTTTTTAATGAGAGAAGAAGAAAATTGTGAGGTTTGAGCTAGTTACGATCAGCGTGTGATTATACATTAACACCTCAGCGTGTCTATAAGTGCGCAGCAAGCCATGACTCTGCCTCTTCTGGTCAGACCTCCGTGGCGTGCACACACCCACGGAGAGCTGCTGTCATAACATTTCACTCCGGCCATTTGGGGCCACACACCAGGAAGGGTGACTGACGCATTTTCCCGGGATCCTTTGACGATCGCAAACGTCTTCTTCAGTATTTAACTGAGAAGCGGCATAAATTCTTCTCATGCGACGACAAAACTGAGCGATTGTTCAAAGTCGTCTTGAAAGGTCTCCCCAGTGATGATAAATCACTGAATTAGATTAAAATTGAAATTTCTCAATTACTTGGATTTTCACCAGTCCAAATAATTAAGACGAAAAAGAAATCTCGCTCTGGTACTTCCCAGAGGGGTATATCTCAAGAATTTTATTTAGTCCACTTTAACAAAAGTGAACTAAATAATATGAAAAGTTTGAAAAAGGCCTGTATCATGGGGAAATTTCCAACACCCCACTCAGTGCCGTAAGTGCCAAAAGTGGGGTCACGAAACTAAACATTGCCACATGGATGCTAAATGCATGATTTGTGGTGGAACCTCTCACGCCAAGGACGCCTGTCCTGTGAGAGAAGATTCCAATAAATTGGGTCTCCTTTGTCATTAATAGACGTATCCAGGGCTGACAATAGTCATTCTCGTCGCATGAAGAAAGCGAAAAAAAATTTGTCTTCGTCATAACATTGCACGACGCAACACCTATTCGTTTTCTTCGAACCGCATGCGTACCACGGCGATAGTCGAGCAGCCAAAAGTTATGACGATTTTCGTCGTTACTTCTTCACACAATTGATTGCACGTCATTATAGACGGACTGGTTAAAAACATAACAACGTCTCAAATAAACAAATAGTAGGAACTTAGGTAACATAAATGTATCGATAACATTCATAACGCTTTCATACGTTGCTTCAAATTCATTATTACAAAGGATTAGTAAAATCTTCGCATGGCAGCTGCGGCAGCTGCGGTATAATAACGGTATGAAGTCTTCGTTCTTCGATGTCGTCATGACGATTTAGTTATACGACGAAAGCTAACGTCGTGCGCGTCATTGACGATGTGTAGAGTAGCAATGGAGACACTGCATCTCGTCGGTACTGTGGCATTTCGTGCTATGACGATGACTATTGTCAGCCCTGGACGTATCAAACATAAATTATATTCTTCGATTGAAACCAAAGTTTTCGAAACCTTGGGAGTTTCTGTTGAAACAAATTTTGGTCAATTCTCTTTTATTGCTGCCTACTTGGTGGGCAGCAGGGACTATGTCCAAGGGCTTGACGATCCCTCCCCAGGCCATCTGCGAGTTGTGGGGCTTGCCTAGGATGTGGTTTGACAGTGGGCCCTGTTAAATTCCTATAAAAAGCTGCATGTATCCGCAAGTAGGCCCTACCAAAGCGACCGTGTGCCGCTCAAAGCGCACAAGCCCAAGTCCTGGTGTTAGGTGGGACGCTAAACAGCCCTGACACGACGGCCCTATCGTAATATGATAATCAGGTATCCATCTATCTAAGAACTAGCTATGTAGTAGATCTGTATGGCATGGTAGGAAGTATTTTAATACATGTTTGTTCGATCAATAGTCTTACATTCAAATTCGTAGCATTAGGCTACGATCACAATAAGCTCTTTTAACTTTTTTGCGATTTGTCAGACGTGAATTTCAATATTCTTTCAAACGGTTTAAAGTTTTCATCAAGATTCGTAACAGTTTCTGAGATATCTAAAGTGGAAACATTTTTCGTTTTGGCCCAATATTACCCTCTAGGCCCAATGTCACCCCGAACGACGGTATCACCCGGGTAGACGATAATAGCTCATTAAAAGTAAAACGTGATATTGATAACAAAACATGATATTAACTTATTTGAAATAAGAGTAAAAATAACAAATGAAAATATCAAAAAAAATGCACCGAAATATCATAAAAATATCAGTTATTTTGCCAAGAACTTATCAATATCTTGAGCTTTTAGTTTGTTCTTGTTAATAGCAAAACCTGATATTCTTCGGATATTTCGATGCAATTTTTTGTTATTTTCGCTTGTTATTTTTACTCTTATTTCAAACAAGTTAATATTATGTTTTGTTATCAATATCACGCCTTCCCGGGCAGAAGCCATGAGCAGAATAACAAAACATGATATGGTTTTGATTGATATAAGAGACAAAAGAACAGACAACAATATCAAAAAATTGCACCAAAATATCATTTGAATATCAAAATATGCTATGGATAAGAACAAACTAATGGCACATGATAATGATCACTTCTTACAAATAACATAACTTGATCTCCTTGTGATATTTTAGTGCAAAATATTGATATTATCGTCTGATCTTTTATCTCTTATATCAATCATGTCAATATCTCATTATGCTATCTTATCAACATTAGATATTAATGAGTTATTTTCGTCTACTCGGGTTCTACCAGGGCAATAACATTCATCGGAAAAAGATGTCACCGGTATTTAGGGGAAGGGCGTCTAAGATTTTGTTTCAGTACATGTGGCAGTACATAGAACCAATCCCAGGTTTTGCAGAAAGACGGTATACTAGAAGAGTGTCCGATTCTGATGGTCCTGGTTTTATCAAAATTGGATTATTCTTCACAAAGTTATGCTGATTTGAATTTCGACATAATTTTACCTATCTCAACCTTTTTGTCTTTGTATGTACTAGATATTAAAAAAGCGTGACAGAGGGGGAAGGGGGCTCTAAAAATCTCAAAAATAGTGAACGTCATATTTGAATCGCCCCTGAACGGAGATCGTACCGTATTGACTCATTTATATGAAACATTTTGTTATCATTGCGTAAATAAACAAATTTTCTTATCAGGCGTACATATTAA
Source organism: Armigeres subalbatus (assembly GCF_024139115.2). Lineage (NCBI taxonomy): Eukaryota > Metazoa > Arthropoda > Insecta > Diptera > Culicidae > Armigeres > Armigeres subalbatus. Next base: position 339,351,752 of record NC_085140.1, read on the forward strand.
GGACATTATAATTGTCAATCAATGAGATAACGTTGAAATGTTGCATCTTTGAGCATATAAGGTGGTGTTCGGAATTTGAATCAAAGTGTTTGGAATTCGAGAAAATTTTTACTATTTAAAGTTCATGTGTCACAAAGACCTCTGAAGTGAAAATTTTACTTAAGTGTTCGAAATATGAATCAAAATGGCAAATTAAAATACGAATGAGTACGCATAAACCCAAGTGCTCGGTTTGGTAGCCGTGAGAGACCACCTAGCTTAAACAGTCAACCTGCTAATTGAAACTTAAAAAAACGCACAAATATGTAACCACCTAATAAGGGTAATATAGTGAAGTGATGGTCATAAATAATCATTACATTAGTCACCTCAAGCCACGGGAGCTTCTGATTTGTGCGTAGAGTATTTTCAAACCTTCATCGGATCGGACTGCAGGCAACGGTGAGTCGAAACATTCCCTAGTCATTTTTGTATTTTACGGTTATTGCCAGACAACAGAGATAACCACTTAGGCAAAGACTTTGCCATGCATGAAATTTGTCGGTAGGGACCAACGGCCGTCGACCGTACTACCCATATGTATCTCTGATATTCGATGGATAGTGACACAAGCAGTACTTGCCAATCGAAATCTTATTAGCAAGCAATTGCATCGAGACCACTTTGTTGCAGAAAGGATACCCCTCTACCAATTGTTATTCCACATCTTCTATATAGTATTGCAACACTTCCCACCCTCAATTAATATCATTAGTCGTATGACGGAGGTTTGAACATTGTAGATAGCGTTTCGTTCCATCTCACATGCGACTCCATTCGATCAGTGACATACAGCTAAACAGTGTTCATAAAGATCGGTAATTATAATGGACCCTGAAAAATCCTTTGAAACTAGTAATGATGCAACAGATGCACAACTCTTAACTAAACATGATGGCGACAAAGCTAAGTACATTCATGGTCGAATAACTCGAAAAATATTTCTGTCGCCTATCAAGTCTGTAATTATTTTCAGCCCGAGGCTAGAACTGAAGCGATTCTCGTCTATCCAAGTCAATGGCATAAAACTGCTCTAACCCAAACACTAACTGCAACGCCACCTCGCCTTTTGCACATTTCTAACGTGTCTATTTGCTTTCCCGAAGATTATATTGCTGTGTACTCCATAAACCACACACGCACAGCTTCGTTACCAATTTTACGCTGGCTTGCTGTTTTCAATGAAATTTTCGAACAATACTGATTTGATTACCACTTTTAAATTGACTTCGCGTAGACGTCGATCACCACCTACCACTCAGCTTCCCAGAGGTCATCGGAAGGTGGTAATGAATGACCAGTCAGATTTTTATTAGAACATCGTACAAAGCATGCAACCGACAACTTCTACGAGGTGGGTGTTCTATCTGATCGTTGACATTTACATGAGCACGACTCGACGGGGCGTTGTTTCATAATTCCGTGTATGCTTAGCTTAATTCCGGTGCTAAGATGTGATTCGAAACGATACGGGCCATCACCCATCCTGCTGAGCGGAATTTAATTAAATCCAGCACTATTGACCATTGCGCATTCGGAGAACCCTGTGGCACAATCAAGTTTGAATTCATGCAAGGCTCATGGACGTGACTTTGCAGAAAGACACAAATCAGAATAATTGTGCTAGGGTGTTATGAACGCGTTCTTAGTTTCGTGAACCATCTCGACTTTTTTCATTCGGTGGTAGTCATGGCGATTGTCGTGCTGAGTTATTGTACTAATATTTTATGTACATCACCACCTTTTCTAGAGCACTAATTTGATCATAACTCCTGAACACAGACCTGGTCCATTTTCAATAGCAATTAGGGGCCCTTCTTAGCCGTACGGAGAGCTGCGCGGTTATCAAACAAGGCCATGCTGAAGGTGGCTGGGTTCAATTCCCGGTCCGGTCTAGGAAATTTTCGGGTTCGAAATTATTTCGACTCCCCTGGGCATAAAAGTATCATCATGTTAGCCTCATCATATACGGAATACAGAAATGGTAACTTAGCTTAGAAACCTCGCAGTTAATAACTGTGGAAGTGCTTAATGAACACTAAGTAGCGAGGCGACAATGTCTGACAATGGAATAGGCCGAATTGCTCGTCCAATGTAAGTTGAGCAATGCAAACAAATCTTCTATAAATTTTACAATGCGATTATGACAGGAGGGTTGCATTCAGATCTACTTAATCAAAATAAGCTCGTAATTAGTTGTAAATTGAAAATGCATCGTTAATTAGTTATTTCTTCCTCCTTAGGTGTGCGGTAAGACGCGCGACTACAAAGCAAGACCATGCTGAGGGTGGCTGGGTTCGATTCCCAGTGCCGGTCTAGACAATTTTCGGATTGGAAATTATCTCGACTTCCCTGGGCATAAAAGGTATCATCGTGTTAGCCTCATGATATACGAATGCAAAAATGGTAACCTGGCTTAGAAACCTCGCAGTTAATAACTGTGGAAGTGCTTAATGAACACTAAGCTGCGAGGCAGCTCTGTCCCAGTGTGGGGATGTAATGCCAACAACAAGAAGAAGAAGAAGAAGAATTAGTTATTTCTGACATTTTGGTGAAAGTAAACGACAATTGAAATGGAGAGAAAGTACTTTATTCAACCGTCTAAGACGGATTAAGTACTGTCCATTAAATTCCACCAGTTAATTTTCGTTATCTTTGCAAATACGTATTTCGTTCACAACTGTGTGGTCGTCTTCAGTGTCTTGTACTTGACTCGACTTACAAGACTTACTCGTACAAGACACTGAAGACGACCACACAGTTGTGGTCGAAATACGTATCTGCAAAGATAACGAAATTAACTGGTGGAATTAAATCATCACAATGCTTAATTCGTCTTAGACAATTGAATACATTCCACTAAAAGAGATATATATATTTTCTGGAGTACTTTATTATTTATTTGATATTTATCACATGTTCTTCTCTCTGCAATGCTCAGCGACAAATAAGTCGACAAATCCCGGCCCCTGCCAGGAAAACTAGGCTAATGACTAGTGCTCTAACCAAAATGCGTCGTCCCCGCATGCCTTTTTCTCCAAAAATGTCCGAAATGTTTATTAATTGTCTGCAAAGTGGACACCGTAGCTGTCGTTGCGAGTTGCTACTAAGTTTTATCATCTGGAATGTACAATCGGTACAAAACCGGTGGTCACACAGAAACTTCACGGTGTCTTTCCTTTTGAAGTCCTCCAGACATATCACGCACTGCGCCACGTAGAACTTGTCGTCCTCGTCGTCCATGGCGCCATGACAGCTGTCGGTTGACTTTGTTTTGGAACGATTCCATAGTGTGAACATTACCGTTGCAACCTGAAATGTTAACGGTACAATACCTATTTATATCAGGTCTGTCGTACAAAGTTACGTCCAACTATTATGAAAAGTAAATCCACGCTTACTATGTCCGTATCTATTCTGCTCAGCTCTAAAGGCTTTTCTTCTTTCCTTTTTCTTCTTTTTCAATGGCTCTATAAGTTCTATTGAGTATTAGAAGGCTAGGCCTTCATTATGTGCCGTCACAATTTTCTTTTTTTTTTTTTGCAATTTGATCAGTTTTTCAAAACGGCTTGTGATTTCAATTGTCTTTGCGGTACTACAGTGGATTTGAAAGAATGTCCAGACGTATTGTTTGGACGGTGCTACAGTGTTGTGCAAAAATTAAAAAAGGCATAATACATATGTTCGAAACGTCGGATGAAAATATAATACCCTCACACCTAAAAATATTCATGTAATTTTAGATGCTGTGACGCTGACATATACGAGAGTCATTTTTTACGTAAAATTAGGTGATACTTTAATTTTACAGCACGACTTTATTGACAAAAAAAATTAAAGTATTGGAACGAGAATCAAACACCAGGTTCAAAACTTTTCATACATCTCACCGAAGATACTGAAATCAATGAAAGTGATTCCATCTGTTGCACAAGAACTCAAGCATTTATAGTATTTTTGAAGGATTTTGTTTATCGTATATCGAGAATGTAAATAAAAAAAGAAAACGCCAGTTACTCGGCAACACCATCTGTGTTCTTTGTTTCTGAAACGAGATTGATTCGTGACTTTTGTTTAGACATAATTTTCTGATAGCCTCTTACTTTTGTTTTTAAACTCTATTCTCCTCCTGCACAATAACAAGTCGCTCCATAGAATTAATAACTCGTTCCTCATCCAATGCGTAATCATGATCATGGACCAAATGATTGTCGCGAGTTTTCCTTGTATTTTCGTTAGCTAGGTGTGTTTCCTGATCAATGTCAACATTTCCCAATTCAACTTCTCCAGCAACATCAATTTCGTTATCCGCATATTCGTGGCCTAAATCCATTGTAGTCGCTTCCTCGTTCGATGAAACATATATTTCCATCGGAGTTGATATTACTGCTGCAGGATTAACTGGGAAGAGCGATGGAGCTGCGAAATGCCTTGAGCTAAAATGGATTTAATATCTGGACTTTGTTATTGCGATTCTCTTCTAAAATTAGCATACTGGCTTTCCACTTACGCGCCGGGTCCCACTCGCCAAGTTGTGCGCCATGCAAAAAGTAAATAAACCAATGTCAAACAGATGTGAGCTTTCGGTGAGCTTTTCCACATTCGCTTCTAAGGTATGCAGCATTTTGCCGTCCCTTTACAAAAGATGTTCTTTGGTGGAATTGTTTGAGTTTTAAACGGATTTTCGGCCATAAATCAAACCGTTTCATCACTCAGTCCGGAGCGCATCATCGACACATTCAGGGCGCTTACTGAAAACAGCCACAGAACGTGTTCTGAAAACAACTTTCAAGGATTCCTATTCTATAGGGAAATGGACCGTCATCAAGAATGCTTTCATCGCCACCAGCGAGAACAATCTGGGTGAACTACGTACCTAGAGAAAACAATGGATCACCGATGAGACCTGGAGGAAGATAGAGGAGCGAAGAGAAGCCAAAGCCGCAATAGAGCGGACGAAAACCAGAGGAGCCAAAGTCTTAGCGTCTTAGCGTAAAATGCTCATGTCGACAGGACAAGCGAGCGTGGGCAGACTCTCTGGCTGACGAAGGAGAGAGAGCCGCCGCAACCGGGGACATTCGCCTCCTCTACGATATCTCACGACGCTTAAGCGGGGCAAAGATGAATGCAACGATGCCTGTGAAAGACGCAATGATCAGTTATTGATCGACCCAACTGACCAGCTGAAACGCTGGCTCGAGCACTTCGAACAACTTTTTCAAGTGCCAACCAGACCATTACCACCTCGGCATGATCTGCCTAGGATCCGACGTATAACACGCTTCAATACCGAAGCTCCATCACTGCTAGAGATTCAAACAGCCATCCAAAGCATGAAATCGAATAAAGCCCCAGGGGTCGATCGCATATCAGCCGAGATGCTCAAAGCTGACCCCATGACATCCGCTCAACTACTGCATCGTTTATTTCGTAATATCTGGAACATCGCAACTTTTCCTGGATGCAAGGTATCTTTGCGATAACTGGCGAGGCATTATGTTGTTGTGTACCATTCTCAAAGTTCTATGCAAAATTATCCTAGCCCGGATTCAGGAGAAGATCGATGCGACTCTCCAGCGGCAGCAAGCCGGATTCCGTGCCGGAAGATCCTGTGTGGACCATATTGTCACGCTCCGCATCATTCTGGAGCAGGTCAACGAATTCCAAGAGTCCCTTTACTTGGTATTCATTGACTACGAAAAAGCTTTCGACCGTCTCAATCATGAGAATATGTGGGGCGCCCTGAGACGCAAGGGGGTTCCTGAGAAAATCATCGGACTCATCGAAGCGCAGGCCTTTTCGTGTAGAGTGCTGCACAATGGGGTCCTGTCCGACCCTATCCGAGTCGTAGCTGGTGTGAGGCAAGGATGTATTCTATTACCGTTACGATGACCGTAATCGTTACCGTCATCGATGAGATTCTGGTAGATGCGATTGACCGTGAACCAAACCGCGGGCTGTTATGGCAGCCTATAACCATGGAGCACCTAAACGACTTCGAATTGGCTGATGACGTTGCACTCCTCGCACAACGGCGCTCTGATATGCGGAGTAAGCTCAACGACCTTGCCGAGCGTTCCTCTTCGGCAGGTTTAGTCATCAACGTCAACAAAACCAAATCGTTGGATGCAAACACGGTAACTCCTTCCAGTTTCACAGTAGCCGGGCAACCAGTGGAGAATGTTGAAAGCTTCCAATATCTTGCTAGCCAAATGGCATCAGACGGCGGTACCAAGATCGACATAGGCGCACGGATCAAGAAAGCAAGGGCTGCCTTTGCGAGTTTAAGAAATATCTGGAAAAACAGGCTGATAAGTGAACGCACCAAAATACGAATTTTCATATCTAACGTGAAATCTGTGCTGTTATACGCTACCGAAACATGGTGTGTATCAGTGGAGAACACTCAACGGCTGCAGGTGTTCATTAACATGGGGCTGGGTCGGCCACACTCTACGTAGCAGAGAGGCAGACCCAGAGGCCCATGGCGGCGAAGCCTCAATAAAGAAATAAATGAAGTCGACCGAAATCTAACCTGGCAACAGGTTAAAGCGATAGCCGGGCAACGCTTAGGATGGAGATCTTTCAAGTCGGCCCTTTGCACCACCGGAGGTGTACAGGATCCATAAGTAAGTAAGTAAGATAATTGGTTGAAAGTGTATTGTTGTTTTTGTTGTTTATTGTATTTTCTGCAATCAGAGTGGTGAATCACCACACTGGCAAGTTTGTGAGGATCTAAAGTAGCTTCTTCGAAGGGTACGTGGCGGCGATGAACGCCGCGCAGGCTACAGCGGAATGAAATGCTGTGACCCTAGGAAGTCTTCCCAATAGCGTGAAGTTTATACAGGTAACTCTACGGCTTAAAAGCGATCCGTAAATCTGAGTTCATGGTTTCTGTATTCGGCATACAACAGTTCATCCACCGACCAACTGAGTGCCTCTGTATTGTATCCTCTGCGAAAGCGTTGCTCTGTGTAGGTGTTTATGATGGCTGGAGAGAAGTGCTTGTTCCTCCTCCATGTTAGTGGACCCGAGTCACTACGGGGAGACAGACGCCGGATATCGAGGATATCGCAAAACTCGGTCCTCGTGGATAAGGAGAAGGATACTGTGAATTCCGAAAGTGAAAACAGCGAATGAGCGGCTTTGTGACAGACAGCAGCTAGCACACGATGCCATGGTGAAATGGCAGGATGCCTGCCTCGGTAGCATCGGCGGGTGTGGACAAGAGCAACCCAGCTTCTGCACAAGCATATTGATTAAAGTGGTGGGCAAGACCGGTAAATACCAAGCTGTTGAGGAGTCGTCTATCAATGACTGACTTTTACCTGGCGGAAGTAAAGCAGAAAGATTAGACGCCGGTGAATGGAAAGACCAAACACTTACGATTATATGGTTGGGTATTGGATTGGATGTTTCTTCAACTGGGCCCTCCTTAGCCGTGCGGTAAGACGCGCGACTACAAAGCAAGACCATGCTGAGGGTGGCTGGGTTCGATTCCGGTGCCGGTCTAGGCAATTTTCGGATTGGAAATTGTTTCGACTTCCCAGGGCATAAAAGTATCATCGTGTTAGCCTCATGATATACGAATGCAAAATGGTAAACTGGCTTAGAAACCTCGCAGTTAATAACTGTGGAAGTGCTCAATGAACACTAAGCTGCGAGGCGGCTCTGTCCCAGTGTGGGGATGTAATGCCAATAAGAAGTAAGAAGTATCTTCAACTTGATTCTCGAGCAAGATAGTTGGTATTTCCCCCGACAAACGTGCCTACGAACGCACTTACTGGTGGTCATAAAGAACCCTACCGAAGTGGCCAAACGGAGGACTGCCCGTACTGCGGATGATGGCTTTAATGCAGGTACGCCCAAGAGTGTCTCAGACAGCAACCAATAAGATATAGTCGGCATAAATAAAAATATAGATGTTGCACGGCAGGGAATGAAATACTCCGTTCATAGCAACCTGTCGCAGCCTAGCGATAACATTCGGATTCCATTTCTTTCCCATCTGCTTTCGCAACTTCTGATTTTCCATTAGTATTATGGTCCAGGATACAGTTTTACGCGGAAAGTTACCTTTTACGCCAAAACTATATTTTCTAAAAGAAAATGTTGTTCTACAAAGTTGATAGAAATAGTAAGGCCATCACCTTGATGCTACCAAAGAATATGATACCTATACCTGGATACCTGGTTGGCTACAGCGTCGATACACCTATGCATGGCGTATTGTAGAGCTCCATAATCGTCAGTCTTGGGCGGAGTTCCTCCAGTTTCCCCGAACGTTTAGGGTCCCCAGTTCCGACCCCACCGCGTGCAGCCAGCTTGTTCGTGGCCTTCCACGAAGTTGCCGGCCTCTATCTGGTTCGCTGTTGGATATTGTTTTCGCTATTCTTTCTTCCGACATTAGTAACTAGCCTACTGAAGTCTGCCGTATTTTATACGATTCACAATATTTTCTTCTATGTATACTTGATACAGCTCATGATTCATGCGTCTGCGCCATACAACATTTTCTAGTTTCCCTCCGCAGCACTGTTCGCTCGAAATCCCCGAAAGCTCTCCGGTCCACCTCTTTTAACGTCCACGGGAAACGTCATTGTCACATGTCGCAAGCGTTCCAAGGTATACAAATTCTTCAACATTTTTGAACACATCCACATCAAGCACAACCTCAGCACCAACACCTTTAGGCCTTCCTCTATCTCTACTGCCAATATGTACTTTACCTTGGTAGAGTTAATGGTTAAGCCTATCCTCGCCGTCTCCCTCTTCAGTGGGACAAAAGCCTCCACTACTGTTCTGCGATCGATTCCAATTAGGTCGATGTCGTCCGCAAAGCCCAGGAGCATATGCGACCGTCTGATGATAGTGACGTTCCTTTGCACGCCAGATCACCTAATAGCGCCCTCGAGTGCAATGTTGAACAATAAATTAGAAAGTGCATCATCCTGCTTCAGTCCGTCTAAGGTCACAAACGAGGTTGACACTTCGTCTGCAATCCAAATACTTGATTTCGAGCCATCCAGCGTTGCACGTATCAGTCTAATCTCTAATCAGTTTCGTCGGAAAACCATGTTCGGGCATTATCTGCCACAGTTCATTTCTTTTCACTGAATCGTAAGCTGCTTTAAAATCAATGAACATATGGTGAGTCTGCAAGTTGTACTCCCGGAATTTATCAATGATCATCCGCAGGCTGAACATCTGATCCGTCGTTGATCGGCCCTCACGAAAACCTGCCTGGTATTCGCCGACGAAGAACTCCTCAAGCAGTCTCAGGACTACGCGACAGAATTTTGTACGCCCTCTGTAATTGGCACACTCTAGTCTATGCCATTTCTTATAGATTGGGCATATGCGGCCATCCAATCAGCCAGCAGGCAGTTCTTCATCCTCCCATATTTTCTGGATTGATTGATGCAGCTGCCCACTTCCGTGTTTCAGAAGCTCGACCGGGATATCGATCTTCCCAGCAGCTTTACTGTTTTTCAGATCGTTTAGAGCCTTCGTAACCTCGTCCAGCATTGGTAGTTCCACAGCTTGACCATTATGCTCCTTAATGCACCTTCATTTTCACTGTTTAACGAATCATCGAAGTGCTCCTTCCACCTGGCTGCCACCATAGTCTTGTCTGTCAGCAAATTCCCCTCTCGGTCATTGCACATAGCGGGCACTGGCGCAGTCTTATACAGCGCGCCGTTGACAGTTGCGCAAAACCTCCGCATATCGTTTCTATCCATGTTCTCCTGCGCTTCAGCTATCACACTCTCTTCGTGTCGCTTTTTTTCTGCGCTGGATTAGTTCCTCTTGGTACTAGGTACGAGCCACTAGCATTCGACTCCGAGCAGCATTTTTCTCGTCCGGATATTGGATATTAAAACGATCGTTCTGTTGTTTCGTGAACTCGTGACGCTGGAACGTCGCGCCCGAATTTTTGCAACTTCAAGGTAATCCGAGTCAATGTTCGGACCTCTGAAGGACCTTACATCTATAACATCCGAGAAATGCCGTCCGTCGATCAACACATGGTCTATCTGTGAACATATGTCTCCAGGCGGAGGTTGACAGGTGTGTTTGCGGATATTCTTACGTGCGAAGTAGGTACTGCTTATTGCCATCCCTCTAGCAGCAGCAAAGGTTACAAGTCGCAGACCATTATCGTTGGTAGCGGAATGAAGGCTTTCCGTACCAATGACAGGGCGAAAGAAGCTTTCTCTTCCGATCTGCGCATTTGCATCCCCGATGACAATCTTTACATCGTGTGTTGGGCATTCTCCGTAGGCCTTATCAAGGCTCTCATAGAATTCGTTCTTCGTCATCAGGTTTATCGTTCGTTGGGGCATAGACACCGATCAGGCTATAGTTGAAGAATTTGCCCTTCATTCTCAACCGGAATTTACGTTTTCCAGAATCTGAGCCACCGTATTGCTGCCACACTTACGCCAACCTTCTGCAGCTCAAGAGCCAGGAGTCCAACACGTGCGGGTTCATTCAAAGCTCTCACGTTCCAAGATCCGACTTTCCAATCGTTATCCTGTATTCGTTGCCGGGTCTGTTGCCGTTAAATCAATCCGTTTGCTCTACTTTTGCCGTTGGTAGCTGTAGAATCTACCTTACCAGGGTTGCGCTACCTACATCGCGTTGAAGGGGCTGCCTTCTCGATGGTGACACGATGTAGCATGGTGTGCACAGTTTTGCTTAGAGTCCCTCGCTCGATGATCAGCCGCCCCCAATATGGAGAACAGGCCTCCGGAGAGGAGCAAATCCCCCCTTCCCTGTCAACATACGACCCTAGTTCCCACCGGGGTTGGTTAGCCGGCCAGCGCCACGAGGAGTTGCTGGGTAAGAGGCTAAGGACCGCAAAATGGGGTCTATTTTATTCCTTCAGATACGCATTACCCAACATTTGCCATGCCAAAGAATAGGATGGCCCATCATATAACAAAATTAGAAAAAAAAATATTTTGTAGAATATTGAGTAATTTTACCTATTTAAATTAGGGTGTGCAAAAAAGCAGTATTTTTGATCTACTTTTTTTGTTTTCGGTTTATCGGAAAAGTCAACTTCGTTTGACTTTTAGAGCTCAAAAACTTTTGATATGTAAATATGCTCAATATCTTTTGCCGAATATGTTCACGCGGCATTTGAAAGAGCAACTCATATTCTTTAATATGTCAACAAAAATTAAAGTTTTACCAACTTGGCTATTGGCATTATTATTATTGTCTTTGTTTGAGAGACTTTCAGCCCTTGGCGGCTATTGTCATATTTTGTCAAATAAATTGATATAACTCGGCAACTCTTATGGAAAAACACGCGTCTTGAAAAGCCCCAAAAGTCTTCAGAAAGTGACATTCGTAAAAAAAAACCAGATTAATCCACCTAGCGGTGATGGTGCCTTTCTCGTGCATTATAAAAATAGTATTTTGGCCATTACTCTTGACGATGACACGATGGGCTTTCGGCCTTCGAGGTGGCGACGGAACAGCTGGACGCCATCATCGACTTTGCGTCATCGAAGCATAATATCAGTAAGGGCCTCAAGAGGAGCTTGCAGAAACTTCGAAAGTCGATACTGGACGCCAAGCTGGGGAGGGTGGTCGGTACGGCCAAGTGTAAACCCGTGAAATCCGTGGCGTCGAGGTTTACCCAGACTGAGGCCCAAGGGTTCGCGGACTCGGGCAAGGTCGAATCGACCGAAGGCGTGCCAGCGAAGACGGTGGTACCAAAGTCTACCCAGACTGAGGCTCAAGTATTTGCGGGTACGTCGGGGGTCACAAAAACGGGGGAGACAATCTCCAGGGGATGAGCTCCCTGGGGGCCGCTCCAAAACGCGGAGGGTTACTACCCCGAATAAGGGTAGTGGGGCTGGGAGGCTGAACCTCGGCCAGGTACCTCCAAAACCGGGGAAGGAGGGACCTGGAAAGGGGATACGGCAAGCTGAGAGCTCTCAGCCGCACCAGACCAGGGAAATAGAGGGGATGACGCCTCCTGGACCCTGGTCAAGAGGAAACCGAAGACGTCAAGGGCCGAAAAGAAGGCCTAGGCAAATGAGGGTAGCAAGAAGTCTAGATAGGCGCCAATCGCTCCAGGGGCGATGCCCTAGTCATCACGGCGGACGAGGCTAAGTACTAAGTCGAAGAGCTCGTCACGGCACTGCGACAACAGTGTGAAGTGGAGGCGTCCACCGCAGCCGTTCGGCTACGGAAAGGTCCGGCAGGGACGCAGATAGCATTGGTTCGGCTATCTGCAGTGGACGCCTCAAAGGTAGTCAAGTTAGGGAGCGTCAAGGTGGGATGGTCGGTATGCCCTGTGGGCATATATGAGCAACTCGAAGTGTGCTTCAAGTGCCTGGAACCGGGGCACAAGCAATGGGACTGCAAAGCCCTGACAGAAGCAATCTCTGCCGACGCTGTGGATTGGAGGGACATAAGGCACAATGCTGCACGAACCCCCCCAATTGTTTGATTTGTTCCAGCAAAGCTGTGAACAGCAAGCATCCCATGGGGGTTCGATGTGCCCGGCGTTTATGCGTGCTGCAAAATCACAGTGCAGGTAACGCAGCTGGCTTGCTCGGCCTCGCCCGAGTGTTTGGTGTGCGCAGGTTTAGAGGAAACGGCGGAACACGTGTTGTTCGTGTGCTCACGTTTTCGCGCAATGAGTGACCACATGATTGCCACATGTGGTCTGGACACTACCCGGACAACCTAGTTCGGAGGATGTGTAAAGATCAAGTTGGCTGGAACGCCGTTTTATCGCCTATCGCCCAAATCGTCTCGGAGCTACACAGAAGGTGGCGCGTGGACTCAAGCATGGCTAGTTCAGGCGCAAATAAGAAGGTGGTCCAAGGGATCGGAGTCGGCTTCATGGGTCATACCGGTGGTCATGCTCTGTGGTCGAACTCGATCCTTTTATCGAACAAGTGGCCGCGCGAAGAACAACATGGTATCGTCGCTTTCGTGGCGTCGGTCAACCGGGCGGGTTCCGAGCCCGAGGACGGAAAGGGGTCCTCGTCAAGGCTGGGGCAGGGGAAGCAGGCACGAAGTCGACCCTTCCCACCTTCCGAGGACATAGGGCGTGTTAAGGCCACCTGAAAAGCCGGCAACGCGCTGGCACGATACCATGGTGTTCTTCTAAAAAAGCGAGTTACGATGTTCGGTGCTGCAAGGACACGCAGCTAACCTCGAGGGTACGTTGTGCACTGGCCCCCCTTTGAAGCATTATTTTCTGGTTGTACCAGAAAGGCAAAACAAAAAAATAAGCAGATCAAAAATCAGTTTTTTAGGGCATCCCTACCCTAGTAAGTAAAATTGGACGTTTTAGGAAAAATATCGATACTGCCGGATCGATGTTTAGATTGTCGAAATATCGGCGCTGAAACATCGATTTTCCGATATATCGATACGTATGGAAAATTAAAAGCACGAGCAAAAAAAAAATTGGGGCCGGTTTTCCATTTTGTATCATTGTGTCTGATGCTTGCTTTATTTTCCACTTTTTTTTGTGTCCCGGCTAATGTCTCTTAAAGTCAAAATATCGAAATCCGATATCAGCTACCAAATATCGATACGGCTAAATATCGAAAATAAAAAAATCGATTAATCGGTGTGAAAATATCGATTCCCGATATATCGTATCGGTATCGCCCATTCTTAATCCGCAAAGCAAAAAAAAATCACATTTTTATGAAGTGAGCCACCTTATTTTTCGATAGCTCTGTAACGAGGGCCCAAGAATGCAGTACAGCCTTTTTCTTAAAAGTTTTGACAGAAAATGCATCTTGTCTCGTAAATTTTGCAATAGGGTGATGATAACAAAACGAATAAATAGTGTTAAAGCTGTAGATTTTTTGATATTTCATGAATGTCTCCTTCTGGAGACTTTTGGGGCTTTTCAAGGCGCGTGTTTTTCTTTAAGAATATTGTCTGTATTTTTTCCTGTTGCCGAGTAATATCAATTTATGTAAAAGAAAAAAAATAACATTAGCCAAATTGGTAAATTGGTGTTGGTATTGGAAAAAGCTGCGCTACAACTTTGTAGAATATTGCATGTCAGTATTCCGCAATATAAAAAAAAATTTAATTGTTTTATATGATGGACCACCCTGTTCTTTGATAGCACCATGATAATGGATTAATGCCTTAATTCCGATCAACTTTGTAGAACTATTTTTTTTATAAAAAAAATGTTTTTGGCGTAAACTGCATTTTTTCGCTGAAGGACAAGCATCTCGGAATCCAAAACAAAATTCACTCGCATTTTCAAGGGCACATCACTCAATATGAAAGCATCACGCAACTGTCTTTTTCATTATTCCACGCATGCTGCGACGCAGCAAAGCTGAAATAATAAAAACAAAAGTTGTCCGCTGAGTGGTGTGCCCTTGAAAACGCGAGTGAATTTAGTATTGGATTATGTGATGTTTGTCCTTAAATCTGTATCTTGGACAGTAGCGCCTTGGTAACATCGCAATTCGTTTTATTTTTACGATATGTTATGATAAAACCGTAAGAGTCCTAATTTGAATGAAAAAAATTGATCCGAAATGCAATGGTTTCACTGGACATCCAAAATTAGCTTAGAAGTGTTTCCGCTTACCAATTTTCTAGAAATTCCTTCATAATTACGAAAGATTGATTTTAATAAATTTCAAAGTTATCCATTCAGAATGAAATAAAAAAAATGAAATATAATGTGTAGAAATCCATTTTATTACAGATAATTTGTTTTTGTAGCACCATGTAGAAAATGGTTTTTGATAATTTAATTTTAAGTAAAAGTGTTGAGTCACGATCCAAAAATAGTTGGAAACAATAGCGACGGGCACAGCAAAACAAATTAAAAACAAACAGATGCTTAATTTTTCACAATAAATAGTTAAATATAAGCTATATAAGTTATAAGTTTTCAGTGTTTTGTGAACATTAAACTATTAATCTTTCACGCCCGTACTCTAATTGGTCGGGGTTCAGCCAAATCGCACCAAGCGCCAACGAAAAATTACCAATTTTTCTGCTTAAACTTTCGTTTGGCAGATGTACGACTGCAAATGTACGCTTAAATTGATACGAAACTATTTCCGTTGTCCTTGTACGAACAAAATAGTGCTGGCAAATGCGCAGCTCGAAGTAGCTCGAAGTTGTTCCCGTCCTGCTCGTGCTTTTTTGTCAACAAACGGGCATGAGCGTGACAGGAACAACTTCGAGCTACTTCGAGCTGCTCATTGGACAGCATTAATATCACAAGTCAGTCGAAAAGCCGCTTAGTGCGGTTTGGCTGAACCCTGGCCAATTGTATGTAACGAACACTACATAGAGTAGAATGAACAGCCAAGTACTAAAAGCAATCTTACAAAACAGCTTTAGTTGTTTATTAACAAAAAACCTTGCGGTGCGGTACCACAACCTATCTACATATCTGTGAATACTAACTAAACATGAACTGTATACCCACATAATACCAATGATTTTTAAATTGGAACTGTGTCAGTTGAATCAAGTTTCAGTTCAATGAGCTCAATTCATAAATAAAGTTGTTCAAGCTTAATTTCAGCAATAAACGGATAAGAACCACTCGTAATAAAATAATAAGCAGTTGAAACAGATAGCCTTGCCGGGGCAGCTCGCAGTCAGTTAGCAGCTTCTTTATTCCTGTTTTTAATGATCTTGCTTCACTCATCAAAACATAAAACGATCAAACAACACCTCGAATCCGAAATGGGAATTTTGTTTTACGTAAATTGCCCATATAGGAGTGATACATAACGATAAGCTGACTTAAATTGAATCGTTAAATTTCGCAAATAATAACCAATTTAATCTGGTTTAATTACAGGAGAAATAATTTCGACTCAAACTGAAATCGAATGAACTTGTTTTAATCCATTTATTTTTGTTTTCCATTTCCAGAGAGCAGCAGTTGCTGAATGTGTTCGAAGTAGTGGTATCGACGTTGGAGGGTAAACTTCAACGGATAGACAACCTAGATAAGGCCGTCGAACATCTGATGCGACGCGTGGAATCGCTGGACAGTAAGGTAGCGGACAATATTCACAAAACCGATTCGGTGATCACAAAGCTGCGAACACTAGACAGCAAGTTGTCTGCTCCAATCGGAGACGATGACAGACCCAACGGTGTCAGGACGGCCAAGTCCACAAATAGCTTGGACAGTCGACTGGTATCGCTTGATCAGAAAGTTAGTGATATCGATAACAAGTTGAACGGTTTGAAGAATCAGATCGACAGTAATTTCTTACCACTGGATGACATCAATGCGGAAGCCAGTGAACGAAAGACTGTCAGCATGAATGTAGCAGAGATCACGAAGGCAATGCACACAGAAGTGATGGGACACATTACCAAGGAGTTGGGTCAGCTAAGAGCGATTCAGGAAGGCATCGATAGGAAGCTCCAGTTCCACATCAATATCGTGTCAGAGAACTTAGGCAAAACAATCAACCTGTTGAACGAAGTTCACGATGCGGTTGTAGATCATAACATAAACTTCAGCTACAACTCGACTTCAACAATTCCTCCATACGTGAAGGCCAGCAAGATCGACATTCTGGTAAAGCAAATCCGTCCAATTATGTCTGTTTCGGAGAAAATGGACGAAGTGTGGGATGTTGTCGTAGGAACAAAGAGCTCCGTTGACGATTTGGTACCCAAATCAGATGCCCTACTCACGCAGAATCAACGACAGGAACGAGCCATCGGAGAAATCCATCACGATCTAAAAACTAAAACGAACCTGATCATCAACAATTTGGATATGGTGGAAAAGCGACTCAAGAAGCAGGAAGATGATGTGGCAGTGTTGGCTCAACGTCCGGTTCCAGCTGAACTTCTGATGGATCCTACGATAGATCGACTTGTGGAATACGACCCTAACCGGTAAGAGTAAGCTGCCATTAATTTGTAGGATTGAAATTAATTAGATTTGGCCTCCGCACAAAACAGGTACTCAATCGTCGAAGACTTCACGGAAGCCCTGCCAACGACGACCTACCCCACTTCGTCTTCCTCTTCGACGACGAGCTCCAGCAGCAGCAGCACCAGCACAAGCACCACGGCCAGCAATGTGAACCTCACGAGCACCACATCGGCTTCGGCGCAGACGGTCCAGGCAGGCGGCAAGAACGTGTCCCGCAAGGGTGGAATCATCTTCCCCAGTGTGAAGAACAAGCCTTCCGTGCTGAACAACACCTTTGCTAGTGAGAGTTTACTTTTCAAGGACATCAAGGTGAGTGTCGAGGCTTACGTCTATAAACTTTGGGATTTTTTTATAAATTGCAACGATCACAACGTTCAAGTTATCCGGCAGACTGTATCTCATAATTTAAAATATCAAATCATCATTAGCAAATCAACCCATGACCATAAAAATGTGACTGCCACCAACACCGCTGTTACCTAACACATTTCACTGGTCTTTCACGTTTTCGAGACATTTCTGTTACAATTAGCCCCGTAAATAACGCTTTTCTTCCATTTGAACTACAAAAATGTGATCATCCCATTGCTGGATTCCGAGAGGCGATCTCGTTATGAGGGTTATGAGTTAACTGTAAACATCATATGTATAAGATTATATCTCTCACGCACTACGATTAAGGTGTTTTTTTCTCTTCGAGGATAATCTGATTACAGCACTGACCCATGAAATAACGAATACTACACAAACGCGACGTGAGAGGTCAAAGTGACGAAACTGTTTTCCAGTCATCAACAAAACATGATTCATTCAATTCCGTGACATTTTGTAGCCGTCCGATGATTTGGCAACGGAACAAATTATAAGAGATGGAGGAAAACTTTTTTTTTTTGATATGCGCTACCTTTTTTTTAAATTAATAATCCAAATTTTGTTGGAAACTCGAATGCGGTTGCCACAAAAAAGAACTTCAATGCTGGTTTAGCTACGAACATTCTTTAATAACATCACATACAAGCATGAACAAAAATGAAACGAAACCGTACTCCATCTATTTGTTTCAAAAACATTTTTCTGTCTAATACTTAGACAAATAATTGATTATTCCCCAAAAACTGGCAAGTCAGCTAGAGGAACGCCAGACGATCTTTGTCCTATCAATTACTTTTTCTGAGTGTCAAGTGAGGACAATCGAATTGCCATTCAACTTTACATTCATTTTTGATATTCTAAACATTTTAAATTCATATTAAAAAATCACAGTCTCATAAAAAAACAATTTTGTTATCGCGTTTCCATGAGGTCACACTTCGAGTAGAATCTCAATTATTCGTCTGTGTTGTAACAGATGTCGAAGTCGAAAAAATACTTTCAAAACCCTTAAAAACTTTAAATAGTTTTCAATACTACTAACATATTGAATCCCAATGAACATGTCATGGAAGTTTTGCGATGATAGGTATTTCAAGGTTTCGCTCAACGTGCTAAAACGGTAAGCATTTCCTCTTGTGTAAACAAAATTTTTGAGAAGCATGAAAAAGTGCAAATTGAAGTTCCTAAACATTTATGAGTCAATCCATTTAGCGCTATTTAAGGAACGAAAAGCATTAAAGCATTCCATTTCTCATTTTGACACCTCGTTCTGTCTGTCAAATTGTCCGTTACCACCGGAGTTTTCATCACCCACAGAAAAGCTGTTGATCTGCGGTTGGTTGGTTGGATGGCTGATATCTTCACTTACTGCTGCTGCCAGAGGGCACCAATTTGTGGTTTCTTAACATCCCGTGGTCTTTCCAGTCGGGCGTTAAAATGGTTTACAATGTTGGAAATACTTATTAACACTTCACCGCACACCGCATGGTACCAACATATCAGCAGAGAAACGGCACCTTCAACGTCGTCAACCATCAACCATCAGATGTGATTCATTCGGCGGCGGGTGGCCTCACCCGTTCCACGTGGTAGGTATTTCAACTCGAATGCTCGACGAATCGTGACGGATCGTTCTTGCGACAAGTCACACAGTTCCGTACGGCGGAAGGTGTGAAAAGAAAGTGTCGAATTATGGTTTCAAGCTCTGTAATTGGTGACGATGCTGATTAGCATACGGGGTGCCCTTTCTGCTTTACATTATCTCCGCCTATAAGACGGGACCAACGATGACAAATGATCACAGGACAAGTTAGAGCGAATCCGAATGAATAATATTGATAATCAGCTGCAAAAGCGTGGAGCACCCAGGGGGAGGTAAAAGACTTCTCCATTCAGCTCGGTCCATGGCTGCACTTCGCCAACCACGCAGTCTGCGGAGGGTCCGCAAGTCGTCCTCCACCTGATCGATCCACCTTGCCCGCTGTGCACCTCGCCTTCTTGTTCCCGTCGGATCGTTGTCGAGAACCATTTTCACCGGATTACTGTCCGACATTCTGGCTACGTGCCCGGCCCACCGCAGTCTTCCGATTTTCGCGTTGTGAACGATGGATGGTTCTCCACGTACCGTCCGCCATCTGCACCCCACCATAGATGGTACGCAATACTTTCCTTTCGAAAACTCCCAGTGCGCGTTGGTCCTCCACGAGCATCGTCCAGGTCTCGTGTCCGTAGAGAACTACCGGTCTTATAAGCGTTTTGTAGATAGTCAGTTTGGTACGGCGGCGAACTCTATTCGATCGGAGCGTCTTGCGGAGTCAAAGTACGTACGATTTCCAGCCACTATGCGTCTCCGAATTTCTCTGCTGGTATCGTTATCGGCGGTCACCAGTGAGCCCAAGTACACGAGTTCTTCAACCACCTCGATTTCGTCACCACCGATAGAAACTCGTGGTGGGTGGCTCACATTGACCTCTATTGAGCCTCTTCCTATCATGTACTTCGTCTTCGACGTGTTGATGACTAGTCCAATCCGTTTAGCTTCGCTTTTCAGTCTGATGTAGGCTTCCTCCATCCTCTCAAAGTTACGTGCCATGATATCAATGTTGTCGGCGAAACCAAATAACTGGACGGACTTTGTGAAAATCGTACCACTCGTGTCAATCCCTGCCCTTCGTATTACTCCCTCCAAAGCGATGTTGAATAGCAGACACGAAAGACCATCACCTTGCCGTAACCCTCTACGCGTTTCGAAGGGACTCGAGAATGCCCCTGAAACTCGAACTACGCACATCACCCGATCCATCGTCGCCTTGATCAACCGTATCAGTTTATCCGGAAATCCGTTTTCGTGCATTAGCTGCCATAGCTGGTCCCGATCGATTGTATCATATGCGGCTTTGAAGTCGATAAATAGATGATGTGTGGGCACGTTGTATTCGCGGCATTTCTGCAATACCTGACGTATGGCGAACACCTGGTCTGTGGTAGAGCGTTCACCCATAAATCCCGCCTGGTACTGCCCCACGAACTCTCTTGCAATTGGTGTTAGTCGGCGGCATAAAATTTGGGAGAGTACCTTGTAGGTGGCGTTCAGCAATGTGATTGCGCGGTAGTTGCTACAATCCAGCTTATCGCCCTTTTTGTAGATGGGACACACGACACCTTCCATCCACTCCTGCGGCAGAACCTCATCCTCCCAGTGCAGCGCTCTAGCCAGTGCTTCACCACCGTGTTTAAACAGCTCTCCTGGTAGTTGGTCAACTCCAGGGGCTTTGTTGTTTTTCAGCCGGCCGATCTCCTCCTGGATTTCCTGGAGATTCGGAGCCGGAAGTCGCATGTCCTGCGCGCGTGCTCCTAGGTTCATTACCATACCGCCACCGTTGTCTGCCATATCGCCATTCAGGTGCTCTTCGTAGTGCTGCCGCCACCTTTGGATCACCTCACGCTCGTTTGTAAGAAGGTTCCCGTTTATGTCCTTACACATATCGGGCTGTGGCACGTGGCCCTTACGTGAACGGTTCAACTTCTCATAGAACTTTCGTGCGTTATTAGCGCGGTACAGTTCCTCCGTCTCTACACGGTCTCGATCTTCCTGGTGGCGCTTTTTCCTCCGGAAAATCGAGTTTTGTCTGTTCCGCGCCCGTTTGTATCGTGCCTCGTTCGCCCTCGTGCGGTGTTGCAGCAATCTCGCCCATGCTGCATTCTTCTCCTCAACTAACTGCTCACATTCGCCGTCATACCAGTCGTTTCTCTGATCCGGAGCCACCGTGCCTAGTGCAGCGGTTGCGGTGCTTCCAATGGCGGATCGAATATCTCTCCAGCCATCTTCAAGAGATGCAGCGCCTAGCTGCTCTTCCGTTGGGAGTGCCACTTCCAGCTGCTGCGCGTAGTCTTGGGCTAGTCTACCGTCTTGTAGCCGCCCAATGTTAAGCCGCGGCAGACGACTCCGACGCGTGTTGATCACCGTCGAGAGTTTTGAGCGCAGACATACTGCGACGAGGTAGTGGTCGGATTCAATATTCGCACTGCGGTAAGTGCGTACGTTCGTGATGTCGGAGAAGAATTTACCGTCGATTAGAACGTGGTCGATTTGGTTTTCCGTTACTTGATTAGGTGATTTCCATGTGGCCTTGTGGATATTCTTGCGGGGGAAGAAAGTGCTTCGGACTACCATTCCGCGGGAGGCTGCAAAGTTTATGCATCGTTGGCCGTTGTCGTTCGATACGGTATGCAGATTATCCGGTCCGATGACCGGTCTATACATTTCCTCCCTTCCTACCTGAGCGTTCATGTCACCGATGACGATTTTGACGTCCCGCAGTGGGCATCCATCGTATGTCTGCTCCAGCTGTGCATAGAACGCTTCTTTCTCGTCGTCGGATCTCCCTTCGTGTGTGCAGTGCACGTTGATGATGCTATAATAGAAGAAACGGCCTTTATCCTCAGCTTGCATATCCTCGCGTTGATTGGCTGCCACCCAATCACGCGTTGGCGCATCTTTCCCAGCACTATGAAGCCGGTTCCCAGCTCGTTGGTGGTGCCACAGCTTTGGTAGAAGGTAGCCGCTCGATGCCCGCTTTTCCACACTTTCTGTCCTGTCCAGCAGATTTCCTGCAGCGCTACGACATCGAAGTTGCGGGGATGTAATTCATCGTAGATTATCCTGTCGCAACCTGCGAAGCCTAGCGACTTGCAGTTCCATGTTCCAAGCTTCCAATCGTGATCCTTTATTCGTCGCCTAGGTCGTTGCCGATTGTATCGAGTCGTATTATCTTCTATGTCGTTCGTAATAGTTGTTTTAAAGGCGGCTTATTGGGCCTGCGCAAACCTCCTGTCTCGTCGGAGGGCCGTCGTGTCAGGGCTGTTTAGCGTCCCACCTAACACCAGGACTTGGGCTTGTGCGCTTTGAGCGGCACACGGTCGCTTTGGCGGAGCCTACATGCGGATACATGCAGCATAATATAGAAGTTTAACAGGGCCCACTGGCAAACCCCACCACATCCTAGGCAGGCGCCACAACTCGCAGATGGTCTGGGGAGGGATCGTCAAGCCCTTGGACATAGTCCCTGCTGCCCCCAAGTTGTCGATCTGTAAATTATGAAAGGCGGGCTGATCAGAATCAATAGATAATTCTGTATCCGGTAGTTCGCTTGGTTCTTCCGACGCGGTCAGAACTATGGTTTTGCAAGGGCGGCCTTTCGGGTTGTTCGAAACCCTCTCGGTAAAAAATCGCCCGTTAAAAGACTCTGGCCGGTTAAGGTTCACTATTATGAATTTCACAAATAAAAAATCCGAGTCCTTTGTTCCGACAGACCATGCAACTAGTATTTCGTTGTTAGACTTTTCAGTTATCAAAATAATATCAAATTATGATATTTGCTAGAATACTCTGCAATTCTATATCAAAATGTGTTATTGTTATGATATCAAAAACTCAATTTGTTATCATTTTGATAATATTTTGATAGCGGACTCTGCTCGAGTAAGCCCTAAGCTGGTGGTCTAAAGCCAACTGCAGCTTCAGGGGTAGGTGTATGAAAACTCTTTTTATCTCGGATGCTAGGGTATATTTAGGATGGGGAAGAAAGCATTGAGAGACTACTTCATGTGGTTTACTCGTTTATATTTATGGCTAACAACATCCAACTTATTCCCAACGACTTCTCGGAGGAGTTGGAGATCACAGTTGGTGAATTGACGGCCTATATAAAACATGAAGGCCCCAGGCTTCGATGACAGCATCCTGTATCTTGAGCTGAAACATGTGAGTGCTCTGTTCTTCGAGCACCTTTCGCTACTCTTTAATCAGTGTCTCCGGCTCAACTACTTCTCATTGTCCTGGAAGTCAGCCAAAGTCATCTAAAGTGAAAATCATTAACAATTACCCTTGCAATTACCTGTCGGCAAGGACATTCCGGGTCTCGATCAGCGAAGCGAGCTCCAATACGCACAACATCGTCGCAAGCGTCCCCCAGGGCAGTATCCTCGGGCACCTGCTTTTTAACCTGTTCACCTCCGACATATCGGAACCACCAGAAGGCGGCATTCTGTCTCTGTCTCATTCTGCGAATGACACCTTCATCGGTAGAGTGATCAGAGCGCTAGTGCCAAAAACTCCAAAGTGCCAAATTATTGTAATTCGCTATAGTAGATCCTTTATTGCAAGACATGTTCAAAACGCACTCTTACCACACCTGTGGGGTAAGAGTGCGCATCGGATGGGATAAGACTACGCATTTTTCCAATCATGTATTTTAAGTATATAATAAAGAAATAAGAGTGAATAACAGTTAATTGATGTTTATTGAAAGTATATTATAGAATGCTTAAAGATTACGTAACTCTGAAAGGGGAGGGTCCTAGAATAAAGGTAAAAGGTAAAAATATACGAGGTTTCCCGTAGCTTGAAGAAAGGAATTTTCTTTAAAGAAAGATCACTAATTACGTAACGGAAAATTTGACCATTTCATCACCCCTCCTCGCTATCTTACACTTTTTGTATGAATCCTCTAAAAATTCTATGAATTGTTATACATCTCGCAACCCTCCCAGCTCAGCGTTGCGTAATTTATGGATGTTTCTTTTGATTAAATGATTATCATTTAGATGAAATTGTATTTTCGGACTACGTTGAGGTGGAACACAAAACAATTTTATTTTTTCATTTCAGTGCTTTGTTCGCTAAGTCCTTTCTACCACCAATTTACTTATCTTTGAAGGGAGAATTTGTGATAATTTTCGATTTCTGTCCTTGTTTTCTTTGTTGTGGACCTTTACGCTGTGGAACTAGTCTTATTTCGGCCGGAGATACGGGTTTGACAACAGAACTTAAAGGTTCACATGCGTACTCTTGCCCCACCCTTTACTGCGTACTTTTACCCCACAGCTCCAAAATTTATTCAGTTCATTGTTTTAACTTCTTGAAAAACCAACCGAATTAATGTTCTGCACCACAAAGTACTCTATACAATAGGTTATCGAAATGGTACAATGTTCACCTGATTGAACGTATACCGATACCATGGAACACTAGTTGCGAAAACATAATTATTTTTAGCAAAATGACCAGGAAATTAACTATCTTCATATCTCCCTTGTTGTTTATGACCAGTTTCAAAGTTTTAAGAAAAATACATGCTGTTATTTAAATTAGAAAATCTGGTATTCGGAACAAAAGAACATTGAAAACTTATATTCCATATATGTGGGGATATACAGGCCTATATTTGTTTAAATAACCTAATCACGTAAATGTCATAGAACATTGAATTGTTCCATAAGCAGTGAGTGTTATTTTTGAATGCCTCTTCCTTGTGGTCTTCCATAAACCACGATATGATTTATGTATGTGGGGAAGCGTTTTGTTACTTTTTCCACAAAAGAAAGACAAAAAATATTTATTTATATATTTATTATACAAAAGTCTACAAATAGGGGGAGGGTCCATGCTGGCCTTAAATTGCTTACTTAGTTTGTGGACCCCCTTTCCTCTCCTGTAAAATATTAACACCTGTTTATATCGATTTGGCAACAGCTTGGCAACATTTCTCCTGGCAACTTTCCACTTTTGAGTCCATGAGTCACATTTTCCACGTCCTTTTGACCATTTCATTAATTTGGATGTTGATTTTTATTCACCATTGACATGCTTTACTATTGTATATCCACAGTTGCCGAGTGCACATTGTTTATTAAACGAGGGATCGCACTCGTTTAATAAACAATGTGCACCTGCTTGGCTGTGGATATACAATAGTAAAGCACATGGAGATTGATAAATCAAGCATCCGAAAGATATTCAATTTGCAAAAAAGAGCTAACCGCGGTGGAGGTTGGTACTCGGATTCTGATGTTTTTCCGCAAACGTGACCTTTAAGTGGCCTTTTTGTGTAGGGGTTATCACGCCTATCTAGAGGGAGGTTGAGGGTTCGAGTCCCTCCAAGACACGTGGATTTTTTTTTCGTAAATTTCATATCAATTTGTCCATTTCGAAGCATGTGCTGTGCATATGCACAGCCAAGATATTTAACAACAAAAAATAAATAATATTTGAAATTAACACGTCGGCCACGTCCTTACAAAAAAATGTGGTGATAAAAAACGTTTCTATTGTATGCAAATTTTCTTGTGGTCGGTGTGATTAAGAGTAAAGTTCTGTGCCCAATTTTCGCTGACATTATGGAAAAAATGAACGCAAGGCATAAGACATGCCATTGTTTTAAAAAATGGTAAGGGGTCGTACACTAATTACGTAAGCAATTTTCCCCCCATGTAAGATGTTTTTCATACAAATGATTTTTATTTACATAGTGCGTAAGAAAACGAAAGACTCGACCCCATAAGTGCTAACGTAATATGTGTACGACCCCTAACGGAAATTTGCATTCTGCACATTGGTCGGTGAATTCAATTTAGTGTGAGTATGGATTAACTATACTGGACTACAGTTCTCCATGCACTACTTTCATTATTATAATTTGAAAAGATGGAAGAAACCTACATCAGACTGAAGAGGGAAGCAAAGCAGACCGGACTAGTCATAAACACGTTGAAGACGATGTAGGCTCAAGAGAAGACAACGGCCATTCATCACGAGCTTGTATCAATGGTGACAAAATCAAGGTTGTTGAAGAATTCGTGTACTTGGGCTCACTTGACCTCCGATAACGATACCAGCAGACAAATTCGGAGACGCAACGTGGCAGGAAAGCGTACGTACTTTGGACTCCGAACGAATAGAGTTCGCCGCCGTACCAACCAGACTCCCTATTAAACCAGTGACGGTAGTCCTTCTTGGACACGATATCCGGACAATGCTTGTGGAGGACCAAATGGTAAAAATGGTTCTCTACAACGATCCGACAGGCACATGAAGGCGAGGTGTGCAGCGATCAAGGTGGATAGATCAGGTGGAAGACGATTTACGGACCCTCCGTAGACTGCGTAACTGGTAACGTACAGCAATGGACGGAGATGACTGTTATGTACCGCAGAGGCCACTCCGACCTTAGGCTGAAAAAATAATAATAAAACCACATGTGACGCATCACTCGCCTATCGAAGCAGCTAGAATGACACTAGCGATCTCATGGAAACTTCACAGGAGGTACTCCACTTCTGATACTTCGCCATCAAAAAAGGTACACTCGAAAGCAGGCATTGGAAGTGTGAGTGAGCATTGATCTATTGTAATCGTAGCATCTATAGCCAATGAGTGAACTATCTCGCTCAAATGGATGCCAAACAACGAGCAGGAGCAATTGTTGCTGTGATAAACAACGAGCAACACCGTCTAACAAGCCAAGCCATGAGGAGGTATCCATGTAAGCAACGATTTTTGCATTAGTACTTTCTTGAATGGCTTCTTCTAATAGCGCACCGTAACGACGCTCATTGTTGTGTTACCAAGCTCTACTTAATAGACTTCCATTGGTGAGCGTTGAAGATCAATAAACGGTGAATAATCGAACGTCCAATTTCAAAGATTTTAGAAAGCTCATAACTTGCCCCGCGGCAGTGCATCAAGTTGGCTTAGATTAACCCGATTTTTTCTCTTGATCTGATTTTTTTCCAATGCCTGCTCGAGAGCCTTACAATTACATGTTACCAAACTCTTACCATTACTGTTGAACTGTTGGCAAACATGCTGAAATCAAAAGGCTCGTTATGCAAAGCGGAAAAGCTAACTGACTAACTAACTAACTAATATTAATCACTAGACAAATTTGCGTGAATTTTAAACAATAAAGACTCTTTGAAATTAAATTGTTGCTTATTATCAATACGGGAATGCAGCAGAAAGACGGATAAAATGATAAAATGACAGTTTCTCGGCTATCGGTATCATAAAAGAGGCGCATAATGAGCAAAACGACTTGATGGCTATACAGCGCATTTACAAAATCGAATCTAATCACAAGCAATTAAACCTACTGGGGTTTGCTTGCTCCTGGATCACTCATGCAGTATCGATTGCATTGTGAAGTAAACAGCGGGCTTCGCTTAATAGGTGTTGTACTATGTACAGCGGTGTGACTCAGCTTGTAGACGACAAAATCAGCGAAAATGCAAAAATATGACATTCTACGGTGGGCTGGTTAGTTTAGGGTAGTGCGAATAGGGACATGAAAACGTGGATAAAAAAAAGAGAAGACAAGTTCAATAGAAATTGTTTGCAATGAGCGGTGATACGAGTGGTGATTCATTATTTCAGTGAAAGTGCCCACTATTCGTACAGAGCCCATAATACGCATATAAACCTTAATGATATTCACTTTTGGTTTTGATTATCCTACTACATATTTATTAAAAAGTTTAGCTCTTAAAAGTAATAAAAAAAAAATTGAGATTGTTGCCAAAATCGGGAAGAAAATGTTGCCAAAAACGAGTGTTGCCAAAATCGGGGGTAGACAAAAACGGGTGTTGCCAAAATCGGGATGGGACTGTAATTGTATTATTTATTATTCAATTTGTATTATGAAATTGGCTGATTAGTTACATTATCGTTTGATTACCATTCTTGAGTTTGTTTCAATTTTGTTCGAACAACAATCTCCGAGTTATGAAGAATATCGCAAAAATGTCAAGTATGACGCACGTGCATCACTTAAACACACTCCACATACTTTGTTGTACATTTTCTAAGTATTTAGCATCAATCATGCAAACAAAAAAAAATGAAATTTTGTATGAAATTTTTTTCCCGTTTTTGGCAACATCCCCATTTTGGCAACATTAAAATCCGGTCGTGTTGCCAAAATCGGGAAGGGACTGTACTTCCCAATTTATTTTGCGTGGCAAAGTCGAACTATGTAGTATTAAAAAATAAATCGTAATTGATGGATGCTCCTTAAGGACACTCCTCACGGAATCCAAGTTTCAAAGTGCTCACGATTTCGGGGGCACACCACTCGATACGGAGGCGGCACAAAACTGTCAGTTTTGTTGATTTAGCTTTGCTGCGTCGCAGCATGCGTGAAATGTTAAAAATGACGGTTGCGCGTTGCTTCCGTATCGAGTAGTGTTCCCCGAAAACGCGAGCACTTCGAAACTCTGGATTCCGTAAGGAGTGACCTTAAAAGAGAAGGAGGGGTACTAGAAATCATATTTTCTAGCTATTTTAACTAAATCCAGCTAAAACTAAGTTAAAAATTTGTTTTAAAAGTCACATTTTATTTTTGACCGCTTGCTTGTATGGAAGAATCACTTTAAAATCGTACTCACACAACTTTAAAGTGACCCTCTAGCCTTTTTGTGCATGTACATATGTGGGAAAGAGTCGTTTTCTTCTGCTCATTTGCTCATCTAGTCGAAGTCCATTTGACCGAAACGGTTATTAGGCCGAAAATGGTTTGGTAGAAAATTTCATTTGATCAAAAGTCACATTTACTATTGTTCGGCCTAACGACATTTTTGTCCATATGTGCATTGGTGTCATCCGCAAATTGCATTTACGGTTGTATGATGCGTTCAAGCAAAAGATATTTTCGGCTATATGACCTGCTTGGCTAAACGACAATTTCGGCCATTCGGACGAAGACGCCGTTAATGTGTTTCCCACAGTGAGAAGTGAGAAATGAGAAGCAAGAAATAAAAAATAAGAAGAGGGAGGTGAGACGTCTTACTTCTCCTTCCTTATTTCTCGCTTCACACTTTTCACTTTTCAAAATGGGAAGTGAGAAGTGAGCATTGAGAAGTGATATGCTACACTTTTCACTATTCATTCCTCATTTCTCATTTCTTAGTTCTCGCTTTTCATCTCTCATTTCCACTTAATGTAACTCATTTGGCGTAACTAACGAAAAATTCTAGGTGGGGCTAATTTTGACGTAGGATTACGTCCTTGTGAAGATATGGAGGTAATTCTGCATATTCAAATTTGAGACCTTCACGAAAAGTACCGATTTTTGAGATTTTGGTATCAATCGATCGACGAACTCTTTTAGATTTTCCCCAACTATTAAAACAATGGATTAGAATGCGCTGGCCGTCGCCGAAAGTAGCAGTACTCAAGAGAAATATCCACGCAATGCTCAGACTATCGTTTCGCTTCTATCAGAGATTAGAAAAGCGCTTTGTGGAAAGAAAATCTGTTCTTCTTAGGCGTCGATTGCGGTCTCGGGATATCAGTGGCGGTGCTGAACTTTTATTCTTAGCGTCTCAGCGAAAAATCATCGAGCAGCCATCGGTTCACACAAGGTTCGGATTAACGTTTGATTGCTGTGACTGATTCGAAAGACGCATTGTGGATTGAAAATCGATTATTTCAGAACCAGCATTTTATGAAACGAAAGGGCTGATAGCAACCAATAGCGTCGGTCGGCATTCCCGCGGTACTGAAGGAAGTTTCCTTCAGTAGCAAAATCACAAACGCTCGTCCGAGAGCAAAGCTGCAGAAACGTTGGCGTCAGTAGCAGTCAAGTCAAAATTCAAATTTTATTTCTGTTTGTAATTGGAAAGGAACATTATTGAAAACAAATCGGTTATTCTCAGATACACTAGAGGAGGTTGAGCCAAGACGAACATACAACAAAGTGCAAATCATAATCGCTTGGCGACGCTGCAGAAGTTTTTTCTCCATGGATGGCAAATCATCTGACGTTGATGTCAGAGTAGACAAAAGAAATTTTCTTTCAAAATTCTGATTTTGCATGTGATTGGAAAAGCGCATTGTCGGCTCGTTTCAGATCCACCATTTCACAGGAGGTTGAGTGTGAGTGACGAATTTTCTGTCGTCAGATTCCAGAAAAACTTTATGCGATTAGAAAGACATATGAGCTTACCCAACAAGCATTAGAGGCTGATAAAGAGCGTATTTCGATATTTCGCCACAATTTGGCTTGTTCAGCTAAAAAACTAGTTTATTCAACTTAAATTGTCTGTTAGGTAGTATTCGCCTGTGGAGTTTTATCCATCTGAAAAAATCCAATTTCCTTCTCATTTAAATTTTTGTTACCTTTTCTTGAAAACTCAAGATTTTCCCTTTCTGGAATCTCTTATTGATTTTCTGGAAATAACAGAAAAATCCCTCAAATCACCATTTAAAGCTACAGAAAGAAATGCTTTCAAAATATCTGGATCGATTCAGACATATGATACGTAGTATTTGGCTTACACTTTTTCGAAAGGATTCTTTTGATAATTCTTTTAGAGTGCGATCGGCCGCAATATTGTGTTCTGCATTGCGTGGACGGTAATAAAAGTAGCAATCGAACAGGTAAGTGCAGTGCGTGTTTTAGTAGCCGGGAAAGTAATAAAATATCAATCTTGTGTTCGGTGGGTCATGTGCATGTTGCTTCCATGCGGTCGTCCAAAACGTGAGTCTCCTCAGTTTTCATATGCCACCGGGCGTACATGTTTTAACTTTTAACTCGAATTGGTGTTATTTCCCATCCCATAGTATCGTATCGCTTACCAAAGTGAATCCAGATAAATCCTTTGTAACTAAAACGATATCCTATCCCAAGACAATCGTGGAGATGCAGAGGTATACTCGGTCTCTAGTAGCAACGAGAGTCGGACTAACAATCCTTCCATTCCTATATGACCGTAAGAACGTGGCCGCCGCCGATATTGACTGATAATATTTGAGCTTCCGAAACGTGTACATTGAGAATGAGTAGCTAATCCCAAGCCACATTCATTGTGTTCTCTGTATAATTTCGCAAGTTCAGTCAACCGCGGAGTAGCAACTACGAATTGTGCGGTCATAATGCTCTTGCTCATGCTCAGGATTCTTTTGATGATTCTTTCAGAAAGACCATGCATCTTTAAGAAGTATGAACACGCTAGGTTTAAATAAATATATCCGCAAAGCTCTGTAAAACTTTAAAATATTAAAAGATTTAATACTTGCTGAGAAAACCAAATTTTAAATAAGGATTTTTTCGAAATATGCCGATAAGCTATGCACCATGTGTTCCTTAAACAATGTGTCCAACATTTTATGCTGTGTCGATAATAAGACCATACAGACAGTTCAGTATACCTTTAGAACTTTCTTTATCCAATCAAAACTTTAGAAATTGTATTTGTTTTCTTAGTCTGTTATTTATTTAATCAGCATTGCACCAGCATGGAACCACTGTTCCTACTCCAATTTCCTAAAGTAATGATATCTGGCGCTGGAGAATCAAGGAAGCGTACTATTACGTACGTACGAACATTCCTATATAACATATAAGATATAACAAATGTTCGAAGTTCGAAAATTTGTTAAAATAGATTCAAAATTTCGTAGAGAGAGATATGTGAATGAAGAGAACTCATTCCTGGCAGATACGCCTATATATCATCAGAGAGCTAGATAAGTACAATATTCATGCAAAGTGGCAAAAATGCTAGGGGGGCTTATTTAGTTCTAGGTGGGGCTATAGCCCCCCTGTAGTTACGCCAATGCAACTCAGTTTTCGATTCTCACTGAGAAATGTGAGATATACTGTATGTGACTGTGACGAATAACATAGACTATAATGTTGTATGATTCGACTTTACGTTGTTTAGTATTTTCACAAGGTTCGCTCCATTAGTTCTCTCCTACTTCTTTGTTCTCAAAGATAAACGAAAAGCATGTAAGGAAAAAGCGGAGAAACCCTACTCCAGAGAATATTGCCTCCTATAAATAGCTTCTAGCTACTTTTAAAGTATTGCACAGAGAAGCGTACCAGGTGTACACTGCTAGAGTTTAAAATGGAATTAAAGAGAATCCTAAATCTTTCTGGAAATTTGTCAATAGTAGGCGGAAGAATGCCGGCATTCCCCAGGAGATGGAGTATGAAAACAAATCTTCCACCAATGGACAGGACACCGCAAAGCTTTTCGCTGACTACTTCAAGAGTGTTTATCGGAGCGATCCCGCGAATGAAATGAATTCTCCAGACGCCGTTGCCACGAACTCTATGGAATTGTCACGCAATGAAGTGGAACAAGGATTGTTGGAGCTAGACATAAGCAAGTCGGCGGGCCCGACAAAATCCTATCGAAGCTCTTGAAGGAACTCAAGGATGAACTTACAGGACCCCTGTCCTTTCTCTCCAATTCTTCGTTGTCATCTGGTTTATTCCCGCAACTATTGTAAATCTCGCACATAACTCCTATCCATAAGAAAGGATCTCGTTGTAATGCGGAAAACTACCGTGGTGTCGCAATTCAATCCGCGATGCCGAAATTGTTTGAACGACTAGTTTATTCCCATCTCTACGAACGAATCAACGAACAGGTCTCGACAGCTCAGCATGGATTCTTGAAAGGTAAGTTTGTTGTGACAAACCTGTGTGAATTCAGCTCCATGGTTGAATAGTGATGAACTTAATTTTAAAATTAAAAAATAACTCCATGGTTACGGACTATATGTCTAAAGGCTATCCAGTTGACTGTGTCTATACGGATATGAGTAAGCAGGGCCGGATTATCCGGAAGAGGGCCCCAGGCCAACAGCTTGTGGGGCCCCAAAATGTACAAGGAAGGTTGGTTTTGGTGCATAAGATTTGTGGAGGCCAGGGCAAGTAAATGCTCGGTGATTACCTACACCAGAAGAGTTAGGCCGATATCATTCACCTACAGTTCGGGTCATGCTATCCTACCAAGAGTAGATAGTGTTCGTGATTTGGGCGTAACAGGGCATTTAACGAACGCATCAACATAGTCATTAAGGAGTCATTGCAACTTTTTGATCTCACCCGACACGGTTTGGACGTGATCTTACTGATCCACATGCAATTCTAACAATTTATGTTAGCCTAGTTAGGACTAAACTGGATTTTGCGAGTGTGCTGTGACGGCCACAATATGAAGTACATTCAACGGTTGGAGGCAGTACAGCGAAAGTTTTAAGGATTTGCTGTGAAAAACCTTGGATGGAGAGAAGAGTTACTGGTGTATGAGAATCTCTGCTCGATACTCGACCTCGACACTATCAGTAGCAGATACAAGATTGCTGACATCGTATTTTTCTGTAACATCTTGAGAGGGCAAATTAGTAGCCCTCCTTATCTCTAGAACCGGCTCAACTTCAACACTAGCCCGGTTACTGTTCGTCGTCGGAGGGTCTTTGATCCTCCATTTAGATCAAGGAACTACACCCAGCACGAGCCTACCAGAAGGTTCATGAATGAATTTAACAGACTACAAAATGTAATTTCTACAAACATGACAACAGAAGTAATTTGTGATAGATTAAGACAAAAATTTATGTGTATAATGTATAAGTACCCGGGTAGACGAAAAAGCAAAATAATATCAAATTTTACTATTAATATATGAATAACTGAATAGCAAAATCTGATATTAGTTTGTTTGATATAGTTGATAAAATAGCAAAAATAATAACAGACATTGCACTAGCAAATAACTCATAAATAACTCATTTTGCTATTATAATAACAAACCAATAGCAAAATATTTGAAGAAAAGAAAATATCAAAATCAGTTATTATTGATATGTTGAAGATGCAAATGATAAATGAATAACAAACTTTGCTATGATTGCAAAATGTGTTCTTCATTTGTTGTTGTTCTCTTTCTTACACTGACAAAAATCCAATCATATCCATTATGTGTCGCACACATAAATTTTGACTATAGCATTTCCCACATAACGGCTATGTGAATTTGCATAGCATATATGTGGAAACACACTTAACCGTTATTAACTAATAACCTTTATGTGGATTCTCCCATAGCGGGTGGTTATTAACACACACACATAAAATTTATTTGTAAATTTCTTTAGATTTTTGCCAATAAAATGTGTGGATTTTTATTCGTGTACAATAACATAAAACAACTAATTTTACTATTATAACAAAACTTGTTGTTGGGATGTTATTTTATGTTATTTATGAATAACATAAGAATAATTAAATATGATATCATAGCAAAATTTGTTATTATTATGTTATTTGTTTGTTATTCACCTCTACCCGGGTAGGGTAACGGGATTACAGCTTATAGTTCAATAAATCAAATCAAATCAAAATTTTTCATTTCTTATTTCACATTTTTTTCTTCCTTCTTTATAATAATCGTTAATCAACTTTTCACATTCACTATTGTTCAGCCAAACGGAATTTTAGACCAAATGGCCCTTTCTGCCAAAGGTCCATTTCGGGAAAATGGCCTTTTGAGCAAAAGGACCACTTTGGTCCAATGGCATTTTTGGCCAAATGACTTATTGAGTCAAACGAGTTTTTCGAGTAAATGATATGTTCGGCCAAATGGCCTCTTCTGTTGAGCGACTATTTCGGGAAAACAGCATTCGGACAAATGGCTTTCACGACCAAATGACCAGCTTGGCTGAATTCCCCAAGTTTGCATTTCAAAAACAAAGCAGCCTCAGCATGTATGTACCTACAGTACATTCAGTTTGAAAGTACAGTATGACCCATAAGTTTTTGTGCTTAGAACTCTCGTGGTTTATAACTGTGGAAGTGCTGAATGGACACTAAGCAATGAGGCGGCAATGTCCCAGTGGGGAATGTAATGCCAAGAAGAAGAAGAAGAAGAAATTGGTTTTGAAAGCATTTTGGAGTAAAATTATTATTTTGGGAAATGAGTGAAACGATGCGATTTGCCATGAAAATGTCATCAGTGATACAAACCTTCTAATTCGCAAATGAGTTTAATCGTACAGGAGTGCTCGATGATTAAGATTTGTAAATGATTTTACACCGACTGAACAACCAAAACCAAAAACAATTTATACATGAAGAATTATTTTTCTAAACCCTTTTTTCCGAAGGTGCAATAATATTGGGGATATTTCACAAGAACTTTATTGAGCCCTTTCCTGGAGGCAATATATTGATTTTTTACCATGCAATAATCGTTTAAAAATCATTCTAATCTCAAAATCTTGGAAATATTTTGCCTTACAAACGAAAATAATTTGGACTAATTGATTTATTCTTTAGAACCCGGATTGCCGATTCGTTTTTTTACGGATAGTAATCGAATCACGGTTAACCGAACCTCTGAATAATCTAACTTATGGGAAATCGATAATCCTACCTATAGTCGAATTAAAAGAAAGGAATGTTAGATTACCTAAAATGTTTGATTTATTTCTAGGAGTGATTCAAAAGCTCCCATAGCTGAAGAACGTCCCTACTTTTCGTGATTCTTGAATTCGATTTACATATATGATGTTTATGATTGATTTTCTCAATATTTTGTATCTTATGTCTAGTATCTTATGTCTATATAATATTTACTAGTAGTCTTCCATACCTTTTTAATGATTACGTGTTCACCCCAATTACTCCTATAGATACGATACTAATACAAATACGATACAAAATGCTATTTTAGTTATAAAATTTGAGACCAAACTAGATTACACGCACTGCAAATGCGGCGCCTGGCAATGCTATCAACCATGACGTGATTATTTTATGGTGATTTTCGATCAAAAAACGAAACTCTTTTAGCTCGTTAGTCAACCTCGTGGCGATAGATCTTGGAAGTGACGACAGGGTGACCGCCGAAAAGTGAAAGTCCCTAGCCAGAAGTTTCACGCGTTATCTTCGCACGCTATAACTTGCGGGCTGTGTACCACCACCGTCGATATCTGAAATCACGTCCATCAATCTAATCGGATCCTGGTGCGTAGCACGCTCTCATCATTGCAGCATGAATCATGGCACGACCGCCTGAAACGACTGTGTCACGTTGCGTTGTGGATCCAACGCGATGGGATGATTTAAAAGTGACTGCCGCAGTAAACGGGGCTTGATGGCGTCACACGTGAATGGTTAGCATCGGAGACTGAGTAAACACTGCCGTTGTTCGTGGAGATGTTGGCGATGAACCGCTTCCGAAGCCCAATGCATCATCATTAATTTAGTAGCATAGCAGACACAAATTAATCACCTCCGTGCGGAAAAGTGCTAGGAGCTGGTTGAGGAATAAGGAAGAGGGATCATCCTCGGAAGTTAAATACCTAATGCACCTGCCATTATTGGAAAGGGTTTTGGCCTTGAAGGCAATTGATTGGGTCTCAATCGAGATAGGTACAGCAAAGGAACTATAATCATGCAATTAAAATCGCTATCAATAGATGTGC
This sequence comes from Armigeres subalbatus, assembly GCF_024139115.2. Classification (NCBI taxonomy): domain Eukaryota; kingdom Metazoa; phylum Arthropoda; class Insecta; order Diptera; family Culicidae; genus Armigeres; species Armigeres subalbatus. Next base: position 339,388,162 of record NC_085140.1, read on the forward strand.
TGGATTTTAGCCGTGGGTTGCGCAATAATAGATATTTATGCCTGCGAGTATCTCGACGATAACGAAATCGAAGCAATGCTAACTAGGCACATGTCAGCATATTATGATTGAACTTAATTTATTTCAGCGAAATGCTGCATCAATTAATATGTTCGTACATATCTGATTGTCTATAGAATAGCGTATTAATTTTCTGATGTAGGCATTATTTCAATAACTTCCCATAACTTCAATCTGATTACCTAACGGATAAACAAACATGTGTTTTTTTTTAATTTTATATAGATCGCATCGTATTTGTATTAGCTTTAAGCATATCCAACAATTTCAAAGGACAATAAAAATATTCACCCGTGTTACGGAAGGCTGTGCTGGAAGTAGGTGGCGGTGCGTCCTCATCATCATCAGTGCTTCTGAAGTGTATGGCTATGGACGTTGATTATGCAACAAATCATAATAAAGCTGATAAATAATGAAGGACAACGATCGTTCGCTAATTGGAGCACGGCTTCAAACCCGCTAGAGAATGACCAAAAGATATTTTAGTTAACTAAAATATCTTTTGAATGACCCAACTAAAAAGGGCCTTTTAGAAACCTTAATTAACGAATGTCTACTATAAAAGATAAAGTATCAGCATAGTGCTCAATTACAAAAATGGCTTCCCTCGGTGTTGGCAACAGAGTCCAGCGCTGAGACGAGACCTGCAAAGACGCTGCTTCTTTTCTCTTGTTTTGACACTTGTTCTTCTTTTCATCACAGTTGACCATCGAGTTTCAACTGTTTACTTGACTGTTTCACCTAAGCCCCAGGTGGACCCTTCTGAGCACAATAAAAGTGTATCCAATTCACGAAATATGTTAATTCATTTTCATAAGGATTTTTATACCGGGAACAAAACACAGGTTTATTACTGATTATTAACAAGCTAAACGGAAGGTTTGGAATACTCGTTAAAGTAAAAAGTCATGGTAAAACAAAAATTATGTGGAATATTTTATTTGGGATACCAATACTTTCACTCAAAAAGCTGTTGGCTGCACCTGACAGTTCGTGACAGCAGTTGACTGGCAGCAGCTGAAGTTACATTTTTCCTCTTTGCAGGTCTCGTCTCAGGTCCAGCGTAGTAACAGTAGAGGGTAAATAGGGTTGGGCGACAATTTGTGACAGCTGCAGTGACAGGATAGGATAGATGTGTCATAGAATGTCAACAGAACAAGGACAATGAAAAAAGACTCTAAGGTGAAAAACACGTTACATTTGATTCTAAATTAAAAGCTATAATTATTCTAAACACTATACTAAAAATTTAAAGAAACTATAAAAAAGTAAGTAATCGCAAATGAAATAAATCCTTAAACATAACAGCTTACAAACTATGTGAACTTACAGCTATTAGACAAAACTTAAACTATTGTTACCGCGAGGGAATATTTGAAGTGAAAGACTTATTACGACATTTACTCCTATTTAGACTTACCCCAAATAAATGATTATCACAGTCGAATCTCGCACTCGATTTCGCAGTGCGTCAAGGTTACTGCTGAGTAAGGTTACCTAATTTTTCCATACAATATTTATTTTGAAATACCTTATTTTGATTGGCCTTGCATCCGACAATCAGCAAATTCGATAGTCAACAATATTGCGATTCTTTTCTTAAATCCGCAACCTGGCGCGCCAGTTACGCGCCGGCTCCCGTGCGCCGAGTTGTGCGCCATGCAAAAAGTAAATAAAGCAATGTCAAACAGATGTGATCTTTTCGCGCGGTTTTCACATTCGCTTTTAAGGTATGCAACATATTATTGTCCCTCGATGGATAGTTAGTCTTTGGTGGAATAAACGGGATCTTTTTATTTTTTTACATTTGTTGCTACTGCATTTGGATCAGTATACAGTATACAGTACTGTAGTAATAATTCCCATTAGATAATCGTGTGTAATATGTGATGAAATATTTTGCATTTCCGTAATCAAGGTACCACAATATGGCAAATACCTTAGCGGCGCACAATCGAGAGAAAAAGAGATGAAATAGCAAAATGCTATAAAATCTCGAGAAGCATAATAAAATAAGTTTGTTTTCATCATCGTCTCAAAGCGATTGACAGTGCGAAGTTCGAAAACGGGGTGAGAAGGATTATCACAGAAAGCTAAACAATTGTGAAAAGAGCAATATATTGTAAGTAATATTTTGTTAAACCTAAAAAGTTAAACTTAAATTGACAATTTATTACAGCTTAAAGCTAACTCAATCACCATCAAACAAGAGTTTGCTGAAAAAGGTCCGAATCAACCCCCCCCCCTCCCCCCGAGCCGTAACAAACTTTAAGAATATAAAGGGTTCTAACCTAAAATTCACCTTCGGAATGACGACAGTACCTACCGGAGTCACAAGTAAAGATGGTGAAACGACGGAGAATCGGAGCTGTCGTGCTTGCAACGAATCGGATGAGGCAGACAGTAGAATGGTCCAGTGCGACGGCTGCAATCACTGGTACCATTTCAGATGCGCCGGTGTGGGGAATAGTATCGCGGATGAGAGCAGAACATATATCTGTGCTTTCTGTTCTGCATCTCCCTCAGACTGGTTCTCGACAACGATCCGACGGGCACAAGAAGGCGAGGTGCGCAGCGGGCAAGGTGGATCGATCAGGTGGAAGATGACTTGCGGACCCTCCGTAGACTGCGTGGTTGGCGACGTGTAGCCATGGACCGAGCCGAATGGAGAAGACTCTTATATACCGCACAGGCCACTTCGGCCTTAGTCTGAATAAATAAATAATAATCTCCCTCAGACACACAATCTACTACGGCGAGTGCAAAAGAAGCCAAGTTGAGGCTTGAAATGCAACGCCTGAATGAAGAGAAAGAGTTGCGGTCTAGACTTCTAGCAGAGAAAGAGAAGCAGGAAAAGGATATGCAGGACATGGTTATGCGACTTGAGAAGGAAAGGAGGGATAAAGCCTTAGCAGATTTGATGATTCTGGAGAAGGAGTTTATTGAGAAGAAGTACCAGTTGCTGCAAGCTCGATTGGAGGACGACGACGAAGGGAAAAGCAACAGAAGCCATCGAAGTGCACGTCAGGGGGTTGATAAGGTACGAGAGTGGATGAACACACAGCCCGCAGCGACATCGAGCTCCAATCCTGGTGGGATTCCCATCACTGGGCTCACATCTACGGCAACTAGTGCAGTACATCCACCACCATTACCCACGTTCGGCGCAATCAGTGGAAATCGGCCAGTCAATACAGCTGGTGAAATTTCTTCCGTAAACCCCAAGAAACCGGAAAAGATACGCGTAGTGTGGGATGCTGCCTCGGAGCGGAGTGCGAGGAGATGGAACAGCTGTGCCGTTCTCAAGATACACGCAAGTTCTATCAGAAGCTCAACGCATCCCGCAAAGGCTTCATGCCGCGAGCCGAAATGTGCCGGGATAAGGATGGGAGCATCTTGACGGACGAACCGGTGGTGATCGAAAGGTGGAAGCAGCACTACGAGGAACATCTGAATGGCGCGGAGAGTACAGGCAGTGAAAGTCAAGGCAGCGGAGGAGATGACTACGTCAGTTCAGCGGACGATGGAAGCCAACCAGCCCCCACCTTGAGGGAAGTTAAGGATGCCATTCAACAGCTAAAGACCAATAAAGCAGCTGGTAAGGATGGTATCGGAGCTGAGCTCATAAAGATGGCCCCGAAAAATATGGCCACTTGCCTGCACAAACTGATAGTCAGAATCTGGGAAACCGAACAGCTACCGGAGGAGTGGAAGGAAGGGGTTATATGCCCCATCTACAAGAAAGGCGACAAACTGGAGTGTGAGAACTTTCGAGCGATCACCATTCTTAATGCCGCCTACAAAGTGATATCCCAGATCATCTTCCGTCGTCTGTCACCATTAGTGAACGAGTTCGTGGGAAGTTATCAAGCCGGCTTCGTTGACGGCCGCTCGACAACGGACCAGATCTTTACTGTACGGCAAATCCTTCAAAATCGCCGTGAATACCAGGTCCCAACGCACCATCTGTTCGTTGATTTCAAGGCGGCATACGACAGTATAGACCGCGTAGAGCTATGGAAAATTATGGACGAGAACAGCTTCCCTGGGAAGCTTACCAGACTGATCAAAGCAACGGTGGATGGTGTGCAAAACTGTGTGAAGATTTCGGGCGAACACTCCAGTTCGTTCGAATCGCGCCGGGGACTAAGACAAGGTGATGGACTTTCGTGCCTGTTGTTGTTGAGAGCCGGGTGTAACAGCCGGGGTACGATTTTCAACAGATCCAGTCAATTTATTTGCTTCGCGGATGACATGGACATTGTCGGCCGAACATTTGCAAAGGTGGCAGAACTGTACACCCGCCTGAAACGTGAAGCAACAAAAGTTGGACTGGTGGTGAATGCGTCAAAGACAAAGTACATGCTTGTGGGCGGAACCGTGCGCGACAGGGCCCGCCTGGGAAGCAGTGTTACGATAGACGGGGATACCTTCGAGGTGGTCGAGGAATTCGTCTACCTCGGATCCTTGCTAACGGCTGACAACAACGTTAGTCGTGAAATACGAAGGCGCATCATCTGTGGAAGTCGGGCCTACTACGGGCTCCAGAAGAAACTGCGGTCGAAAAAGATTCGCCACCGCACCAAATGTGTCATGTACAAGACGCTTATAAGACCGGTTGTCCTCTACGGACATGAAACATGGACAATGCTCGAGGAGGACTTGCAAGCACTCGGAGTATTCGAGAGACGGGTGCTTAGGACGGTGTGTGGCGGCGAAGAATGAACCATGAGCTCGCCCAACTCTACGGCGAACCCAGTATCCAGAAGGTAGCTAAAGCCGGAAGGGTACGATGGGCAGGACATGTTGCAAGAATGCCGGACAGCAACCCTGCAAAAATGGTGTTCGCTTCCGATTCGGCAGGTACGAGACGGTGTGGAGCGCAGCGAGCGAGATGGGCAGACCAGGTGCAAAACGACTTGACGAGCGTGGGGCGTATCCGAGGGTGGAGAGATGCGGTCTCGAACCGTGTATTGCGGCGTCAAATTGTTGATTCAGTGTTATCTGTTTAGATGTAAACTAAATAAATGAATGAATGAATGGGATGCTGCCTCGACAGTCAAAGGTGTATCGCTGAACTCGGTTTTGCTGAAAGGACCCGATCTTCTTACATCTTTATCGGCAGTACTGAGTCGGTATCAACAAAGGCAGGTGGCCATCAGTGGAGATATCAGGGAGATGTTCCACCAGGTGTTAATCCGCCGGGAAGATCGTCAAGCGCAGCGGTTTTTGTGGCGAGACAGTCCGTCGGAACCCCTAAAAGTATTCGTCATGGACGTGGCGACATTTGGTTCTTCCTGCTCACCATGTTCACTGCAGTATGTGAAAAATGTTAACGCGGATGAAAATGCAAACGAGTTTCCGGAAGCAGCAAGGGCAGTAAAAGAAAACCACTACGTCGACGATTATTTGGACAGTGTTGATACAGTCGACGAAGCGGTTCAACTAGCACAAGAAGTGAGCTGTTCATGCAAAGGGAGGGTTCGAGATTCGGCACTGGATGTCAAGTTCATCAGAAGTGATCAAGCGAATTGGCGAACGCAGCGAGGGCACGACTAAACGCTTCGTTATGGATAAGTGCAGCAGTACAGAACGTGTGTTGGGGGTGACGTGGCAACCGCTGAACGATACATTCTCTTTCTCTATTCAACTCCGTGATAACCTTCAACGTCTCATACTGGATGATATAGTGCCAACCAAGCGGGAAGCTCTAAGTCTCGCAATGAGCGTGTTCGACCCGTTGGGTTTAGTTGCAGTGTTCCTAATTCACGGGAAAGTGTTACTGCAAGAGATATGGAGATCAGGTATTGGCTGGGACGAACCGATTCCGGCAAATACATTCACTCGTTGGAGGGCCTGGACGCAGGAGTTGAAGCATCTCAAGGAAGTGATCATTCCCAGATGCTATTTTCCAGGCTACGGGTCTCAAGCTTACGAGTCACTGGAATTGCACATATTCGTCGATGCCAGTGAGTCAGCCTATGCAGCGTGCGCATACTTTCGGATCGTTGATCAAGGAATCATTCGTTGTTGCTTAGTGTCTGCCAAAACCAAGGTGGCTCCCTTAAAACCATTATCCATTCCACGGCTGGAACTTCAAGCGGCTGTTTTGGGAGCACGCTTGTTGAAAACTGTAGCTTCCCACCACACATTGAAAATACAACGCTCTGTTCTCTGGAGCGATTCGACAACAGTACTGTCTTGGCTGAGATCAGACCCACGACGCCATACGCAATTCGTTGCGTTGAGAGTTGGCGAAATATTAGAAAGTACGGATAGCCAGTGTTGGCGATGGGTTCCGACCAAATGTAATGTAGCTGATGAAGCCACCAAATGGGGCGCAGGGCCTGACATAAGACCGAAAAGCCGCTGGTTTATAGGACCAACATTTCTCTACGAAGAAGAAGAAAGCTGGCCACAACGTGAACTATTGTTGGGCGAATCATCACAAGAGCTACGAGCGGCCTACATCCACACCCATGTAGTCGTAGATCAGGTGATAGATTTCAAGCGATTCTCAAAATGGGAACATCTCGTACGCACAGTGGCATTCGTGCGTCGTTTCTACGAGAACTGTATGCGAAAAAACCGAAAAGAATCAATGTGTCTTGCGCCAACTTTGTGTCGTGAAGAGCTGAGAACTGCGGAGTTCACGATTTGGAGGCTCGTTCAGCAAGAGGCGTATCCGGAGGAGTTCCCGATACTACTGAAGAACGCACATGGACAGCAATTCAAAATCAACAAATGCAGCAGAATTTACAACAAATCCCCGACTATTGGCGATGGTGGATTAATTCGTATGGAACGTCGCTGTACAGACGCCGAATGGATTTCCAACGATGTGAAGTTTCCCCTGATTCTACCCAAAGAACATTATGTGACCACTTTGCTGGTAGATTTTTATCATCGTTTACACCGCCATGCAAATGCGGAAACCGTAGTGAACGAGATAGTACAGAAGTATTCTATTTCTGCCCTGAGAGTGCTTGTTCGAAAAGTAGCCGCTCGCTGCAATTGGTGTAGAGTCTACAAATCAAAGCCTCAAGTACCACGAATGGGACCGCTCCCAGCGGTCCGTCTGACTCCGTACGTTCGTCCGTTCTCGTTTGTTGGTTTGGACTACTTTGGCCCAGTAACTGTGAAGATCGGGCGCAGTAATACAAAACGATGGGTTGCACTCTTCACGTGCTTGACTGTTCGTGCGATCCATTTGGAAGTTGCTTGCAGTCTCTCCACTGAGTCTTGCAAGATGGCCATTCGCCGATTCGTTGCGCGGAGAGGAGCTCCGATGGAAATCTATTCAGACCAGGGGACGAACTTCCAAGGAGCAAGTCGTGAACTTCGCAAAGAAATCCTTAACATCAACACTTCATTAGCCGGTACGTTTACGAACGCAAATACGCAGTGGAAGTTCAATCCACCATATGCTCCCCACATGGGAGGAGCCTGGGAAAGGCTTGTTCGCTCCGTAAAAGTGGCTCTTAGTTCTCTACCAGTATGCAGAAATCCGGACGACGAAACATTGTTGACGGTGCTGGTGGAAGTAGAGAGTATGGTTAACACTCGTCCCCTGACCTACTTACCCTTGGAAAGTTCGGAGACGGAGGCTTTGACTCCAAACCTTTTCTGCTCCTGAGCTCTTCAGGTCTTCTTCTTCTTCTTATTGGCATTACATCCCCACACTGGGACAGAGCCGCCTCGCAGCTTAGTGTTCATTAAGCACTTCCACAGTTATTAACTGCGAGGTTTCTAAGCCAGGTTACCATTTTTGCATTCGTATATCATGAGGCTAACACGATGATACTTTTATGCCCAGGGAAGTCGAGACAATTTCCAATCCGAAAATTGCCTAGACCGGCACCGGGAATCGAACCCAGCCACCCTCAGCATGGTCTTGCTTTGTAGCCGCGCGTCTTACCGCACGGCTAAGGAGCTCTTCAGGTGTACGGTCCAATTGGAACCTTGCACGTACTATGTTGGATCGATTTTGGACAAGGTGGATACAAGAATACTTGCCTGTAATATCGCGACGTACCAAGTGGTTCAACGAAGTCAGACCATTGCAAGTTGGAGACTTGGTTGTCATTGTCCAGAATAGCATTAGGAACAGCTGGACGCGAGGAAAGATTGTACGAGTTTACCCTGGGAAAGACGGTCGTGTTCGAAAAGCGGATGTTCAAACGTCTACTTATTTATTTATTTTGTTTATTTATTAACAATTACCATATAGCAACATAAATAATCACATATTGATTTTCAATGCTTATGCTACTATGCAACATCTAATACCAATAACTACATACTGAATAAGATATTTAGATTCCGCTTAAATAAAGAAAAACTTCTTTCGCACCTATGATTCCTAGGTAAATCGTTCCAAATTCTTATAGCTCGTAGGCGGAAGGAGTCTCTTAAACTGTTTGTGAAACATCTAGGAACGATAAGTAACGAACCTCGCGAAGAACGAGTATATCTAAAAAATCTCGAAGATAAATTGGAGAGTTGTTAATAATTTTGAATGTTTGGATACTAAACTTTAAATGAGTTTGTAAAATCAGTTCCCAGAATAGCCTTTCTATAATTGGATAAATGATCAAACTTTTTCAGATTAAAAGCATATCGTGTAGCAGCGTTGAATACTTGGTTTAGTTTTTTCGTGTTTTTTAGTTACAAGGCCAAACAAAATATCACCATAATCAAACAGTGGAACTAAAAGAGACCTGACCAGTTGAATCCGGATATGTTGGGAGTGCACCGTCTCAATAATACAAGCGAGTGTAAGGCATTATAAATTTTACTGCACACGGCATTAACCTGAGGTGACCAGTTCAAGTTAGTATCCATCATTAAACCGAGATTTTTGACGACATTAGAATATTCAATTATATCGTTTCCCACTCTAACTGATGGTACATTCGACAAAACGGCACGTTTTGTGTGAAAAATAATCGTTTGGGTTTTTCCTCCGTTAAGAATCAGGCCGTTTTGCTCGCACCATAGCAATATACTCTGAATGTCAGAGTTCATTCGATTTACCATTTCTGATATTGTGCCAGGGACCCCAGATATGTATAATTGACAGTCGTCTGCATACAGGTGGAATCGACAATGTGACAGATTCAATGGAAGATCATTAATGTACATTGTATTATGCTTCTCGAGATTTTATAGCATTTTGCTATTTCATCTCTTTTTCTCTCGATTGTGCGCCGCTAAGGTATTTGCCATATTGTGGTACCTTGATTACGGAAATGCAAAATATTTCATCACATATTACACACGATTATCTAATGGGAATTATTACTACAGTACTGTATACTGTATACTGATCCAAATGCAGTAGCAACAAATGTAAAAAAATAAAAAGATCCCGTTTATTCCACCAAAGACTAACTATCCATCGAGGGACAATAATATGTTGCATACCTTAAAAGCGAATGTGAAAAACCGCGCCAAAAGATCACATCTGTTTGACATTGCTTTATTTACTTTTTGCATGGCGCACAACTCGGCGCACGGGAGCCGGCGCGTAACTGGCGCGCCAGGTTGCGGATTTAAGAAAAGAATCGCAATACTACTGGTGTCACTCAACGGCCTGCGACTCTACTCGCTGTTCTAGATGTTCAAAAGCCTGACAGTGGTATAGCTGAAGAAACTTCGGGCAATACGAGTGGGAGCGTGTTGGCAACAGAGTCCAGCGTAGTTACAGTAGATGCTTAATAGGGTTGTGCGACAATTTGTGACAGCTGCAGTGACAGGATAGGATAGATGTGTCATAGAATGTCAACAGAACAAGGACAATGAAAAAAGACTCTAAGGTGAAAAACACGTTAGGGGTCATCCACGTCACGCTCTAAGGGGGGGGGGGGTCCAAGCGTGTAATTCAACGAACGCATACCTTCTGACCATAAAGACAAGAATGACATCGTACAGATCAATCTATGATTAAGAATGAAATGGAAAGAAATATTCATTAAATGGAAATGTGAAGAGAATGGAAGAGAATATTCATTAAAATTGTAAATATAAGGACTGTTCAGTTTATAAAGAGGACACATTGTATTGTCGATGTTTTTTAAACCATCAATCTTTTTAGAAATCTGTTTTTTTTTTCGTTGAATATATTATCTGACCTTCTAGAAATGAAGTCCTTGATAAATGGAAACAATTCTAACTCATAGATTTTTGATATTCATAACAATCTCAATTTATTGGATTTTCAACAGCTAAAATCGTTTATATTCCGTTTTCGGGCTGCCACATGTTCTAATGTTTTTGGATATCGACAAATCAATGACAGTGTGTTTCTTTCCGATCTTCTTGATGATTTTGTTGACATACCTACCGATTTACTTTTTTTTTCACAAACTGTCAATTTTGCTTATAAAAAATGTGTTGGGAAACTTATGTTTATTAGAAATTTGAGAAGCTTTGACATCAGATGTAATTTTGTTGGATTTAAACTATTTTATCTATTTTCAAAAATTACAGTTGATTGATAGTGTATTATAATATACGATAAAGCAAACTTCATCAAAATTGACCAATCTGTCCGTTTTATATCGTCATTTAAAAGTGTCCTCTCAATAAACTGAACAGTCTTTAATGTCTTTTGAGCCAGTTCAACAGTGTCCTAATGGAGGCTGCAAGACTGCTTCAAAAGTTATTAACTTCTTATTTTTATAAGAAAATTATTTTGAGCTTTTTAGTGGAATGTTTTCACCTGTCATAAGACGAGTTTATACAATCCCATTGAATTCCACCACTTAATTGTATCTTGACAAGATACAATTAAGGTCACTCCTGACGGAATCCAAGATTTAAAGTGCTCGTGTTTTCGGGGGCACACCACTCGATACGGAAGCAACGCACAACTGTCATTTTTATTACTTCATGCATGCTGCGACGCAGCAAAGCTAAATCAACAAAAATGACAGTTGTGCGCCGCCTCTGAATCGAGTGGTGTGCCCCCGAAAACGCGAGCACTTTTAATCTTGGATTCCGTCAGGAGTGACCTTAAGTGGTGGAATTCAATGGGATTGTATAAACTCGTCTTATGACAGTTGCTATTTTTATAAATCGGGGATTGAACACATTCTTATATTTGATAAAAAAAAACTTCCGACTCAGTTACTATGATGAAGCATTAGGCAACATATCCCATGTGAGTCGAAAAAACTGCTTCGGTCGATTTTGAGCGCGTACAATGACAATAGACGTCTCTGTGCGCCGAAGTATTTGTGAACGGCGGCGGCGTAAGGCCATTTTTACACTGGCGGCGTAAGCAATGTTCGGCGGCGGCGGCGGCGTGAATCGGCGTGAAGAATTTTGAGTTGAGAAAAAAAGTTTCACGCAGCAAGCCAGATGATGCTTTTTATTATTATTTTTGTACAATTACTAGCTACAGTCAGACTGATGGGGTGAACATCCTAATAGGTGTAGCTTGTATGTCCAGAGCAAAAGTTTACATCACATCCTCCACTAGGACATTGTCGCATCACAGCACATAAGTTCATTGGAAAGCAATTTGGATACAAATCCATAAATTCGTTCGGAAATTCCTCAATATATTCCTCAGAAAATTCGAAAAAGGAATTTTAAACATTAATTAAGATGTTCCCTAATGAATTCCTTCAGAACTTCTTCTAAGAATTCCCTTGAAAATTTATTTGGGTATTTCTTCGTAAATTCGTTCCTAAATTTCTTCAAAGGTTCCTTCAGAAATTTCCTTAGAAATTATTTAGGGATTAGAATTGCTTCTTTAGAAATGCATTGGAAAACTTTTTGAGGAGTTCCTTTGAAAATTCCTTTAAGAATTTCTTAGGAAATTCCAATGGAAAATCTTTCAAGAACTATAGAATACCTAGGGACACTGATTTAGGAATACAATCGGAAATCCCTTTTGAAAAAAACCTTTGGAATTAAGCCCCAAACGCAATCCAACGGAACGGCGACGGAAACGGAAAATTTGACAGTTAGCCCATATATTTTCTGTCAAATTTGCCGTTTCCGTCGCCGTTCCGTTATATTGCGTTTGGGGCTTTAGACTTTGATTTTTTCTTAGAAATTCCTTTCAGGAATTTGTTTTTGGAATTTATAAAAAAATTCTTCCAGTAATTCCTCAATAATTTCTTTTGAAACTCTAGGAAGATATGTTTGGTATTCTCTCGAAATTTCTCTCTGGAATTTATTTAGAACTTTCTCAAGGATTTTTTTCCAAATTTTCTTTAGGAATGCCTTCGAACATTCCTCCCTGAAATTCCTTTAGCAACTTTTCCAGAAATTCCTATAGATCTCCGCAAATTTCTTTTAAAATTCCTCTAAGAACTCTTTCGGGAATCTCTTCTGAAATTCTTTTGGAAAATCTTCGGAAATTTTGTTTGTAAATTCATTCATTTTTTTTTTTAATATTTGTTTACGTGTTATTTTTCAAATTGACAATAAGTTTAACACTCAAATTCCCTCAGGAGTTTCTTCGAAAATTCCTTTAAAAATTCCTCCTTATGATTCGTTCCGGAGATATTCCTGCAGGAATTTTCTAAGGACTTCCTGGAGGAAGTTCCAAATGAGTTTCTGAAAAATAAATAAAAGGCCTTTCAGAAGGTTTTCTGTCGGAATCCCTGCATGAATATAAATCCATAAATCCTGAATCCATATAAATTCCTGTGGCTTTTCTAAAGAGATTTTCGAAGAAATTCCTGGAGGAAATTCCGACTCTATTCTTGAAAGAATAACCAAAAGAGAACCTGATATGATTTTCGAACAGAATTTTAAATGAAGGATTTTTAGTCGATGTTTCAAGCAAATAGCTATTGAAATTTAAATTTTTTCTATAAGAATTTCTTCGAAAATCTGGACAGTAGTGAAACAAACTCAGTTTTGACTCTAGAATTAAGACTACATGCCAAGACCAAACTATCGAGATGGCGGAGAATTACTCAAGAATTTCTTGGGAATTTACTGCAGGAGTTCGATCGAAAATTTCTACAGATTTTAGAAAATATATTCAGGAATTATTTCGGAAAGACATCAAAAAACTCATTCTAATATACCTTCAAAAATTCTGTCAGGATTTCCATCGGGAATTTTTTCATGAATTCCTTCAAAAAACGTCCACAAATGAAACCAGCTTTTTCTTTGAAATTTCCCTTAGGAATTGCTTCTGAACTTCTTAGGACCTTAGGAAATATCTTAAGAAATTCTTCTGGATGTTCTTATAAAAATTCTTCTAAAGCCTGTCCACGTTAAATCTCGGACACCCATCTTCCAATGCGATTTTTTAAAATTTTCACAAACCGCAGAGAAGATCAATTTTTGCATAGCTGAATCTATCCGCTTTATGTGATACATTTAGCACGTTTTCATCTTCGTTCAAATTGATAAAATGGCTGAAAAACATTTGGATCTTATCTGAATGTCCGAAATTTAACGTGGACAGGCTTTAAGATTGATCTTGACAATTCCATCAGGAATTGCTTCAAAAAATCTGTTTGGAATTGGAAATAAAAATTTCTACCCATGTAGATGGGTACACTCCCCACAGTTGTAAAGGATTTGACGCGCCATTCCTCAAAGAAGTTACCCCTCGAAAAGCTCAAAAAGGATTGCGAATCTATTTAATAGTGTGTTGGATTACACTGTTGAAAGGAGATCCCGCGAGCTTCGCGTAAGAACCTCTGCTTACGGGTCTGCCGCCTCCGTTTTTTGCCCTTCATACAGCAGTGCATTGAAAGCAGAATGGTCTTTAAATTCGACTGTAATATTGGGTGGAGCCGTACGCAGAGCAAGACTCAAGCCAGAATGATGGATAACTGTACATACACACATACTTTTGAAAATTCCTTCGGAAATTATTTTAACAATTCCTCTGAATCTTTCCAGATATTCCATAAGGCATTCCATTCCCTCGAAATTTATCTAGTAATTCTTTTGGAATTTCCTCCGCCATTTCCTTCCAAAATTCTAGGACGAATTTTCAGATATCAGATATAATTTCCAAATGAATTACCGACATTCTTAGATTCCTTCAAGATTTTTTTTGGACATTCCTCCAAGAATTCCTTCTAAATTTTCTCCAGGGATTCCTTCAGAAAATCCTCCAAAAATTACTACGAAGATGGATTCAGAAATTCCTCAAGACTCTAAGCAATTTCTTCAGGTTCATTCCTTCAGAACTTTCTCCAGGACTTCCTTCGGAAAATATTTCAAGAAATCCCAGAAATTTATATGGGTATTGTTTATCAAAATAAAGTATTGCGTATTTATTTATTAGTCTGTTGGATTACACTGTTGAAAGGAGATTCTCTCTATCTTCGCGTAAGTGTCTCTACTCTGCCTCGGATATTCGTCTAGTATTTCCTTCGGAATTTTCTCCGCCATTTGCTTCCAAAATTCTAGGACGAAATTTCGGATATCTCCGTTCGAATTTCAAGAGAACTCCTAAAGAAATTGTCGACATTCTTAAATTTCTTTAAAAATTTTGTTGGACATTCCTCCAAGAATTCCTTCAGAATTTTCTCCAGGCAATCATCCACGAGGATAAATCCAAAAATTCCTCAAAACTCTAAGAACTTTCTTCAATTATTCCCTCAGAACTTCCTCCAGGATATCCTTTAGGTATTATGTCAGGAAAACCAAGAAATGTCATTGGTAATTTTTATAACAATTCTGGCAATTGAAGTACAAGGAGAAGTGTAGGAAATGTTCAATTTGATGGGTCACGTGTCCCATCGTGCTCCAGCTCCAGAAGCCAAATTACCATTTTGAATTCGCATATCACGAGGCTATCACAATGATACTCCATGCTCAGGGAAGTTTAAAAAATCCTACCTGATCCAACTGTTATAGTGTTGACTTGTAGGCGCAAATATAAGCACTAGACCAATTAAGATATGTAACATTCAAACCTTTAAAAAGATGATGAACCACCCAATGCGACCAGAATGAGGTTATTCCACATGAAGTTACATATGAAATTAGGGAGTTCATCGCTACGCTCGTTGATTTGTAGGTCTGTTGCCAAGAAGTTCTTGGATGACCTAGCATTTAACACGCCAATGCCGGTAAAAGTGACAGAGATAAAAACAAATCTGCTAAAGGTATAACAGCTATTTAATCAATGCCTGATAGGTTGCCTTGGTCCGGTAGATGCAAACGCACTACATACTGTGATTTTTGTGTTGGTCAATCATCGGCGTGAAATACGAAATTCGGCGGCGTGGAGCCAATCGGCGTATGGCGCGCCGCCGACACCTTGACCGGCGTCGGCGTACGTCAATAAGTGTCGGCGGCGGCGGCGTGGCGCGGTGGCGCACAGGCTAAATAGCATAAAAACTGACATAATAATTTGACTCCGACAAGAAAATGACAAAAGTGACTTTAAACTATTACGATGTTAGTTAGCATGAGACCTGTTTGACTATTTATGAATGTAATTCTCTCTGATTCAGTTGGAACAGCGTATTCTTGGACGACATGTTCCGTGTACGTCTGGCAAACTGCTTCCAAAGGAATTATGCTACGGTATCAGCAAAGGCCTGGTCCAGAGGTTTCTACTCTATTCAGAGTCCCGCCAGTGAACCTAAAAAATCAGACGGTTGAAAAATATAGGGTAAAGCAGATTTGAAGGAAAATAGAATTACTTAATTCGCAAGGAAAAAATCGAAAATGAATTGGTCTCGTGGTTTTGTCGAGCAAAGACAAATAAGACAAAATTTAAAGACAAATAAGACAATATATAGTACAATATATAGGGGAACGGTTCGCCACTTCATCTCATAGCTCCTATTTCCATCCCATCAAAAACAATGAAATGGAAAGGAATTTGGTTTGTTTATTATTTTGTGATTTTTTTCAGCAGTAAGCACGCATGTTGACAAAAAGAAGCGACGAATTTGGTGCCGTATTTCTTTGTTTAGCGATGAGATGGATATATGTACAGTGAGATTGAGATCGGAACAGTTCCCCTAGTATAGTACACATTTGTTATAAATTAAATTTAAAGTAATGAATGCTTATTTCGGTTAAATATACTGATTATTATCTCTACACATAGCTCGAAATTAAATCATAATATTATACGAATCTCTATGAGAGAAAAGCGTCGTGTAGTATTGGGTTTTTCTTCTAGTCCTCAACCTTGTGATTTTCTATCTAAAACACATCTTCGATTGTTTTGTCTTCTTTCCATATTGCAGGGATTCTCCTGTGCCGACCTAATGAACGCCGGAATGCGCCAATCCGGAGTGTACTATCTGCAGATTCGTGGTACAACGTACTGGTTCCTGAAGGTCTTTTGCGAACAGGAAGTTGCCGACGGTGGATGGACCGTAATGAGACGTTTTACATCCCAAATTCAGTTCAATGATAATCAGCTTTTTCGGTTTTTCAATAAATAGGTAATTCAACGACGCGACGACTTTGGAGAGCCCCGAGAAAACTTCAACCGCGACTGGGCCGATTACAAGAACGGATTCGGCGATCCGGCGAAGGAATTCTGGCTCGGTAACGAAAACATTTACATGCTGACGAACAATGAGGACTACTCGCTCCGGGTCGAGCTGGAAGATTTCGAAGGAAACAAGAGGTGAGCGATGGAAAGCGAGTTGTGTCGGGGAGCTTTCCAGCGAAGCGGACATAAAATAATAAAACCTTCACAGAAGTACAAAATGTTAATCTTTCGACAAATTCAGATTGGATAACCACTGTTATGCAGTTTGACACACTTGTAGTCTCGACATCGTACAGTTTCAACAACTTTAGGTATACAGATCGGGCAGTCATAATCTCATGTGGAAAGACGAACGAACAAAGACGACCCTGGACACACTTCTGGCGACGTTTCGTTGCAGATTCGTTTGTTGAAGTCATGTATTCGTAGTGCACAAATAGTTCACGATTTGATATTGTGGAAACATCTACGTTGCGACATTATGTAAATCTTTCACTATTCAACGACTTAATTGCTGATTAAATTGATTTAACTAGACTTGGAATATATGTAAGATAATGATTTATTTTGATACTACTATATTGCAACATCATCTGATGTTCATCAGGCTATGAGTATTTGAAGATAATTGCGATCTGCCCTGCGGTGTTGATAACTTTCCAACCTCCTTTCACTCACAGGTACGCACAATACTCCCATTTCAAGATCCATTCAGAGCAAGACTACTACAAACTGGAAATTGATGGCTATGAGGGCAACGCCGGCGACTCCCTGAATGATCCTTGGTACGGTTCTAACAACAGTCCTTTCTCTACGTATAACCGCGATAATGACCGAAGCTCGTTGAACTGCGCCAGTATGCTCAAGGTGAGATAATTCCATTTTTTATAATTGAACAAAACCTGTGAATAGATGAATTTACTATTTTTGTCTACTAAAGGGCGGCTGGTGGTGGAAGTCTTGCGGACGAGGTCTGAACGGACTGTACCTGCACGATCCTCAGGATCTAACCGCACGGCAGGGAATCGTCTGGTTCCGCTGGAGGGGCTGGGACTACACCCTGAAGAAGGCCACCATGATGATCAAACCGCGAGGACCGCAAGCGGCGGCACAGCAGCAGATTGCGGCAGCGGCGGCGGCAGCTACTACGGCGTAATAAGTGGATCGATTGTTATTTTTTGGGTTAATTCGCGCAAACTCTCGAGAGTTTTTGTACAAATTCTTTTTTGTTTTCATAGTTTTTTGTTTTATGTTATGGATTTAAACAAACCATTCCAAAATTACGAACACGACTACAAACAAGCGAAAGAAGCTGCCACGTGGAAGACAAAAGAATTGCTTCTATGAACAATATGGGACGAAACCTGAGATATGCCCTCGTTTTGGATACTTAGGGGGCATTCCGCCAATTATCAAGTACTTTCGATCATATTTAGTAAAGCTTGTAAATTGATCCATGTCTTGCCCGTAGAGTGAATGTCTCTCCCCGCCTATTCGTGAAACTCCGTCCCCTACTTTGTTGTATATGTATTTTTATTTTACGTTTAATTTATTAAATTTAGTTGAAAGGACGAGCGTGAGAGCGAAAAAGGAAATTCACCACATTGATTAGCGAAATATCTTAGTCTTACTGTCTGTGGCGAGACACGATGTATAGGAAAGACACGTTATTTTTACTGATTTGTCATGCCATGGTTTTTATTTTTTAGAAAAATTGACTTCCAAGTGACAAAACCTAATCGGTGAAAGTACAATGCGGATGACGGTTTTGACATTTTTTTTCAAAATTAAAAAAACTGAAACCAAGCGATATTTTTCTTTTCTTTTCCTATAAACTTCGGCTTTTATATGCAGACGAAGAGAAGATATCTAAAAATGACGAACTGAAAGAGATTGTTAAACGATAGTGTATTTGTTTTTTAGGTAAAATTATCATCCCCATGCGCACTATTTTTTCGAATGTTTTATTTTTCTTTAATTTTTTTTGCTACATTGAGAGTGTTGAATGAATCTTATGTTGGTCTATGAGGAATGCTAAATGTCAAGTACATGGAAAGGATTTTAACATCAGAAATGATCCACAAAAATCAAAATGATAGGAACGGTTTCTTTATTTGGGAAGTGTAAACGCATATTCTCATTCACTAATTGAATAATTCTCTTAAAATGAAGAAAATTTAGACAAATCATTCAGCAAGCACTAAGTACCATTTATATTACTTTAGATGTCAAAACATATTTTATTTCATTCGCGGCAGGACTGCATTAAATGTGAGGTAAATAGACCAAGATCGATAAATTGATTTTCAAAGTGTACAACTCATACTAAAATATTGACACTTTCGAAATTCTATTAGACTCTCATCAATCTTCATCAAAGCAAAAAAACATGAAAAAACTTGAACAGTTCAAGATAATTCGACGAGAAAAATAAAACATCTTAGAAAAGAAAACCATCCTGTACCACAACAAAAATAAATATTCATACGTAATGGAAAACAATTAAAGATAGAATCATGTGTACACTCGATCATTTAAGTGTAGAAAATCGCACAAACACAGCCACCATATTTTCTGAAACCATGTGATTGGGAATAACGGAAATATCATTATCATTATTGTTTGCAAAAAAAACATAATCATTGACCGGAACACATATGCAATAGAAACTAACGCATAGCATCACAAACGCACAACACTCAAAGAACATATTTGTAAATTTATTTCTTTCGTTTTCGAGCACGAAATTAGAGAAAGATCGGCTATGGAAGGTAAGTTCTATTATTGGCAGGTTCGTTTTTCAAAACATGGCTTGTCCGTATGAAAATCTAGTGGCCAATTTTCAGAAAAATGATAAATTTAGCCCTCCCAAGAAATAGAACAAAATCTGTCAAAGCCATAATTTTCCATATTAATGCATATTTTCGACGCGATAAATAAGGCCGACATATCAAACAATCATTATTGCAAACATAAAATATATACACGAAAAAGCAGAAGAAAAATCCAATTGTAAATATCGTTTTAATTTAATAGTTGTTAGAATGTTTTTATATTGAAATAAAACGAATGTGAAAATAGTTGTAATGTAAGGGAAGAAATCTTTTGCCTTCTGAATCCGAAATGCCTGAACTCTGCGAATCAACTCAATATTTTGAATCGACCTTTTAAGAATCTAATTACCGTGGGGGGCTAAAATCCGTCCACCTCATGAGGTTATTAATCAATCGAAGGGGGTTTAAGGTCAATTAGGCTTTGAATTTAAAACAACATAAATCAAAAACAAATCGCCTCCCACCAAACGCGGAGTTTAGCGCCATTTGTTTTCGTGTAGAAAATAATGCCAGCTTGCGACTCATAAAGTAAGATGAGCGGAATACAAATCGAAGAAATCGCTTCTCAAGGTGCGTATTGAACTATGTAATTACAGTGCCGTCGTCGGGGGTAACGATGGGTCAAATGGGGGTGAGAATGGGTCACTGTTCCAACTACTTAGAATACTTGTAGAATGGATTGAATGTATCTGAGGGAAGAAGTTTAAAATATAAGAAACCTTTTTGAACGATTTTGCTTTACGACCTCCAGGCTGCCGGGGAGAGCAATGACCCATTCTCAACCCCAGACCCATTGTCGGGGGGATGGTGATGGTAGGTTAGTAAATTAGTCAGTTTTAATTTAAATATTCAGTAAAAAAAATACTGTGCGGATTTTGATACTCTCCAGGGTGGACGGATATCCAGGGTTGTTACGACTACGCGGATTTGCGATTTTCGCGGTTTTCGCGGATTTGGCGCGGATTTACATAACGATTTTAGGGTTTCGCACGGATTTGGCGCGGATTTAGTTTTAGGTGGAAATTTAATAAATAAAATGCTAAATCTAAGGAAGTTTATTTGAAAATTAGTTTGATGCCTATCTAGATGGGCTTTATTTTCATTAGCAAATGTTGTTGAGTACAAATTTACTTTTCAAGGTTATAAACATTATTTTATTTGTCCAAGTCTCTATTTAATGGCATGCATTACACTCGCATTATTTAAACAAATGTTATGAGGAGAGATACGGCACGGCATGACATGAACACCCATTTTAATCTTGTCAATTTCTTTGTAATTCCAAGATATTTGTCAGTTTCTGATTGGTTGTTTCTTTAACGATGAACCACTCAGCATGATATATTATATCAATCTTCAAAAATCGTCAGGAATTCTTTCATAATATTGGAAATAGGGTGGTCTAACCGGTAGTACCGAAATCGGTTATACCGGTATTACATGCTAATTTTGGGTACCGAAAATACCGGTATTAGAGACGGAAAATACCGGTATTTTCGGTATTTCAAATTTTGCTGTCAGTCTAAAAATCTCGAATAATTTTCACCTACTTTTATCAGCTCAACTGCCTGTAATCGCATATATGTTTCATATAAACAGGAAATCCAGCAGTAAAGCAGTAAAGAGAATAAAATACAACAATTAAATGCGTGCATGAGTAACTTTGCCCAAGTAAGCATCATTAACGAAGTTTACGCTACAATAAAAATCGATCAACATCGTCATTAATCATACCTGTTGCTTTATTCTCTTAGCCATCTGTCAAACTACGAATGACTTTTCTTCAATGAACATTGTGATATCGTCGAGAATTTTCCCGCAATGTATGAAATTGTGAAAAAGGTACGAGCCGTAGAAATTCTTTTCCGGAGACCACCTGTGAAAAACGATTTTCTGCAAAAATATGTTCTGAATTCGGAAAAGAATTTGAATTAGTGGCTGATGCCCCGCTGAAATAATTCAAGCCCTCGAACCTGTTCAAGCTGTTGTGGAACTACTGCTTTGTGAGTTTTGAACTCTATATGAAGCCAACGTGGCGTTTCAATTTACGTTGGAACAATTATTATATCAAGACACAGAAATTACTGCCAGTATTTCGATGCTTTTAACTTTTAAGGAATAAATCCAAGAGAGACGATCCAAATACGCCGATCTTTTTACTTTTTGAATAATTATGCCGTGAAGCAATTAATCAGAAACGATTTTGGCATTTTCTTCGAGGCATCCAGAGCTACTTCGATTAAGCAAGCGTATGGGATCTTGAAGCGTCTTATGATTCCTGATGCGATCGTTGAAACAGAGACAACGATCATACCTGACGATCGGTACGAAGAAGATCCCTCTATGATTTTTTTCTGGTTTATCGGTTAAAGAACAACTTGTGAAGAGACTGTAGCAGAGTAAAACACTTGCGTTGCTGGTGGCAAATACGTTGACGCCAGGATCCTTGCATACAATCCGTAAGGAATTTTCCTACTATGAATCGGAAGGGATTAAGGGCAAGTATTTGACACTGATTTTCGACAGTCTTGGAACAATTCGTCCTGCTTCAGTTGAACCGAGAGAGGACATTCTCAGTAGTTGTCAACAATGCTGACAAAATCCAATGCGGTTTGGGAGATGAGTCGCTCAGTATGTAATGTCTACTTAAGTTTCGCATTGCCAAGCTCAACAAGCAATGATTTTAACATTTGAAGTTTGACACATTGTTGTTTTTCATCCAAAAGTCCAAAACAAACGTTTTTCTTCTACTACCTGAAATTTTCACAAAAACCGGTATTCTACCGGTATTACCGGTATTGATTCAAAAATAGAACCGGGAGTTTTTCCGCAGGAAGTCGCCAATCAATTTCTGCAAGTATTTCTAAAGCAATTTCCGTAGGAATTCATGAAGGGATTTCTGCAAGTAAGCTCTGAAGATTTCCCGCAGGTTATTTGTGGAGAATTTACTTGAACTCACGACATAATTCCCAAATGAATTACAAAATAATTTCCCAGGGGAATTTTTGTAAGAATACTCGGAGGAATTCCCACAGATGATTTGGAGCGACTTCTGCACCAGGGAGAATTTCCGGAGGATGATCCACAGAAATTTCTGGGATGAATCTGCGCACCAAAGATGAATTTCTGCAGGAGTTCTCGGAGTTTTTAAATGAAATTCCAGTAAGAATGGTCAAAAAAAAATCTGCATGAACTTTTAGAAAAGCTTGTTTTACAAGAATTGAAGGAGAAATAATGGACTAATTTCTGTTTGAGTTTACGCAAATTATTCTGCCGTATTTTTAAAGAAATTTTTAAAAATATTCCTCTGAAATTTTTAAAGAATTTACGCTTGATTCTGACTTAAAAATCAACGGAGCTTGAGCAACTATGTTAGATTTTGTATTATTTGTTTCTTGATATGAATTCAAATATTTGTTTTACAGAAGTTTTGTTTAATAAACGAAGCTTCGTTGTCTAATTCCTTAATATCTACGCAAGTTTGTCTTGTGATCAATAACTACAACAAAGCTTCATAATTAATTACTTCAAAAGAAATTGCGTTACTCTGGTCTCTCTTTAAATGTCGAATATAAAGGAATTGCAGTTTTGGCAGATTTTTTAATATTGGCCACGTTTATCTTTGATCAATTATGATCAAATCTGGCCTTAACATTCATTTGTATATCAACGTACCTTGTGCCGAATTTTATAAAGTTCTATCAACAAAAAAAAAACCTAGCAATAACGGAACAAAACATGCCATGCCAAACATATGTTGCAGTTTAAAATCATATTTAAAATCAGTAATTTTGTAAAAAAGAACTTAAAGAGAAGACGTTCAATAAATTGTTTTGCAAAAATTGACATTTATGTGCACTAAGAAATTAATGAAATCATTATTCTATAAATCTATACTATTTTAGTATTAATGAGATTTATTTATTGCTCAGTTTAAATTATAAACTATCGTAGCATTTTAAACCAATTAAACTATCGAAGATTTGCGATGAAGTATTTTCTCAAGTATATTTGGTGTTGACAGTTTTTAACTTCTAAAATAAACGCTCATTAAATTCAGAAGTGAAACTTAATTTAAAATTCAAAAATGCATGGCGATGGCAAACGCATTACTTGCGTGAAAGGTAAGTTGTGCAGTACAAATATAACACGCTTTCTTTTGCGTTCCAAAGAACAGAAGCTCAAAATGTTTCTTTGTAGACAATTCCGGAGCATTGATAATGCCGCCTCAGAAAACCAGGAACCAATCACCGGATAAACGATTTCTAGTTGGACTACGAAATGCCGCGGCAGGATTGATCCAAATTCTATAAAACTACGACGAAGAGGGACTAGCGATTGGAAACTCGGTTCGTTGAACTGCAAATCTGAGCACACGCATACTCGCCGATGTCCTCAAGGACCGTGGAATCGGTATCATACCGCTGCAGAAGGGTTTGTTGGAAGGCATCAAAAATGAAGCGAACGTATAGAGGTAATCATTCCATCTACCAGAGAGGCATCGACACACACGAGCTTGGAACAGCTTTCATAGTGATGAACGATATGCAAAGGCGCGTGATCGGATGGTGGCCGATCAACGAAAGAATGTGCAGGTTGAGGCTCAAAGGCCGGTTCTTCAACTTCAGCGTAATCAACGTCCATAGCCCACACTCCGGAAGCACTTATGATGATAAGGACGCATTCATATTATCATAGGATATTTGAAAGCTCAGGTTGGCCAAGAGGAGGAGTTTATACCGACTATTGGGAAGTTCAGCGCCCACCGGCGGACGAACGAAAACGGCCTACAACTAATTGATTTCGTTGCCTCCAAGAATATGACTATTCGCAGCACCTATTTCCAACCACGTTCTGATTGATGGACGCCACTTATCCGACATTATCGACGTCAGGACATACGTGGCGCTAACATCGACGCTGACCACTATCTGGTGATGGTTAAACTGCGCTCAAAATTATCCGTTATCAACAATGTTCGGTACCGACGACCGTCGCAGGTGGATCTAGAGCGACTGATGCAACCACTGCATACGCGCAGATCCTGAGGCAGCGTTGCAGGAAAAGGATGAGCTCGATGGGACCCTCTTGAGGATTGCTGGAATTCAGTTAAAGCAGCCATTCACAACGCAGCGGAGAACAACGTCGGGTATGTGGGAAGAAGTCGACAAAACGATTGGTTCGATGAAGAGTGCACACAGATTCTGGAGGAGAAGGAGGTAAGGGTAAGTAAGGGACCCGGCAGAACGTGGAATGTTATAGACGGAAGTGGAGACAGCAAACCCGCCTTTTTCAGGAGAAGAAACGCCGCCTGTAAGAAGCGAAGTGCGAGGAGATGCAACAGCTATCTCGTTCTCAAGAAACACGAAAGGTCTATCAGAAGCTCAACGCATCCCGCAAATGCTTCGTGCCGCGAGCCGAGATGTGCAGGGATAAGGATGAGAGCATCTTCACGGACGAACGTGTGGTGATCGAAAGGTGGAAGCAGCACTACGAGGAACATTCAAATGGCGCTGAGAATACAGGCAGTGAAAGTCAAGGCAGCGGAGGAGATGACTACGTCAGTTCAACGGACGATAGAAGCCAACCAGCCCCCACCTTGAGGGAAGTTAAGGATGCCATCCAACAGCTAAAGCATAGCATAGCATAGCATATGTGATTGTACAAATCGTGGGTGGCTATACAATGCTCAATTCAAGCTCCATCCGGAATAAGGGCGAATGTCGCAAGAGAAGACTCTCCCCGTCGACCCCTTCTCCCTTAAACAAAAGTGACAAGCAGCAGATCTCTCTCTGGTTTATCACTTCAGAACGAAAGAAAACAATGCGAACTTGCATTCTGAGGTGATAAACTGCAAAGAAACTCCCTGCCTGTCACTTTCATTCAAATGAGGGAAGTCGACGAAGAGAACCCTCTCCCGCGACACCCGCCCCCCTACCAGACAGAGCTTGAATTGAGCAATCTACTGTATATTGTCGCAAATTGGTACTTGGGATTAGTACCTTTTCCTATTCAGTAGCAGTTGTATACCTGGCCACGTCCTTACAATCACGGAAGGAAGGGAAGGAATGTTAGTTCAACATCTACTAGTGAAGATGTAGGGAACCCATACTACCTTCATAGATGTCTCGGGAAGGAAAATTTGTGTTAGTGGGAAAGGTGAATAATAGGGAGCTCTATTCGACAATATAGAGCGTTTGTCAATAACAGTATATGCTGTAAAAGTAATAAAATATATTCATCAATTTACTTACGAACCGTCCTAAGGGAAAAACAAAACAAAACACAAAATTTCGACAAATCGCGCGATCGTTCTGCCGTCCGAAACAAGAGCCAACACGCACTGAACTAATTAACTTTATTACCGGCCGCGCAATGCAAAACACGAAATTTCGGCAAATCGCGCGGTCGTTCTGCCGTCCGAAACAAGAGCCAACACGCACTGAACTCTTAAGGATGCCATCCAACAGCTAAAGACCAATAAAACAGTTGGTAAGGATGGTATCGGAGCTGAGCTTATCAAGATGGGCTCCCAAAGCTTACTAGACTGATCAAAGTAACGGTGGATGTTGTGCAAAACTGTGTGAAGATTTCGGGCGAACACTCCAGTTCGTTCGAATCGTGCCGGGGACTAAGACAAGGCGATGGACTTTCGTGCCTGTTGTTCAACATTGCGCTAGAAGGTGTCATGCGGAGAACCGGGTGTAACAGCCAGGGTTCGATTTTCGAGTATTCAGTATTCGAGAGACGGGTGCTTAGGAAGGGTACGATGGGCAGGACAGCGAGCGAGATGGGCAGACCAGGTGCAAAACGACTTGGCGAGCGTGGGGCGTATTCCAGAGATGCGGCCTCGAACCGTGTTTTGTGGCGTCAAATTGTTGATTCAGTGTTATCTGTTTAGATGTAGACTAAATAAATTAAATGAATAGAGTGATTTTTAAGTTCTATACAAAGTTCATCACTTCAACAACTAACTGACAAATGCCATAACAACCGAACTAGTAACCGTATCTTTGTTTGAGGAAAATCATGGATACTAGAAATACCACGAAATCCTTTTGCGGGACAATGAGTAATATTATCGCAAAGTTTAGAGTTGGTTGCCCCTTGTTGTGAGTCGCAAAAATATGGCAGACGTCATTGGCAGTGTTGCCACATGTACAGATTTATCTGGAAAGGTACAGATTTTTTGGCAAATTTAGGTACAGATTCTGTACGGTACAGATTACAGATTTTCTCCAGTAAATACAGATTGGTACAGATTTTTTTTTACAAACCAAGCCTTAGAAAAAAATATTTCATGTCATTTTTCTTCAAATAATTGCTTCTACTATAAAAATATTTAATTAATGGAAACCAAATCGAAGAGTTCGTATTATATTTTGTTTTACAGTTTCAATAGTATCGTGACAACGTATTTCATACTACAGACATACATATTTAATTTTTCTTAGATTATATTCACATATAAACACTACGGAGACAAGAAGGATTTTTGAAAACCGGATAATCCTCTCGATAGTTAATTCGTGATAAATGAAATGTCAACTCATCGTTATTAATTCAGACGAACATCCTAATCCAAATTTGTTATTATTTAAATTAGAACAACATTTCAGTATTGATAATTGGAATGCTCGATTATCCGTAAAAAATGCTTGTATTATTACATTTACAAAACAACCATTCCAGATTCCTAAATCAACATTTATATTTGATTGTATATGAGAGGATGACAATCAGAAACAGATGGAAATAACCATGTTTTATTGATAAAATTATTTGGCAATTTATTTTTTAAAATTCCGGATAATTGAGTACCACTTACATAATAATTTACTCTTTTAAACCATCGCAATTTTTTTTGGAGGTATTTGCTCCAAAAATTATTTTATTATTATTATTATTATGATTGTTGTTGTCTTTATTAAAGAGACTTGCAGCCCTCGGCTGGTTCATCTCTGAAAAATATTCCAAATAAGATATTAAAAATTTATTATACCGTGAAGTACCCTAATTTCGCGCACTTAAGATCTGACAAAGTTAAAACGTTCATTAAAAAACATGTAGTGGCCATTTGGAAACATTTGCTACTGCATCACGTAGTAGAAGGATTCTAGGTTCTCAAAAAAATGTTACTTGCAAATTTTGCTGCTATTTAAAAAAAAATGGAGTATGAATCCGAGACCGTTGTATGCTCCTTATTTCGCGCAAGAAAATAGGATAGTTCCTAATTTCGCGCAAAAGTGTTCCTAACTTCGCTCATGTTTGGAATTGAATATCGTTATTGGTTTGATGAAATCTAATCAATTAACCAATAGAAGCATGCATCCGTTGTTCAAAATATGCAGATAACGGTATCAGACAGCCATCAGTGACCCATTCTTTAGTCGAAATGGTATGTGCCTATATTTGGACCCTGGAGCTTTGCTTAGATTTTACTTCATGCATTTTAGTTGACACAAGTCATAATTCCTAAAATATCGTTTTCTTCTGAAATATAAACCATATTTTAAGAAAAAAGGCATTGTATGAGCAATGTTTAGCTGGTGTATAAAAAAAGTTTAAATTTTCGAGACGTCATGAAAGAAAGTCTTAAATTCCGCTATCTATTACATAGGACATCTTTGAATATGTGTTTTATACAAGACATCTTCAATATTATATACATTATCGAAAAAGCTGCGGTAGTTTTATCTTAAGTTTAGCATCATTTTACACATCGCACATTTTAGTATCATTTTACACATCGGATTTGGTAGCTATTGCAGGCACTGATCTATAAGATTTTTCAAGTCAACATTAGTCGATGTCGGTGGTTATCCGCCTGAAAATTAGATAAAAATCGTATGGGAATAAACTTTTCCGGTTCTATTCTGTGTAAAACTGTCCTGTGTATTATATTGCTTTTGTTTCATTAGAATGTTGCAAATGAAACTGCGCAACAACAATAAACGAAATTAGGCACCATAATTGCTCTCATACACCTAATTTCGCTCACAAAGCGAAACTCTAAATAAACACGAAATACTTAAAATTTTACACTTTTCAATAGTAATGACGAATAAACATATCCAACAGAGCATAATGGATACAAATATTTCCAAAAAGTAGCCAGTTTTGTACAGTAAAATCATTTGTTTACTTGGGTCATGTTCTTCGTCGCTGTGCTAAGCACAAGCAAATATGGCGGTCGATGGGAGGATCAAATTGAAATAATTTTATTTGGTGTACTAAACCAAGTTTATTTTTCAAATTTTGTCGTGAAAAACATTCTACAATAATGATATTTTGTAATCCTCCAGATTTTTCAATTTTGACTGGTACCTAAAATTGAAAAAATAAATGATTTTATAATGCGCGAAGTTAGGGCGCGCGAAATTAGGGCACATCACGGTACACTTATAGATGTTGTGAAAAAAAAATTCTTGGAGATACTTTTCAAAAGTTAACAGATATTTTTTATCTACGCTCCCATAGAAAATCACCCAAATTAAAAAAAAACAACTTTTTCAATAATATGTTGGGTTGCATTTCATATTTGGTCGGGGTTCAGCCAAACCGCACCAAGCGGCTTTTCGACTGATTTATGATATTTTGATCGTACAAGGACAACGGAAATAGTTTCATATCATTTTAAGCATACATTTGCTGTAGCATATCCTCACTTATGAGGTTGAGGGATATCCGATACGATTTGCGATCAATTAAATTTGCTAAACGAAAGTTTTAGCAGAAAAATCGATAATTTTTCGTTGGTGCTTGGTGCGATTTGGCTGAACCCCGACTATTTGTCCTATGGTTTTTAGATATTTACTCACACATTTTTCATACTGCCTGGTACAAATTATGGTACAGATTTTTAAGATTTCTGTACAGATGAAAAAGATTTTTGAGCACATGGTACAGATAAAAATGTAGCAACACTGGTCATTGGGCTGTCGAATGTCGAAAGGTTATACCGAGGAGCATCAAAATCCGTACACCTGAGCAGCCCAGTATATAAAAAAGTCTCTACAAAATAGGAATCGCATGCAAATGAAACGTTTTCCATTGATACAGAAGCACGAATGCCTCTACTTTTGAAATTTCATGTAAGTCACTGCAATAATATTTAGCACTTAAAACCCAATATCAATCCCCAAGATGTTCCGATTCCAGCTGCATGTTCTTGCTTATCCAATAAAGATTGTCAAAGAAAAGTCATTATACAAAGTCAGTAGAAGGATATGTTGATGTGTCTTCATCTGAGAGAAGGTTTGTCTGGATAGCACAAATATCTTCGTTATTTCATACAACCAGCGCTCAATCCGTGGAACACCTATGCATTACTAAAAAGTACTTTAAATAATTTTAGAACAGTTCACTTTTTTCGTTCCGTAGAGTGTAGCGCACTAAGCATTATTTCTAGAAAGTCCCGTCATATCTGGTCAATTTGCTGCCATCAGGCTCAGCATTGACAAAATTTTCGCAAAAGATTAATTTATTCTCGATTTCTGTCAAAATTGTACACAAACTTTATTCGCGTAATCTAGTAACCACATTACCGCAAAATTATCGAGTTAAATTCCGTTAAATTAGCGTTAAGTAGCAACCCACGGTATACCGTGATAGCAACCGATAACGTTGAATATAATTAACTTTATCGGCGATAACGATAAATTAACGATTAACAACCCTGGTCACCACCCGAATCGGTGACGTAGTCACACGAGCTCGCCACATAGTCTGCACGTTGGTCTAGAACATTCTTAGCATTCTGTGAGCGCGGGAGTAATTCGAAGTAAAAATAGCTTTTAAAACGCGGACTGCTAATCTTTAATAAATTTGTGAAACTATTTACAAAAACTATTCATGAAACTACTTTCTATATTTCAATTATTAAATTATACAAAATATTTACAAAACTGTAACTGACCGAATGGCCATTACAAATAAAGGGGGTGGGAAATGAAAAATAATTGAATAGATAGATAAAATGTAAATCGAAAAACTCTTCATTTTTTTTTTCAAAGAACTTTCTACGGAAGTTCTTAATGTTATTATATTTTCGTTAGAAATTTGGAATCCTTCCATATATGATTATACTGCCGTGAATCGCATATCTGTCCCATCTTTGCTGGGTTTCCTATTCATATGGGACAAATATGCGATTCACGGCAGTATATTTGTCCATTAAATTTTAAGAGGGGCGAAGATGGAAGAATTTGATAAAATTTGTTCCTGCTTAAATGGAAAAAAATGTTCGGATACGAAAAAATAACAAAATATTTGATTAGTTAATAATTTATTTTTCACATTCATTGCAATTCGTTTTCACCGCCGAATCAGGACTTTTGTAAGTGTTTCTCACTTGTTACAAATAAAATACATTTATCTGATACAGTAGTAAAAAATAGGACACCGATTGTTACGAGTGTCCTAAAGGAAGAAAATAGCTGTCGCAGTTAACCTAATTACTATTTTGTTTAGGTAAGTATTGATAAGTGTATATAAATTCAACTAGAGCCTAACGTTAAAAACATGCTAAAATTCACAACATTTCACCGACAGTAAACTGGTTGCCGATTAGTTCACGGATTCTTGTTTGTGTCAATATATGTATAGTAAAGCTTATTACAAAGTTTGTGGATAGTGCGCGATTTGCGAAAAGGAAATGCGCAGTTCTTATACAGTAAAATGCTTCTCAGAAAGCAACAACCTCCATTTTTTTTAATAAACATCACGTGTTTAATACATATAATTGACGAACAAAAGCTTCTAAGTTAAACTTGTTGGTAGTATGTGTAATACACTTACACACTGTGTATAAGCTCAAAAATTTCGTTGTGTAAAATTGCCACGATGCCATTCGAGGATGAATTTGCTGATTAATTGTTTAGGTTTAACTTATAATTCAGCCTGATTTAGAATGATGGTTTGGTTACTGCACTATTTTCATAAGAAATGCTATTTCATTACACGTATCTACTTTGAATGGTTATTGTTGTTCCATATAGAAGCTATTGATAGCAACATTCAGTTTTAATTTTATACGTTTAGGAAAATCATTAGTGATGGCGCTTCGTATTATCTACTGTTTTGGCAAAAGCCATACTTAATAAAGTTTCTATGTATAATTAAATGCTTAGAAATAATTTCAACAGTCAGTCAACAGTTAGTAGAAATTGCTGGGTGGGGCTGAGGGGATTGGATTTTTTCCTCCTTTAAATAGTGTTGTGTGGTGAACCAAACGGTTAAGCATTCCAAGTTACAGTCAAGATTATCGTAATATGGTAAGTTTGAAGGCGCGAATACGCCATAAACTCTATACAAACTAAGTAGCAAGTGTACCGCATGGCATTGATAATAGCAAACCCAAATTCGTAGTTTAAGATTTCGTAAACGTTAATTAAAGGAGAATTCACTGTATGCTGTGCACACACCCTATTCTAGACATCCGATATGAGAAAATCCACACTGCTAAAATCTTGACTGTATCTCAGGTATCATTGGGTAGCTATCTAATTGTCCACAATTCGTTGCATTTGCATATCTAGGAAATCTCTGGATACGTGAGCCTCGATAGGTCTCATAATTAAGGTACATTCAATGGGAAAGCGGTTTTTACTTACCTCAACGCGTTCGTTTTTCTCCTCGCCCAGTCACACTGCGAACGAGTACTACTACAATACTAAACTAGTTGGTCAGCACGGAATCCTACGTACACCTTAGATTTATAAGTAACTTAGCACTGTTCGTTAGGAAACGTCCATATTCCGGTGAACGGTAACCGGGACGAGGATATGATGTCCACCACCGTAAATGCCCGTTCGCGATACGGACGTCGGTGAAGGTAGAATGGTTTGTGATGGATCGATGAACTTCTGCTGCTGTTCCTCGTCACTGGGTACAAGTTGAGGAGTCTGTTGTTTGGACAGAGCCAGGAAGTTCTGGTGATTGCTGTAGGGACTCGACACCGATGTATTGATCGAGGCCGAATCCGACATCGAGAGGCGCTTTCCCGAAGCGTTTGGTGCCACCGGTTCGGCGTTAGATAAGCAAAGATGCTCGGACTCTTCGTGGTGAGTCATAGTGGAATAGCCATGGTCCGAAGATCCAGCATTCGGACGTCGGTAGTTGGAAGACATTTGGTACGGTGAAGCAACGTTCGGGAAGATCATATAGTTGGCATTGCTTTGTCCATTCATGAGAAGGTTTTGTTTGGCATTCGTGCGACCAATGTCCCCATCATCCGGTGGACTGTGGTCTTCGATGTCGAACCTGGATAACGGAACACCGTTGCAGTGATCTGCAACCAGGTCATCGTAGAGTTGATCGGATGCACCACTTTGGTCGGTATTCTGTCGATAGCAGTACATGGCAAAACCGACCACCAAGCAGAGAGCAAGTATCGCTCCCGCTACCGGACCAATGGCGCTATAGGCGGGTGGAAGGACCGACTCCATGATGTTATTGCTTATAACATCGCCGTAAGGAGTGGCCGATCCGAAAATCCCATTGAAGCATGTCAATTGTGATGTGCAGAAGGGTGTCGTCAATGTATTTTCTCCATCGATGTCCACTTGGCACCACTCGCATCCAACAAGTCCTGAGAAAAAAAATAACAAATGAACCGAAATATCCTAAATTTTCGGAGTTGGATAAACATACCGAGGCACTCGCTTTGTGTAGTATAATCTTCACAGTTGATGTTGGTGCAACTTTTGAGTTCGAATTCGCTCTCGTAGTTGAGAGCATTCATCGAAATTAGATCTTCCGGGAGGGGTGAACACAGTGGCACGCTTTGCGGCGTTGGCTTACGTCCTGTGCCGCTAATTCTGTCCATACGACGGCACGTTGGATCTCGAGGTTCGTCTTCGTAATAATCCAGAGGACACTCGCACGGACACTCACACTCGGTTTGCTCCATTCGGTTGCAGTTCAGACATGAGTTACCAACCTAAATAAGATAAAAAGATAATTAATGTCATATGCATAACGAATAATGCTTACGCAGTAATCAAAACTTCCTCAATTTGAAAACCAATTGACAAAAAATGGCAACTTTCGCGACTTTCGCATGAATATTCGAGTAAACCATAGATCGATGTGCAGAAGCCTGCCTACTGGCTTTTATACTGCCGTGAATCGCATATTTGTCCCATATGAATAGGAAACCCAGATGGGACAGATATGCGATTCACGGCAGTATAGCTAATGTGTATTTTTTCCTGTCACGAAACAGTGAAAGTTGTATAACATGAAGAAGAAATTTATCTAAATTCTAAGATAGGCATTCTAAGGCATTCTTTTTAATTTAGTTAAGCAGTGCTCACCCCATCGAATGCCTTGGTGATGGCTGCAAATATGTATCACTCTAAACGACTTATGCTACGCTTGTATTCCCCCTTAAATGTTTTCACAGTAACGACGCTGACACGACAAACATTGTCCTACAAACATTGATGATAACCCGTCTAAGGGGTTACTGGAAAGATACCTTAATCAATAATCGCCACTAGAGCACCTTCCGCTATGGGACCATTAAAAAATAGGCTGTACAATGGTCATCGGAGTACGATACCAGCGACCGAGAATTCAGATCAGCTTCTATCTGAATCAACAGGGTAGTGTAGAATTGCTCGTAAGAACTCTTTTTCTTTTTTAAACGGAAATCTGCAAACAGACACCTGAGGAGGTTAACTCAGGTAGTGTGGGATGGGTGTTGTACAGAAGCACACCCGATCCACTAAAACCAAAACTCTTTCGAGCCCGCGACCCGCATTTAAACAATACTTCATAGGAAGACTATTGAGAACGTTCACACTTGTGCTACCGCACAAGGCATTAAAACGCATCGACTTTATAGGTGGTAACCTCACCACTCGTCAATCGCAAGCCATTACAATAACCTAACATGGTCTGTATCAGTAACTCACGTATGAGGCGAACTCCCCGGCAACAACAATCGCGCATGAACCTCAAGTACCTCTGAATTCACATACTAAGATCCCCGCAAGCGACATGTTGGTTGCCGGGGTCTTTATTGCAGCTACTTTACTTACTTACTTAGGAGTCCTGTACACCTCCGGTGGTGCAAAGGGCCGACTTGAAAGATCTCCATCCTGAGCGTTGCCCGGCTATCGCTTTAACCTGTTGCCAGGTTAGATTTCGGTCGACTTCTTTTATTTCTTTATTGAGGCTTCGCCGCCATGAGCCTCTGGGTCTGCCTCTGCTGCGATGTCCCGCTGGGTTCCAGTCTAATGCTTGTTTACAGATTTCGTTTCCTCCCCTCTATGTAGAGTGTGGCCGACCCAGCCCCACTTCCGATCCCGAATTTCTGTTGCTATCGGCCTCTGGTGACAACGACGATGGAGCTCGTTGTTTGAGATCCAGTTGTGAGGCCACCAGGCCCGAATTATATACCGCAGGCATCTGTTAATGAACACCTGAAACCGTTGAGTGTTCTCCACTGATACACACCATGTTTCGCTAGCGTATAACAGCACAGATTTCACGTTAGAGTTGAAAATTCGTATTTTGGTGCGTTCACTTATCTGCCTGTTTTTCCAGATATTTCTTAAACTCACAAAGGCAGCCCTTGCTTTCTTGATCCGTGCGCCTATGTCGATCTTGGTACCGCCGTCTGACGCCATTTGGCTACCAAGATATTGGAAGCTTTCAACATTCTCCACTGGTGGCCCGGCTACTGTGAAACTGGAAGGAGTCACCGTGTTTACATCAAAAGATTAGATTTTGTTGGCGTTCAGGACTCAACCTGCCGAGTTGGACAGCTAGGCAGGGTCGTTGAGCTTCCTCCGAATATCAGAGCGCCGTTGCACGAGGAGTGCAACGTCATCAGCCAATTCGAAGTCGTTTAGGTGCTCCATGGTTATAGGCTGCCATAACAGCCCGCGGTTTGGTTCACGGTCAATCGCATCTACCAGAATCTCATCGATTACGATGAGGAACGGTAACGGTGATAGAATACATCCTTGCCTCACACCAGCTACGACCCGGATAGGGTCGGACAGGACCCCATTGTGCAGCACTCCGCTTCGATGAGTCCGATGATTTTCTCAGGAACCCCCTTGCGTCTCAGGGCGCCCCACATATTCTTGTGATTGAGAATGAATACCAAGTAAAGGGACTCTTGGAATTCGTTGACCTGCTCCAGAATGATGCGGAGCGTGACAATATGCTCCACACAGGATCTTCCGGCACGGAATCCGGTTTGATACTACCGGAGAGGCGTATCGATCTTCTCCTGAATCCAGGCTAGGATAACTTTGCATAGAACTTTGAAAACGATACACAGCAACATAATGCCTCCCCAGTTATCGCATACAGTCAGGTCACCCTTTCCGGGCACCTTCACTAAGATACCTTCCATCCAATCGACCGGGAAAGTTGAGGTGTCTCAGATATTACGAAATAAACGATGCAGTAGTTGAGTGAATGTTATGGGGTCAGCTTTGAGCATCTCGGCTGATATGCGGTCGACCCCTGGGGCTTTATTCGATTTCATGTTTTGGATGGCTAATCTCTAGCAGTGATGAAGCTTCGGTATTGACGCGTGTTATACGTCGGATCCTAGGCAGATCATGCCGAGGTGGTGATGGCCAGACTGGCACTTGAAAAAGTTGTTCGAAGTACTCGAACCAGCCTTTCAGCTGGTCAGTTGGGTGGATCAATAACTGATCATTCGCGTCTTTCAAAGGTATCGTTGCATTCATCTTCGTCCCGCTTAAGCGTCGTACCTCACGACGGTTCGTAGAGGAGGCGAATGTTCCCGGTTGCGGCGGCTCTCTCTCTCCTTCGTCGGCCAGAGAATCTGCCCACACTCGCTTGTCTCGTCAACATGAGCGTTTTACTTCCTTCTCAAGAGCTGCGTATTGTTGACGAGCTAAGACTTTGGCTCCTCTGGTTTTCGATCGCGCTCTCTCGGCTTTGGCTTTTCTTCGCTCCTCTATTTTCCTCCAGGTCTCATCGGTGATCCATTGTTTTCTCTGGGTGCGCAGTTCGCCCAGATTGTTCTCGCTGGTGGCGATGAAGGCATTCTTGATGGCGGTCCATTGGTCTTCCACGCTGCCACCTTCCGGAATATCTGCAGCACGCGTCTCCAGTTCTTCAACGTTTCACCGTTTCACCGTGGCATCTTCCAGTCGGCGTGTGTTGAATCGTCGTCCAACTCTTTCCTCCTGCCGACGAATCCGCGCAATGCGCAGGCGTATTTCGCCGATGAGGAGGTGATGTTCAGACGCGATATCGGCACTACGTTTATTCCGTACATCAAGAAGGCTCCGTTTCCATTTTCGGCTGATGCAGATGTGGTCGATTTAATTTTCTGTAAAGCCGTCACGGGAGACCCACGTGACCTTGTGAACCGGTCGATGAGGGAAGAGCGATCCCCCGATCACCATGTTGTTATTACCACAAAATTCTGCGAACAGCTTTCCGTTTTCACTCATTTCTCTGAGACCATGACGTCCCATAATGCGCTCATGGTTCGAGTTGTCGGATCCGATCTTCGCATTGAAGTCGCCTAAATAGATCTTGATATCACCCTTTGGAATTCTATCTACGACGGCATTGAGTTGACTGTAGAAGTTCTCTTTATCTTGCAGATCGGCAGCATCGGTTGGCGCATAACATTGGATTATAGTAAGGTTTCGGACCCGTGTACTAAATCTGGCAACGATTATCCTTTCACTTATAGGTTCCCACTTCATAAGCGCAGTGTGTGCCTGAGCGCTTAGTAGGAAGCCAACTCCGCGATGCCGGGGAGCGTGTTCACCTCGTAAACCAGAGTATAGCAGAACTTGTCCCGACGGCGTTCTGTGTTCTCCAAAGTTTGGCCAACGGACTTCACTCAGTCCCAGGATCTCAAGCTTCATGCGGCGTGCCTCATTGGCAAGTTGTGCCAATTTACCCTGCTGGGCTAGGGTTAAAACGTTCCATGTTCCTATTCGTGTCCGTTGTTTCGCGCTAAGAGTATTCTTTCATTATCGGATTCTCGAACAAATTGATGTTTCGGAAACAGTAGGTTGTTGGCCCAAGGTTCCCTATCCACCGGGATGGGGCTGCCATCTTAGGTATAGCTTCCGGGGAATAGCATTTCATACTCAGCCGCTGGATGCCAGAACAGACGCTGTTGGAGCCGCACCTCTTTGGTGGATAGACGCTCGATCAATCGGGTCAAATTTGTTTAAAGTCCCACCCAACACCAGGACTAGGCTAGTGCGCTTTGAGCGGCACACGGTCGCTTTGATAGGGCCTGCTTGGGGACACATGCAGCTTTTTATAGAAGTTCAACAGAGCCCACTGTCGAACCCCACCACATCCTAGGCAGACCCCACAGGACGCACCCTCTCACTATAGCTGATGTCAGAAGGACAACAGTGCCCAGGCTGCACTACCAGCTAACTACGCAATCCTTAGCTTGCGGTCAATTGTCATCGGAAGACCCGTGGAAGCGTGAGTATTGGAACTTGTAAGGACCAAAGCTATGTTAGACGCCCCTTCCCGGATGTCAACTCACCATTTGCAGCTACTGGTTTTGTTCAAAACGCCACCATCGTTACAACTTTGACCTCGTCCCGGAATATCATTTCAATGAGGTTGGCCGGCGTCAAATCCATGCCGCTGACAAGCAGCATGTCGTTTCGCTCAATATCGAATCGCGGGCATGCAAACATCACATGTTCGACGTGGCTTGTAAAATTGAGCTTAGCGTCGATCATCACGCCCAGATGCTTTAATGCTCTCACGGTCTTGACTGTGCAGGTCCCTACCCTTATCTTAGCTTCCTGCAACCCATGGCGGTTATGCACCACCACGATTTCTGTCTTGTGATGTCCTAACGCCAACCTCCTTGAGTTGTGCCATTCCTCCAGCTGCGTTTTAACGCCGGCCGGGAGATTCAAACGTAATACTCCGTCATACATGATATTCCACAGAACCAGATCCCGATACCTGTGGAACACCTGCTGACACCTGAATCGACTGCTAACTAGTATCGGTATCATACAACAAGATCCTATTCTGGAAATAGCTTTTCAGAATCATTTTCATTTTCATTTTCATTTTGCAGCGTTTGGTGGGGCAATGAGAGCGCAAGTCAATCCAAAGCCGATAATAGAGAGGGTAATGGCAGAAGAGTCCGTGCAGACCACTTGAACGCCATGGGGTAGGATTAAGGATGGGGTGAAGTGAGGTTCGGATTTGGAATCGACTCAACACTAATGCAAAATGTAATTGAATGCAAACTAGTCAATGATCAAAGGCTAAAAAGATAATTTCAAGATTTCTAGTACCGTGATGTGCCCTAATTTCGCGCGCGCCTTAACTTCGCGCATTATAAAATCATTTATTTTTTTCAATTTTAATGTACCAGTCAAAATTGAAAAATCTGGAGGATTACAAAATATCATTGTTGTTGAATGTTTTTCACGAAAAAATTTGAAAAACAAACTTTGTTTAGTACAGCAAATAAAATTATTTCAATTTGAACCTCCCATCGACCGCCATATTTGCTTGTGCTTAGCACAGCGACGAAGAACATGACCCAAGTAAACAAATGATTTTACTGTACAAAACTGGCTACTTTTTTGGAAATATTTGTATCCATTATGCTCTGTTGGATATGTTTATTCGTCATTACTATTGAAAAGTGTAAAATTTTATGTATTTTGTGTTTATTTAGACTTTCGCTTTGTGAGCGAAATTAGGTATATGAGAGTAATTATGATGCCTAATTTCGTTTATTATTGTTGCGTATTTTAATTTGCAACATTCTAATGAAACAAAAGCAATATAATACACAGGACAGTTTTACACTGAATAGAACCCGAAAAGTTCATTCCCATACGCTTTTTATCTAATTTTCAGGCAGATAACCACCGACATGTTGACTTGAAAAATCTTATAGATCAGTGCCTGCAATAGCTACCAAATCCGATGTGTAAAATGATGCTAAAATGTGCGATGTGTAAAATGATGCTAAACTTAAGATAAAACTACAGCAGCTTTTTCGATAATGTATATAATATTGAAAATGTCTTGAATAAAACACATATTTGAAGATGTCCTATGTAAGAGATAGCGGAATTTAAGACTTTCTTTCATGACGTCTCAAAAATTTAAACTTTTTTTATACACCAGCTAAACATTGCTCATACAATGTCTTTTTTTCTTAAAATATGGTTTATATTTCAGAAGCAAACAATATTTTAGGAGTTAAGACTTGTGTCAACTAAAATGCATGAAGTAAAATCTAAGCAAAGCTCCAGGGTCGAAATATAGGCACATACCATTTCGACTAAAGAATGGGTCACTGTCTGATACCGTTTTATCTGCATATTTTGAACAATGGATGCATGCTTCAAACCAATAACGATATTCAATTCCAAACATGAGCGAAGTTAGGAACACTTTTGCGCGAAATTAGGAACTATCCTATTTTCTTGCGCGAAAAAAGAGCATACAACGGTCTCGGATTCATACGCCATTTTTTTAAAAATAGCAGCAAAATTTGCAAGTAACATTTTTTTGAGAACCTAGAATCCTTCTACTATGTGATGCAGTAGCAAATGTTTCCAAATGGCCACTACATGTTTTTAATGAACGTTTTAACTTTGTCAGATCTTAAGTGCGCGAAATTAGGGTACTTTACGGTACAACGTTTTTCTAGTTATTAAAAGCAATGTTCAAAATGCAATGTCTTCTTTTTGCCTTAGAAGCATCTGATGTGGTTTGAAGGCCACTTAGTCATATAGTACAATTATAAGTTATTTAATGTTTAGCTTTTTGTGACCACATTGAAAATATAAAAAATATTGCGAATTAGTGTTCTATTTTTAACTTTTATTTATGCAGAATGAAAATTAATTGACTTTGTTTGCTTTGAGTGTAGGTTATGCGTTCGTCAAATCACTTTGTTTACCTAAGTAAGTCATTGTTTCATCAATGTTTTTAAGCTGTGTCGACACTACAAACTCAATGTAAGATGTATCATGTAAAAGTGGAAACTGCTAAAGAACTGACTTTGTTCCATTATATATTTTTTGTCACGGTTGCCTATAGCTTTAAACTGTTCTAACCAGCCCCTGAAACGGCTGTCATCTGCATACAACATGATTGAAGCCGAAAACTTGGTGCTAAACTTGGTGAACAAATTTGTCAAGCCTGCCTGATACTCATGTCGATATCTTTAACGGTTTGATA
Organism: Armigeres subalbatus; assembly: GCF_024139115.2. Taxonomy (NCBI): domain Eukaryota; kingdom Metazoa; phylum Arthropoda; class Insecta; order Diptera; family Culicidae; genus Armigeres; species Armigeres subalbatus. The sequence continues at coordinate 339,428,713 of NC_085140.1, forward strand.
GATGTCTGAAGGAATTTGACAAATATTTGGCATTGTGATAAAGAGTGGGCCTTTAATTTCTAATGCATCGTTCTGTTAAAAAAACAAATTTTTGCAAGTAGAAAAAATAAGACTGCAAACCAATTAATTGATTGATCAGCAGTGATTTATTTTTCCTCCAAATTTAAGAACACTATTCTCGTTGGAATCTGAAGCAAAATAAAAAAAACGCTGGTATCTCCAGCAATTTTCTGTTCATGTTTAAATTTTATTTAAATAAATAAAATAATTATTTATTCTGTTGCTCAGAAATGCGGCGTAATTGCAAAGTGCATTGATCCAAATTCCGTAGTTAAAATAACGCGTTCAATCGCCAAAACATACAAAATTTTAATCTCGTGATTCAATCTGCAGAAAATAGAACAAAGCTGTGCAACAGTTTTGAGCTTTTGAATCTGAACTTAAATTAATCTGAGGCAGCTGCTGGGAGAATGCATGTTTCAGATTCATATTAAAATTAAATGCAGCAGTACAATTTGAATCACTACTAATCTGTTTTTATTCTTGGGTTACTTAGAGCATCATTATCGGTCGCGAGCATTTTAATCACCCGCGCAGCGCTTTCATCTTAAGCAGACCCCACACGAGGCATATATTGACAATACTTTTTTCGTCAAACTTTTCATCAAACTTTTCTTCAATATTTTCACTGATTAGCCGGCATGGCCGTAGCTGAAGAAAAACTTAATTTTTTCTTGAACTAATACGAATCAAATAGCGGTATAACGCACAAAACACGCACACACTCAACCGTCATCGACTCCTGTGGGCAAACTGCGGGGGGAGATGAGGGGAAATATTGAAAGGAATATCAAACTTTTCTGATTTCCCTCAATATTTACTTCAATATTTTGGGTTCGCACTCACACCATCAATCTTTTTCTTCAATAATCAAGAGTTTGTCAAACTTTTTCCGTCGTGTGGGGTCTGCTTTATGTCGTTTTCGTTTTTGCGGTGTAGCTACACTCGTGCTATACTTTTGCACCGAAAACGTTCGTTTTTGATTTTCGTGCTACACCAGTGTAGCATTTTTCTTGCACTGAAACAAACAGTGTAGCACCAGAAAAAATCAGAGTGTGACATGGACTGTAGTTTGTTGTCAAGGTCAAGTTACTCCCATTGTTATTGTTTTACTTTTATGGTGTCCATCATATATCCATAACAAACAAACCCAACTGCACTCAAAACGTTCTGTTTTGCCGTGCAAAATGCTGCACTAAAAGGTGACGCTACACCTCAAAAACGAAAACGACATTAGTTTCGTCACTCGTTTCCGTATCAGTCACTATTTTCGGCTCTCAATTTGGATGCTGTATTCCGTACCGGTGACGTTTGACAGTTGACAGTTCATCAAATAGCAGCGCTCTTATCGCGCTACCAAATTTGGTTACCTGTCAGTCGCGCTACTGTTATAGCAGCGCGTTTAGTAGCGACCGGTAAAGTGTCAAGTAATGATACTGCGCTGCCAAACGGCTTAAACTCACCACCGGTAATCTTGCTCTTAGGATTCTTAAGATTAACTCATAATCGATAAAAATTCAAATGTTATACATTTGCGACATGAGCAGTATGGTTAGGTTTCTCGTCAGCTATAAGAACTTTTTTCCGGTGCATGAAAAGATATTTTAGCTACCAGATAAGCATTGTCGCTGTCCGGAACATCTTTTGCTGGCGAGGATAGGGGATCTAAATGTCAAAATGGAAAAATACATACGATTTGACAGGTAGGTACCCAACATGTTTCGGACAGGAGAACAAAGGGAACCGAAGCAACAATCTTTATCTGGTAACTAAAATATCTTTTGGTGCATGATCATTGACAGCTCGATAGTTATTATTTTTAGTCTCTTGACTTTAACGCTAAGTCAATTATGCTTCAAAAAACTATTATTCTGTCAACACACAAATGGCCCAGTTTAAAGAAATTTTTTATCCAAAATGTGACATCCACTTCTAGTTGGATCAGATCAAATGTAAAGAAAAAAGGTTCCAATAGTGTTTCATAAAACACCTGTCGATGACACGTACAATAACTAGATTAATTTATCTTAGTTTCGGCGCCCACATTATAGTGAGCTCAAGTTTGTAACCAAAGAGTTAATGCGTCAAGATCAAATAGATGAATTAAGTTCGTCAACTGAAAAGTAGTTGCTGTCTCATATCTCATAGAGGCAGTTCAATAATTATCGTATAATATATATAGATTTACGTTTTAATGGTTTTGGGAGGTGCATCAGCCTTTTTTAAGACTGGGTATTTTTTTTAAATCTTCGAACTGGCACTTTCAAGTTTAGGGTAAATGTTGCATTTTGGATCCCTAGAGGAAGTGCTATATCCGCTTATATCTTTCAAATGAGTCATGTGATACAGGATAAAATCACAAAATTTCATAGATGAAAGTCTTATTTATGGAAAGGAAGTTTGAAATGAACATCGGATGTTTATAAATCGCTTAGATTTTTAACTATCTGAAATGAAAATATTCTTCGTTTTGGAAAGTGCAACATATTTATATGGACCCCCAAATGTACACATTTTGGACACCCCCCTTTTAGTCTGTTCAAAAATGAATTTTCAATTTGCACAGATCATTTGAGCTAAAGCAAAGTCTTATTTTTCGACTGACATGCATCAATGAGAAGATTGCATCGATTTAAATTTGCAATTTCAACATGAAGTGATTGTGTTCCTTCTGAGATATTCAATGATGTATGCTTTGAAACGTAACGCTTTGTAATGCTTGCCTTCTTGAAAAAAATGATTTCATCAACATTTCATCCAAATATCGTTATTTTCGCACATGAAACTAGTTAAACACATTCGCAGCAATCTTATTTGCATAAAGACCATGCGGGATGCAGCAGCGGCATTGAATTTAGTTCAGATATCAATAAAATGTCAACAGGAGGGTCCAAAATATGTAGGGGTCCAAATCAAGTTGGACCCTAAATTGTCAAAATCGAATGATAATTGTGGTCATCTACAGCATCTTACGAGCGCTAACGGCCGCTTATTTTGGAATGTTTAGAAGTAGTTTGATTCAAAACGGAAAACAGTACAGGGTTTGACTTTTCTCATACTGTGTTTTAAGTGTGATATCACAAAATAAAATTTGAAATCGAAAAATTGAGTTTGTTTTGATTCTACGTTACATACAACGATGTTCCATTTTCTTCTCTCGATTCCACGTGGTAAATGACGTTTGAACCATTTTTAATTTGAACGATGTTCAAACCAACGGGGTTCAAATTAAAAAGATGGATGATGATGATCGCTGCGATGACAAACGACACAAGACAAAAGTCAAATAGATTGCACCTTACCAGCACATGTTAAATTGTGGCGGCTATTGAAATTAATTTATTGTTTTTTTCGGTGATAATTTCGGCTGATTTTGATGATAATTATATTGTGGCAGCTATTACCGCACGTAAAATGCTGGATAAATGAAGAAACCAGAACAATATAACTTAAGTTATTGAAATTTAAATTTTCACGATCGAAAATCATTTTGCGATACATAATTAAATACCCGCGCGAAATATACGGTACAATATGAACGGAGCTTTAAATTTCAAGAACAGCACTAGCGCCACACCAACAAACGGTGGCTTCAAGAACTAGTGCTTGTTTCACGGGGTTGGTTCTAACAAGTAGCTTTATCGTTTATTAATTACAATGATTATCTATTAAGTTCTAATCAAGGTCAGCTATACGATTCACTTTTCGGAGGCAAAGTAAAGTTTCATTACGCCTATTGGCTATCTATTTGTAAAAATATCGAGAATGAAGCCGTTATAAGATTGTTCATATACCACCATTATAATGTGTGGTCTTTTTCATTATTTCTCTTCAAAGTGAGGCATAACAAAATAAAACTGGCACCCCGTTCCTAGTTTTGAAAAAACTTCTACTCAGTGAATCCAGCAGTCGATTCCCTACGAATATCTTGAATACTTTGTTTTTCAATAAATGCCTAGCTATCTAAATGTAAGCGTGGCTACGACTCAGCGTCACAGGGAACGCATCAGAAAAGTATTGCCGAAAAGAAGAGAACTCACATCATTATCACTGATGAAAAGGCCTCTGCCTGACTGCACTACCATTCAAGGCTCCAAGACACGATGTCCGTTGGATCACATGCAAATGCCGTAAATTAGTGCGTCAATGCCAGATATGTAACGCGGCACCAAACAAAAATAGTCAACATGTGATACCACCACGACAGGATATGCCTTTGGTTGCCATCTCGGTGCTAATGGCGTAAGCCGACCCACCGCGGCAAGGTAACATATCCGAGGGGAAGGGAAATAGCTTTTCAGAATCATACAGAGATAATCCGGAACTTGTAGGCGGTGCATACTGAGACAGCACTTATCCAAAATGGACCATGAATGTTTTCAGCTTTAAACACGGTGGTGAGGCACTGGCTAGAGCGCTGCGCTGGGTGGATTGTAGCAACTACCGCGCACATTGTTGAACGCCGCCTACAAGGTACTCTCCCAAATGTTATGCCGTCGACTAGCACCAATTGCAAAGGAGTTCGTGGGGCAGTACCAGGCGGGTTTTATGGGCGAACGCTCCACCACGGACCAGATGTTCGCCATTCGCCAAGTATTGCAGAAATGCCGCGAATACAACGTGCCCACACATCATTTATTCATCGACTTCAAAGCCGCATATGATGCAATCGATCGGGACCAGCTATGGTAGCTAATGCACGAACACGGTTTTCCGGATAAACTGACACGGTTGATCAAAGCGACGATGGATCGGGTGATGTGCGTAGTTCGAGTTTCAGGGGCATTCTCGAGTCCCTTCGAAACCCTCAGAGGGTTACGGCAAGGTGATGGTCTTTCGTGTCTGCTATTCAACATCGCTTTGAAAGGGGTAGTACGAAGAGCAGGGATTAACACGAGTGGTACAATTTTCAATAAGTCCGTCCAGTTATTTGGCTTCGCCGACGACACAGATATTATGAGCCAATTTATGGCACATAACTTTGCGAAGATGGAGGTTTTTTTTTGTAATTGTCACCGAAAAAAGCCAATTAAAACAACAAATAAGTTTCCACGGTGATTAAACCCCAGTCAGTGAAGATAAAGGAAGCCTACATCAGACTGAAAAGGGAAGCCAAGCGGATAGGACTAGTCATCAACACGTCGAAGACGAAGTACATGATAGGAAGAGGTTCAAGAGAAGACAATGTGAGCCACTCACCGCGAGTTTGCATCGGTGGTGACGAAATCGAGGTGGTAGAAGAATTCGTGTACTTGGGCTCACTGGTGACCGCCGATAACGATACCAACAGAGAAATTCTGAGGCGCATAGTGGCTGGACGTACTTTGGACTCCGCAAGACGCTCCGATCGAATAGAGTTCGCCGCCGTACCAAACTGACTATCTACAAAACGCTTATTAGACCGGTAGTCCTCTACGGAAACGAGACCTGGACGATGCTCGTGGAGGACCAACGCGCACTTGGAGTTTTCGAAAGGAAAGTGCTGCGTACCATCTACGCTGGGGTGCAGACGGTACGTGGAGGAGGCGAATGAACCATGACTTGCGTGAGCTGCTGGGAGAACTATCCATCATTCACACCGCGAAAAATGGAAGACTGCGGTGGGCCGGGCACGTAGCCAGAATGTCAGACAATAACCCAGTGAAAATGGCTCTCGACAACAACGATCCGACGGGCACAAGAAGGCGAGGTGCGCAGCGGGCAAGGTGGATTGATCAAATGGAAGATGACTAGCGCTCCCTCCGTAGACTGCGTGATTGGCGACGTGTAGCCATGGACCGAGCCGAATGGAGAAGACTCTTATATACCGCACAGGCGACTTCGGCCTTAGTCTGAATAAATAAATAAATAAATAAATCTCGTCCCGCTCGTCGTCTCCGTCCTCGCATCGTTTTTTCTAGCCGTGAGGAGGACCTCGGCTCCGGCAACTTCTTGTCGATGACAAAGAATCATTTATTTCGTTGCCAGCTATTCGGCTTTGCGACCGAATCGCGCATACATGCTTTCTGCGGCACATTGTGGTTTTGTGGTTGTTCGCAGCGACGAAGATGAAGAGCTGCGTGCCTGTTATGTTTGCAATCGTGGGCTGGGTGCACCGTTCTTGCGGTGCTTGCAACTGGCTGACTTGCTGGTTGATTTTTTTCGGTCTCACTCGTCAGCTTCGGTAGCTAGGGAAAGCCTTGCAGCGATGCTGGTGGAGGAGCGACAGAGCGCTGGCCGACTGGTTTAGCAATCGGGGTTTAGCACAGTTTGCCTTCTGCGGCGGTTGTCGTGGTCCAGCTTGCTTCGTCACGTTGGCGTAGCTCTTTTTGACCAGTAGTTTCTTGTTTTGCACCCAAGAAGTGCCAGCTTGGGCCTCTTTGCAGTGTTTGCAAGAATAAATCTACCACTTGCAGACGATATACGCCTGCTGGCCATCGATCGTGACCCAGGAATCGATGTTGCGTTTTATCAGCATACGAGCCGTTTTCGACAAATCGTGCACCTTCACTTCAACACTTCTATCTTCCATCGTTATTCGCAACTTGTGCTTCTTTTTTTTTTAACTTTATTAATGTGTTTTTTAAATTCTAGGATTAAGTTCAACATAGACTTGTGCTTCTTCCTCGCAATATCCACTTCATATTTTTTACCGTAATCATCCACGATTTTTTGTGCAAGGTCCTAAAGATTGATGAGCGCACATTGTTCACCGCGATGGCTCTGGAGTCTCTCCACGTCTTCTTTCTTCAGTCCTAGCACTGTTCGGCAAAAGTCCATGCACCTTCTCGAATGACGGCCTTACCGGGAAGCGCGAGTAATCGATTCGGAAAGTGTTTTCACGCTTCATCGCGAAACACTAGAAGCGCGCGACGCGGCACGGACGGATGAAATATAAACCACCGTGACGAGACTTTGCTTGTTGCTGATTCTTGAATAAGATTCTAGGGTATTTTTTACAGATGACAATTATTATTAAATAAATAAACAAATAGATAAATCCTGACAATGGTTGACAAGGTCAGATGAACCCATTTACAGAATGCCTCAAATAGATTGAAAATTGCTAACGTAATTCAGATACCAATTTTGGAACGGTTGAAGAGATGATCACCCGACATTAATTCAAAAGTACATATGACCACAAAAAAAATCAATTTAACAAGCGAAGTAAAACCTAAAATACTCACCGTACTGCACGGACAGAATGCCCCACCGTCGTTGGTTGAATTTACTACGCCCAAAAATAGATTCGTCCCCGGGACCAGCATTATCTGGTACTTCGTTTTTTCGCCGTACATCACGTTGGTCACCACCTCGGATAGGGACATGTTGAACTGGTAGAAACGCTGCACCGTTCGGTTCACGTAGTTGTAGCACATCTTCTTCGTGACCAGCTGCTTGTGGTTGAGAATGTCGTTCGCCACCTGGGACTCCTTGTGCGTTATGTGCTCCAGCATGCGCCGATTGTTGTTGATGGCCGGTTCGATCAGTTTGGGGTGCGCAATTAAATATCCCCGGTCATCCATCAAGAAGCACTTGATGTTCTCGGCATTGCAAATGTTCGACGATTCCGTGAGCAGTTTATAGAAGAATCCTTGGGAAAAGTCCAGGGAAACCACCATAATAGGTTTATCGTTTTCTGGGTTATGCAGCGCATCGGCAATGCCTTCGAAGATTGTGTACGAGACGCTGACGATGTAACCGGCACCTCCCGCGTCTAAGTAGGGTTTAGTTACAACGATTTTACCAGGATACTCCATGGCCTTCACGAACCACGGTCGTCTGGTGGGTTCAATGTCCGTATCTAGGAGACCACCAGGGTAGACTTCGAGGACACCGTTAATGGTTGCCGCGTAGCGACGGATGATATATTTGCTGAGTTTACTTTCCCCGTGACGGCGCCGGTAATTCGAAATAACTTTGAGCAATGCGAGAACGTCGCTGCGAATTTCCGGAAGGAGGCCAGGGTTGGCAAAAAGCGATGTGGTGTCTTTGAGATAAGCCATGATGTTTTGAATGGCTCGCACATTGTCATCCTCGATGGCGGATTCTCGATTGTTACGGATGTGGGCAAATGGGGACTGGAACGATGACGAACTTAGATATAAGGTGGAGTCATCAGCTACGGCTAGCTGTTTCATGAGCCGGCAAACTCTCGGCGATTCGATAGATGTTTGATCAAAAGGTATGGCGTTGGATGACGAGCTGATCGAAGGCCTTTGCAGATGGGCCGGGTAGATGTCGAGACGATGGTATATCAGATCGGACAGAAGGTTACGACTGGTAACACCGTTGCTGGTGATGAAGCTGTAGTCTGCATTTGATTTTGAATGGTAATACTGAAGTTGCTGGGATTGACTGAATCTGGAATAGGCACCGTTGAGCATGATGTTTGGATTTCGATCGTAATTGATCGTTCGAGCAATACACATTATGTAGAATCGCGCTCGTTTCCAGAGATAAACTGTGCTTCGATTTAGACCGGGTCTATTTAGAGTAATGTTACCATTTTCTTCGGTTAAAAGAGACCGAAGATCGTCTATGCTGAGTCCACGTTCGAGGCGGGTAATGTTTGTGACAAAGAAGCTCTCTCTAGCCGCCAGCGGTCTAGGAAATGAAGGATGCATGATGGTATTTCCCTGAAGATCAATCACGAATGCATAACTTTCGTCGTCTTGTTTGTAATAGGAAATATCCTCTGTAAGATCACTCAAAAAAAGATCAATTCCTATTAATCCGTGCGTTCCGACAGGAAGCGAAAGCGTTACCAGGGAGTCATGGGTGGATACTTCATGGTATGGCAGATGCACTCGAACTGCGTTTTCGATAAATTTCACATCGCTTAGAAAGGGTTCCATCAAGGCAATTACGAATCGATGAGCATCAAAGCTGTGCTTCGAAATCATGACCATCTTTCCTGACCGTGGTTTAAAGAATACAGCACTCAAGTTGTATTTGGAGAAGTTTTGAGTTGTAACATCGGCAATAAATTGTTTCTCGTAAGAGATCTCTCTTTCATCTAGCAGAATTAAGCATGTGTTCAAAATAACCGGATAAGGAAGCCTGGATTGTCCTTCGGCGATGGTTCGCATCACCGTTTTTGCCGCTGTCGTAATCGGAGACACTTGAGCTCTTCCAAGATACAAAACCACAAATGGAAGCTCCTTATCCACTCCTACGTAAGCTTCGCCAATGGCCTTAAAGGCGTACCGAAATGCTGTCACGTGTGCTGCTGCAGATGAAGTCTTATTGAGCGAGTCCACAAAGTCCACTAAGCGATCTTTATTATCAATAGTGGCATTAACGAATGGACCATCCGCACAGTCCAGTAAGCTTTCGGTAGTCGTTAGCTTCTGACTAACTGCCACGATAGCAATCCGATCATTTTCATTCAGCAGATAGATCATAAATTTGATAATCGCTTTTGCAACTTCCAGCTGGTCAAAGCTCACCGAGTTTCCGATGTCCAAAAGAATCATAAAGTGTTTACTCCTCACGGAGGATAAGTACAAGGATTTCAATCGTCCATCCTTCGGAAAATAATGGCATTTGAATGCGCTCGCTTGATCAAATGACGACAAGTAAAACAATTGCTTTAAACTGTAGAAACCGCTTTGTAGGTGCGCAATCTGATCTAAAAACCGCTTTTGTAAGCTTAGATTGTTATCGTCGACCGTCTGATCACTGATACGAATCCTGGGTCGATCATCCGGGCTCGCTGGAAACGCTGAAAAATCCAAAAATCCGGAATCGCCAGAAAATTGCTTCGCAGGATGTGACGAGTTTATCAGCTTGGCGTTTTGTATGAAATTCTGCAAATCGAACTGCGGTTCATCGTCCCATGGATTGATCAGCTCACTGTACGGGCACGGATGGATGATTGTGTTGTATTTGGCACTGTGTCGCGTTGCGGACTCGTAAATGAATGCCCTCAGCCGATCGATTGCCGCCGCGGATTGCTCAAACTTGGTCGTTAACTTTTTGGCCATTTTTTCCAGCTCCTCGATGTCATTTCGAATCACCGAAGTGAATTCCATCGTGTCGTAAAGTTCCTTGAAGACAATATCATCAAAATTAGTATTCAAATTAAAGACATTATATGTTGTTAGATTGAAAACCTGACAGGTTACTTACCTGCACCACAGGAACGTCCAACTCCTGATTCCGTATCCGCTTTAATTTTATCTCCAACATTTTCGTAAGTTCCTGTATGCTATATTCTCGGTCGTTTTCCGATTGTTGAGCCTGAATAACCGGTGCCATCGGAACGAATGGAAACACCGGTATTGGACTGGCCGTTGTAGGCAAAGGCACTTTGCTGTTACTATCAATGCTTATCGCGCTGCTGTCGCTGCTACTATTACTTACATTACCACTTATAGAAGGAACTATGTTATTTACAAAGATATGGTTTGAGGCGGAGGAAGCATTCGTTTGCAAACAGCCAAAAAGGGCCGCCGTCACTGTCATCGCCAGCATAAAATGATAGCTAAAATAATACTGATGGAATCGTCGACCGGAACTCATCTTGTCAATAGTTTGCAGGAAATTCTGCAACTGCTTTACTCTCGATCTCTCGAACTATTTTTGAAATCCAATAATGGGAATCAGTCTCGGTGTGCAAATCGTTAATTTCGAAACAGACCTTCTAACTTCTTTTTATTCCTCTCGCTCTTTTTCGTCTCGGTTTTGGGATTCTTGTGTCGGAACTCTTTGTTGTTTATGATTTTCCCTTGATCGACCTTTCTTTCCACTCGTTTTTGTTCAACACTGCCTCACTTCTGTATTCCATTCGTTTCGGCTGCCTTTGGCTGATGAGACTCTTCTTCCTCTTGGTGATTGTTGGTCATCTTTTCTTCAGATTTTTTCGTGACGAAGGCAAGTCTCGACGATGCTGCCAGGAAGGAAAGCATATTTCTGGCCAGCATTTCAGTTTTCTGCACAAATCGCACTGCACATGGGGGAAACAGATACTGCGGAATAGGTTATCACTGTTTTTGGCACGGATAAATGGATTTAATTAGCAATATTTTAGTGAAATTCACTAGCCCAGTGAGGGCGATGTCGATACATTTATGTTGCTCTTTCAGGTTTTTCGCTGTCACACAACAAGAATCATGATGGCACGCACACACGCATTGAAGCAGTTTTGTTTTGGATGGATGCACGGTGACGTCACATTTGTCGCAGAACATTTGGAAAAGTCTAGTCGCATAACATTACGAAAAGCAACAAGCCTGAATGCGCTACTTTTCCTCGCAAAACAACTTGGGGTTAACATATATACAACAACATTGTCGAGGGTTATTTTAAAAGTATCCAACTGCAATTTTTAGCGGATAACCAATCCGTTTGATCGGTTTATCATGCTTATAAGATATCTATAGATAATGTTGCTCATGTTCTTCCTTGTGGGTTATTTTCAAGTGTGAAGCAAGATGTTTTCGTGAGCAACTAGAACGCCCAATACTAAAGACTCTTCCTTCCAGGGTGGCCAGACCTACCGATTTCTCGGTAGTCCTACCTAGCAACCCTATAACCAGAGACCGGCGGCGTGAAAACCTGACGAAATGGCAACGTATGAAAATGCATGAAATCGGTTAAATTATACTGGCAACACTTGGACTTTTGCTTGCTTCTTATGGAAGCAAAAAGTAAACAAGTCGAATTGGAACCGCTTTTGACGGTTCGATTGGAAACAAGATGGCGTCTTCGCCGATCTCTTATTCTAGTATTTCTAGTCCTACCGATGTTTGACTTGCTTACCGATTCACAGACGAAGGATCGAAAACTACAGATTTTTAAAAATTCCTACCGAGAACTACCGATTTCCAACCCGCCAAATAAAACCAAGGTCAACATAGTAATCTTTCTTATAAACGATGAATCTAGTTGATTCCCAGACAACTGATTATCAGAATTGCTGTCATGATGACATTTTGCAATCCATAGTCTAATCCACATAAATAGATTAATGACTCAATCAGAGTGTTCAATAATTACCGTTCATGTCACTTGCGATATTGCTGTATTTTTGATAAAGATGATTTGAGGATCATCCGCATCTATTATTGTGCATTTAGACCAAAACTGTTTGCATGACGCTGATGAACTGGCACCAGAGCCTACTTCCGACCTGGGTGCTGCGGATAGAGCCGCTTTTTTACTCTCAAGCGAGTAGAGGAATGTTTTGAAATCAATTCCATAAGCAAAATTATTTTGCAGTTGCTTGGTTGTCAAAAATTTCCCGCTCTTCGAATTTCTCTTTCCACGCTGCATGAGAGCGCACAAGTGCGCGAGACTCTACATGACTTTACGATGGTTTACATACATTCCTGCTCCAATCAGCTGTTGTTTCTCGTGAAAATTAGTAACGAGTGCTTTTTAATTGCATTCCTACTAATTTTCCACTCGAAATATAATGTGAAAATATTTGTTACAAAGAATAAAAAACTCAATCTAAGTTTATTTTTATCACAATAGAAAAGTTTGGCTTCAGTTTGACAACCAAGACGATTCTATTCGCACCACCCAGCTTCCGACGAGATTCACACGGAAAAATAAATTAAATATGCAGCACTGCACGGTGTTATCTGTCACAAAATCGAGCTTGTTTTGTCGCTGACAACGTCGCTGGCACCAAGTTGGAGTTCGGAAGTCGATTTCCACTTCCGAACGCTCTTCCGACAATGTGTTGGTAGCAATTTCAAATTTTGTTCTGACGTTCATGACGTCGGAAGTAAAGCGTCGGAAGTCGGAATGCAATTTAGTGCTGGCGACACAATACTTTAGAATTTCTTCAATAGATTTGCTCAATAATTACCAGTAATGACATGGACATTTTTCTACGTACCTTTAAACTAACTTTCATAAATTAGAATTTCTTTTAGGAAGCAACGGCTGCGAACCATTCCACTGATTCGTTTAACCTTTAGTTTAAATTTGACAGTTCGATGGTTATTTTCAAATCGTGGTTACAATTTTATCCCGAAGCTGCCCCTTTTGAGTTTTGACAGATTGATAGCTATATGGAGCAAAATGGAATTGGCGCCAATTTTGTCACGAACAAAGTTTAACTATCGAACTGTGAAGTCTAACCATGCTCCGGAGCAGGGTTATTTTTAACCACAGGGAAATAACCATCGGACTGTCAAATTTTAACTAAAAGTTAAACTAATCGGTGGAATGGTTCACAGTCCAAGGAAGCTTTGCCTTGAGTTTGCATTTCCTTTGAGGCAATATAACTCACAAACGGTTGGATCTATTTGCAAGATTTCCTCACTAACAGATTCGTCTTGGGCTCAGCATATATAAAAATGTTTGCAAATTTGACGGGGAAAGTTAGAAAATGGTCAAAATACAATATTAGGGCAAGTTGGGAGAAACCAGATGCGATCGCACGAAAAATGATCTAGAGTGCGGCGCTGCAGTATACTCAACAATTGACAGTTCTTAAGAGGTGAGACAGTCTAGTGCTGAAAACCTTTCAAATAAAAACAAAACACCCCGAGAAAGGTCAGGTACGCTCAACTAGTAGGTAATAATTACAATAAAATGGATTTTAAATATAAAAAGAACACTGCTGGACAACGAACTTTGTTCTTTTATTTAGTTTCAGATTTCAACCAGAAAAATAATAGTGAAAGTACATATGAACAATAAACCATGGCTCACAAGAATCAACTTCTCAATTGTGAGATTTCCAAATTTTGAAAAAGGAACGTGTGTCTTAATATACTTATAGGATTTGATACTTTATTCCGGCCTACCGATAACTACCGATTTTTCTACAGTCAAGCTACCGATTTATCAAAATATAATCTGGCCACCCTGCTTCCTTCCATCTGTTTTTCAGCGGACCTATTTATTTTGACATTGACAGTATTATCCCGCAGTGTTGTTTTGTTTAACTCCGTGAATTTCACGTGTTTTCGAATATCAAAGTTTAATAAAAAGTTATATTCAATTTGTCTCTAAAATATGCCAATAGATAGCGACGATGAAGCCATCAACCAAATTCTGGAGTTATCCAGAGCCGAATTAGGTTTGCATCCGAAGTCTTCCGACCAGAAAGACTCGTTTCAGGAAGAGACACTCAGCAACGAAGATTCCGATGGAAACGAAAACATCACGACTGGAGAGGGATTTAAAAATGAGGACCAGGACGCCGAGGATGAAGATGTGGGTAGTTTTGTTAAGGCACCGAAAAAGGATGAGTCTAGTGACGACGAGCGGGATGCCGAAGATCGGGTGGATGTAATGTTTGATGAGCCGGACGAACAATCCATCGGTAAGCCGAAAAGCAAAAAAGAGAAGCAACTTATGTCCCTGGTTTTCGGTGGCCGAGCGGAGCTTGTGTCCAATTTTATGAAAACATCGGATGATGATGACGACCATGATGAACAGCACCAAGATGATGAACAACAGGACAATAAGAAGCGCAAACGATCAGTAGCTTGGGAGGATTCCGATGATGAGAACGACCATGATTTTCCTCAGAAGGGAGGTAAGGTCGAAATGCGCGCAACCACTCATCGACGGCGGAAAAACTTTGAGAAGATCGTTGGTCAACCAAAGTGGGCTGACTTGGATCGAGAGCGGGAGATCGATTCGGATGATGAGATCTTAAAAATGGTCGGTCATGTGGTGAAAGGAACCAGCGTGGATTTGCCCAAAGGAAACATCGAGTTGAAACGACTGAAGAACCTAAACCGAGAAACGAAGAATGAGGGCTCAATTACTGCGATCAATTTCCATCCGACTTCGATGGTGGCGGTAATGACCGGAATGAATGGATTGGCATCTATTGTAGCGGTAGATGGTACAAAAAACGAAAAGCTGCACACAATTGGATTGAAAAGGTTCAAGATCGCTTGCTGTCAGATGACTCCAGATGGAAATGAAGTGCTGTTCGGAAGTTTCCGAAAATTCTATCATGTGTACAATTTGATATCCGGGCGCAGCGATACGCTGCAATTGAAAGGAGAAGGCGCTTGGACCATGAAGAATTTTGAACTGTCGAAGTGTGGAAAATATTTAGCAGTTACTGGCGGCTTCGGCGAGATACATCTGTTGGATGCAAGAAGTAAAGATGCTCTGACCACCATCCAACAAAATCATTGCTGCACTTCGTTGTGTTTTACTCCCGATTCCAAATACCTCATAGCGAACAGTACAGAAAACGAAGTGTCGGTCTACCACTTGGAGAAACGTCGTTTCGTGAATATATTCATAGACGATGGTTGCGTAAATGGGTCATTCATAGCAGTGTGTCCCAACAACCGTTATCTGGCGACGGGGAGTCGTCAGGGCATAGTCAACATATATTTGTTGGAGAAGGTTCTCAAACAAAAGTATCCCAGTCCGGAGAAAACCATTTCCAACTTGACCACCTCTGTGGGCTCGATGGCGTTCAACGTAACGTCGGAGCTATTGGCAATTGCCTCAGCGGAAATCCCGGATGCGGTGAAATTGGTGCACATGAAAAGTGGGACAATATTCCGAAACTTTCCGATGTTCAAAGCTGGCCTGGGAAGCGTTACTCGGGTGCAGTTTTCTCCGGGTGGCGGATATCTGGCCATCGGTAGTCGAGAAGGAGTGGTTTCGTTGTTCCGTGTAAAACATTATCAGAATTATTGAAGGTTTAATAAAGGTTTCGATAAGCAAACGAAAATATTTTTATTTAAAAAAGAAATGTCCATAAATCTAGAAATCATCCAAATCCATCGTGGTGGCTTGGTTCAAAAACTTTTTGTACAGAGCCATGAACTGTGCCACGAATGCCTCCAGATGAAAAATGTGCTTGCTTCCCTGCTGCATCCGATGTTCGTAAGTTCCGGCAAAGTTGAGCGTTTGAGTCTTCAGGCTCATGTCGCAATTTTTGACCAAATTCTCCACCAAGCCACGGAAAATGGTATCGGAGGGAACGCCTTGCGACAAAAGCTCATACAAACGCTCCCGAATGGCTTCCAATTTTTGCGGGGACTGCTCCTGGACGATCTGATTAGCGGTTTCCCGAAGAAACACCTGCCAGTCAATTTCCGGCACTTCTTGGTTGACTGTGAACGGATACTGTTGAACTTTGCAAGCTTCGAGCATGAGAATCGCCCGGCGGAGATTGCGTTCCGATTTCTGGCTGATGCGGTTCGCCAGTTCCGATGGGATGTGCAGTCCTTCCTTTTTGCAGATGTTCTGTGGAGACATTCATTGTTAAAATAGATATTCTAGAATTTGGGGTGAGAATTTTACATTTAGAATACTGATGATCTCATCGTTGGTTGGGGCCGAAACTCTGATACCCAAACATCGACTCTTAACAGCGGGAATGACTCGTGAAGTGGAGTTGACGCAAAGTACCAACCGACAGGTAGCCACATATTTTTCCATGGTTCTTCTCAGGGCGTGTTGTGCATCTTTGGTAAGTTCGTCCACTTCAGAGAGTACAATTGTCTTGAATTCCCGCTGACCGCTGGGATCGATTTGTTGCGTTTGAGCGATCTGCTTAATCATGTCCGTAATGACGACCCTATCATAGATACCGGCATCCGACGGGTTGACTTCAATATGGTAGTTGCTGCTGACGGTCATAATTTCCACCTTGCGATTCGAAGGCGTGGTGAAATTCATTACCTCGTTCCGAAGGCGTTCTACTCCAGAACCGTACAGCTCTCGAAGGAGGCACATGATACGAGTCTTCTTTCCAGCCCCCGACGGGCCGTAGAACATCAGATGTGGGAAGTCACCCTGAGCACACAGATTTGTAAGGTGCGCAGCTTGCGTTTTATGGTAGTCTAATTTGGACAGCTCCCGCGGGCGGTAACGGTCAACCCAAAGAGCCATTTTAGATAATAATTTCACGAGATAATCACAGAATTAAAACCAAACAGCGACCGGTTTATGCTTTTTTGATGGCTTCGCGCGCCAACTTTGCAACAAATCGAGGCCCTTCAGAAGTTTTAGTGACAATATGTCAAAAAACTGCTCGAATCTGATTAAATAAAATCCCGGGACATGATGCCGTTTTGAATGCAACTGCAACTGATATGTCAAAGTCAGCTGCGAGGTTGACAATGCAAATTGCATTCTGTTATCATATTGTTATACACATCATCGATAACAAAAAATATTATGTTTTCTAAAAACTAATGGCAAATTAAACCTATAATGTAATACAATGGCCTCGAGAAACCTGTTTTCAAAGCACCTGCCAAATGTAAAGCTCGCCACTCGCTTCGACGCCGACGGGAATGAGATCCAGGTAAGTCGCCGAAATACGCCGCTTCCGCTGATTGGCGATTAAGGATCGTATCCTGTTTTGTGCAACTTCGTCTAGGTTGAACGTCGCGAAGATGAGGAACAAAAGCGCAAAGAGCAGGAAATTATTGATATCCTGGTGGGGGCCGGGTATTACCGAGCGCACATCCAAGGTTTGTCAATTTTTGACAAAATTGTCGGTGGAATGACTTGGTGCATCGAGGCTTGCGATTACGATGTAGATGTGGACCTTCTGTTTCACGAGAATCTCACCATCGGACAGAAGATGTGGGTGATTCTAATGTTGGACAAAATCGCAAATGATGAACATTTTGTAACCTTTTCAGCACTCTCACAGAGAAGATAGTTGTGGTCCTGCCGAAGATGAAATGCCCTTTTCAGTTGGAACCGCATCAGATTCAGGGTCTAGATTTCATCAACATCTTCCCGGTAGTGGAGTGGTTGGTCAAACGATCGGCTGAGAATCGCAGCGAGAAAGCCGAGAAGCTCAAAAAGCTAGCAGTATCGCAGTTCCAAAATTACTTCACACTCCAATCGGATAAGGAAACCAAACAAGTGCACTCGAAGCAGTTGGAGAATCTCCGGGCGGTTGAGGATCGCTATATTCCGAAGCGGCAATTTAAGCGCACAGAGAAGGGTCCGGATGACGTCATGAGTCGGGTGAGGATAACTTTGATGGAGTACGGAACGAGAGATTTTTCCGTCAAGACGAATGTGGACATTCCTGATTTGGACGATACTCAGGAATCGGAAGACGTGTTTGAGAGTTTTCTGCAAAGAACGGAACAAGAGGTATGACTCACAAAATTCAAAGTTATGCTGCTTATTATATTTTAATTTCTCACCATCATTTTTAGCTTGATTTCGATAATTTGTTCAAAAATTTATCAGTTGCAAAGGAGGTAAATATCATTTTTTTTAACTAGTTATGTTATTTAAATTATAGAGAAGAAAGATGTGTTCAAAATATCTCAATAACTGAATCAATGTTCCATTTTTTTTTTTCATTTAACAGCAAAGCATTTCGGTCGAACTGACGGACGCCGAGAGACAAGCCTTGAACCAACATTACGAAGATCTCAAACGTGAAATGTCGATCGATACCAGTCAACTGTCTGAGCAGAACAAAATTAAAACTATTTTGGCTACGAAACTTGCATTGGAAAAAAAGCTCGAACGGATCAAAGCATCGAATAGTAAACTGAAGGACACTTTGCAGCAAGAACAAGCTGATTCGGATGAAATGAGAAACCTGAAGGTTTCGCTCGAAGCAGAAATTCATAATCTGGACAATATGGAGATCAACGAAGAAAATCAGAAGATCCTGGCACATGTTCAGGAGCTGATTTTGAAGAATGAAAAAATGAAACAACAAGAAACCGAATTTAAGGAAAAGTGCAAAAAGGAACTTGTCGAGCTTCAGGAGAAAATTGAGTAAGTAGTAGACGGAATCGTTATTTTATGACTTCTGGGAAACTGAAAAAAATGGTTTTATTATAGAAAGGCAGAAACTTCAACTCCCGATGAAGACATAGCAGAAAATCAGAAGCAGTTAGATTTTGAGTTGGAGCGTTTAAAATCATTGCGTTTGCAGCTAGCTAAGAAGAACCGTGCCTTCGTTTCGATCAATCGCCAGTTGGACAACATTCCTGACCGTACTGAGCTGGCTCAGTACCAGAGAAGATTTCTTGAGCTTTATAATCAAGGTCAGTGCAAACTGTTACGAATTTACAGTTATTAAATAATATTTTTTTTAGTAAGTGCAACCCATCGCGAGACGAAGCAGTTCTACACGCTGTACAACACACTTGACGACACCAAGCTGTACCTTGAAAAAGAAATGTCCTTACTGAACTCGATCTACGAAAACTATGGCAGTGCAATGCAGTCGTTTAATTCTCGAGAACAATTCGTTCAACAGTTCGAAACGATAGTCGAAGGCATTCGCACCACCAAAGCAAAGGTACACATCAACCTTAAACAATTATAAGTCTGACTAATTACTTGTGTGTTTATCTTCCAGGTCAAAACGAAGTGCGATGACGAACGTGCCAAACGAGACGGCCTCAATGCACAACTTTTGTGTCTGGTCGAACAGCAGCGTAAATACGCCGCAACGGTCAAACAACTGACGGCAGAATGCCAGCGAAATGAAGCCCTGCTGCGCCGTAACCAGCATCTTCAAATGGAACTCGAACCGAACCAATAAATTATTAATACTAGTTCTAAACTATAATCACACATCGTGCAAATAAGGAACACGTAAAATAAACTATTATATTACTTTTTTATTCCACCATCATTGTCACCTTTTACTGCATTTTGTTGTTGGACTTCCCGTAACTGTCGCGACCTAATTTCCTTCTCGATGTAATAATTTAGATCCTTCAGCGGATTGTAGTACGTGTGAACGAGCTGCGAACCAGCAAACATGGAAAACAGGGCCGCCGCCATGAATTTCACATATTCCTTCGTTGAAACCCCGGCCGGCATTTTAATTCAGTTTGATTCCCGGATAGGCTCCAACTGGTGCAGCCGTAATCGCTCTTCGACGATGTCTTTGGCTTGATGTTTTTTAAACGTGTTATCTACAAACGCATGAAGTTCAACCGCAATCATTTGAGGAACATCTTGAATACTTACAGAAGTTCGTATCGCCGACGCGCCAGTGAATCATGGAAAACTCTAACGTTGCTCCAAGCCCGAAGAACAGTGGCAAGAATCGGTATATGCCCAGGTACTTCTTGCCAGGCCACAGGTCTAATAGATGCCGGAGTGTTCGACTACGATAGGAACGCATTTGCAGATTTGTGTTTAATACAAACTGTTCATGCTGTTTCACCAACTAAAATTGCATCTGAAAACTTTTATGTAATGATTCTGAGCCTCATTATCAAAGAAACACAAACAGAAGAGCCGTCATTCTGATATTTTGATGACGAAAGGTCCATTGAAAAATATATGGAGGCTTTTCCGGAATATGTTTCAGAAACTTCTCTCTTAAAATATGCTTAATTGAAGTCCGTTCAAATACTACGTAACGCAATAGGGCACTGAACACTGCTTTGTCCCTTTCTCGCCCCAAAGAAATTAGAAAACAACAAGGCCAGTAAACGGAACGAAAGAGAAAGAGATGTTTTCGTGCAGTGGGGTGGCGAGTTGTTTTTGTTTGTTGATGCTCTACACGCTAACCTGGATCTACCCAGAATTATGTCAAAGTGACGTAGATTCGACAAAACCGTGGTTACTCTAATATTTATTGGCAAAAATCCATAGATTTAACTTATGATGTATATTGCGATTTTTTTCACCATTTAGACTCTTATGATATAAATTTCGTCGTTCTCAGATTTCGCTTTCGATTTCGCTGTTGGCTCCCGTGCGCATTTCCTTTGAAGATGTGACAGTTGCCGCCAGCCCTCTTGTAAAATTTGGGGCTCCTCTCAAATTCCAAATTTTAACTCGTTCGCTTGCGAAGGATAAGCTTGCGAGTTTGTTATGGTGGTGGACTGGTCGGAACTCAATCTAAACCCTTGCGTCGCGCTCAGACCAATCAGGATAGTTTCCTATTACCTGACAGTGGAGGCTAACAGTGGTTTAGGCAGGAACTAATAACCAGGCCCTTTTACGACTGAAATAATGCTTCATTACTTTGACATGTTGAAATAAAGCATAAGTAATGCATCGCTGCATTCGATATGCTGAACTAGTGTATCGTTGCTTGACAGTTGTTGAATAAATGCATCTTTACATCGTTAAAACTGATCTAATGCAATTAGCATTTAATATGCTGATCTGTGATTGATTACATGCAACAATTAATGCTTGGTGGTTACTTGGGATGTATTTTTCCTTCATTGACATTTAGATCCTTTACGCCTCTAGGGGGAGAGGGAGTTCAGAGCAGCGTGACGATATTTACAAAAATTTTAAAATGTTTTTACAAAAAGCGTGACGAGGGGGGGAGGGGGGGTGTAGAAAGCCGCCTTTTTTGCGTGACGTACTTTATGGATCTCCCTTATCTGGTAGCTAAATATCTTTTCTCTTACCTATTTCTTGTTGCATTCAGTGCAAAACCAAAAGATATTTTAGTTACTAAATAAAGATTGTCGCTTCGGTTCCCTTTGTTCTGCTGTCCGGAACATGTTGAGTACCAAGCTGTCAAATCGTATGGATTTTCTTTCTTTGACATTTAGCTCCCCTATCTTCGTCAGCAAAAGATGTTCCGGACAGCGACGACAGCGACAATCTTTATCTGGTAACTAAAATATCTTTTGCAAAACCCGAACATTTTACCACAGACAAACAGACATAACACATTGAACATTCACGCATCAAATTCATCGTCATTCAAACACTAACGACATCTGTTGATTTCAGTTAGTTGGGCAAATCACGAACCAGATGGCGGTAGTGAGCAAACATCATACTCGAGCAAATCCGATGTGAGCGCCACGAGTGATCCATTGGCCAACTAATGATTATTTGAATCGACTTGTAAGTCATTGAACGATAGAAATTTGACAAGAGTTATGTCTGTGATTTTACAGTCGGGATTCACTGGTTGGGATTTTAATACTTGGGTCACTTTTTAGTTGGGCGTGGGCCTCAGCTGGTTGGGTCATGGCAAAAGATATTTTAGTTACTAGATAAAGATTGTCGCTACTGTTCCCTTTGTTCTGCTGTCCGAAACATGTGTGGTACATACCTGTCAAATCGTATGGATTTTCCTTCTTTGACATTTAGCTCCCCTATCCTCGCCAGCAAAAGATGTTCCGGACAGCGACGACAGCGACAATCTTTATCTAGTAACTAAAATATCTTTTGTCATGGCCCAACTAAAAAGCAATCGTACACTGCCGGAAAAACCTTCCGAAGTTCATTAACTTACCTTATGAAGTTTAGCCACAAGAAAATCAATTGAAAATCATAAGGTTGCCTTATGGAACAGAATGAACCTTGGATGAATTTTGCCCATAATGAGACATATGTTCCTCATAAAGTTTGCCTTAAAATTTTCATTGATTAACCTTATGAAATTTCATAAGGCAGTGTTATGAAGTGCTTATTTAGATGGTATGATTTTTTTAATTCAACTTAAAATAAATTATGAATTAAAACCAAGCCGATAAAACGTTTTTTAATAATTATGTATTTATTTATTCACTCTCACTATATGTATTCAGATTCTATTGCTACAGGATTTATGTCATTAGCCGTACGGTAAGATACGCGGCTACAAAGCAAAACCATGCTGAGGGTGGCTGGGTTCGTTTCCCGGTCCGGTCTTAGAAATTTTCGGGTTGGAAATTGTCTCGACTTCCCTGGGCATAAAAGTATCATTGTGTTAGCCTCATGAGTCATGATGTACGAATGCAGAAATGGTACCTTGGCTTAGAAACCGCGCAGTTAATAACAGTTGAAAGTGCTTAATGAACACTAAGCTGCGAGGCGTCAAAGTGCCAGTGGGGGATGGAATGCCGATGAAGAAGAAGAAGATATGTCTCATAACAATGCAAACGATAAACTTCGTTTTAAGGCGTGAATGCAATTAACTTGGGTAACGCAATGAACTACAATATCCGAATACATATTAATGAATTTAATAAGCATGTGTAACCGTTAAAAATTGCCTCCTCTTCTTCTCTTCATTGGCATTACATCCCCCACTGGGACATTGCCGCCTCGCAGCTTAGTGTTCATTAAGCACTTCCACAGTTATTAACTGCGAGGTTTCTAAGCCAGGTTACCATTTTTGCATTCGTATATCATGAGGCTAACACGATGATACTTGTATGCCCAGGGAAGTCGAGGCAATTTCCAAACCGAAAATTGCCTAGACCGGCACCGGGAATTGAACCCAGCCACCCTCAGCATGGTCTTGCTTTGTAGCCGCGCATCTTACCGCACGGCTAAGGAGGGCCCCGGAGAAACTAATTACGATCCGACACCGACAAGGAATTGCATCCCTAATCAGCTGTTAAGTAGCAACACTATAACCAAATAACTAGTACATATTACTACTGTAATGTATCAAAGAATGTGTCAAATATGCAGCCTTGGTCCAGTGATACCGACACCGATATGACGAACGAAATAGGTCTTGCAATTTCCAAGTTGAAAGCATCCAAACTTAGTTATTGCCGAGGACATTTTTTGGTTGCTGCTTCGATATTACCATAAACTGCGAGCGCAAGCAACAGATGTGTCGTAAGCATGAACTGTCGTTGGAAACATCCAAGCTCAAATCCTTGCTGACAAACTATGAAAAGGTGTCGTTCAAATTGGCCTGCGTAGAACAAATTTAGTATGCTGCTCGGAAGGTTATCGCATGAAGTCGTACAAGAACAATTTCTTCAAAACATTTCCCATCTTCGATTTCCTTCTGCCTTGCAACTTAGTCAGAAATGTAAATTTCCTATGACGGGTCAAAAAATTGAACCCAGTGATCTCGTTTTGTAGCCGCGCATCTCACCGCATGGCTAAGGAAAGGTCCCAACATTAGCATTAGCTCACGAACTGTTGATCAACACGCCACTACATAATTATCAAAAGGAGCTATTCCAAGCAGAGCTTTCTGAATGGTGTCCAAACTGCATGAGATGCTGAAACCGATGTGCTGTTAAAAATGAGTGACGGCATGAAAACTGGCACCGGCACTTTGTGTTGAGTGTTGACCAGTATGGTTCTGAAGTTGAAGCATTGGCTGAATCTCCTCAGCATCTACTTAAAGAATTGCACCGATCACTATATCCTGCATTACGCTCAACGGCTACTACAGATGCCCGAATAGTTGGTTTCCAGCGTGAAAGCTATCGGTAACACCATTTAGTCTAGCCGTACGCATACTTTGATGTTTTGGCGACTAGCTTTGCCGTTCTTAGCTGGTGGTCAAGCTACGCCAAGCAGTTCCAGATTGTCCATATAATTCCTGAAATTGATAAGAAAAATCAGTCAGTCATTGATTATGAGTATTAGGTATTACGTATATACTGCAATCCAAAGCTTGGAGTCTATTTATATACCGGAGCTTTCTTCTTAATGACGAGTTCACGAGTTGCTGTTTCAGACGATGATTCAATTCATCGTGGTCTTCCTGTACTGCAAAATGAAAATGTTGTATATAGTTCTTTCTATAAGTAATCCTAAACCTTGTGGCTGAATATTACCTTGATTGTTTTAACCGAAACCTGTCGCTTTCCCACATCATTCGTCCGTTTGGCTACTGATGTCAGTGGCCGTACTGATTTCAGTGATCATACCGAAGTCGGAGGAAACCGGAAAATGTTATTTCACAGGAACAGTATCATTCTTCAAACCGTGTACACATATTGCATAGTAGAGGGCACTAATCGTTGAGGGAGGCAAAACTGAAGGACTTGTGGAGTTGTTTCCGCATTTGGAAGATTTCGGGAGAGTGCCTTGGTCGAATCGACTGAATAACCGACACAGCCAGTTGCTTTCATATTTTTGGACATCTTTCTGACATGGCAGTTGTTGTAATGTTGCTGAAATGGAAGAAAATAAATTCAAATAAAAAATTCGTGATTATTTCGGTTGAAACAGACTCACATTGATGGCGTAGAAAAAATGCAGCAGAAGTGAGCCATTTTTTTTGGATAGCTGTCAAAACGATCAGGATGAACACTATAATGAACAAGGTCTGTTCATAAGAATACCTTATGAAAAGTTTACACGAGAAATTCGTATGAATTTCATAATTCAAACTTATGATTCCCATTGGTACCTTATGAGATGAAAATAAAATGAATTCATTGGGTTTCATAAGGCAAGACTTATGAAAATCAAAATGTATTTTCTACCAGTGTACGTTAAAATTCAATGTAAACACGGAAAACGGGATTGGGCGTCACTGGACATCATTTGTGATGTTCAAGTCGAAATATACGTGCTCAAATGGCTGTCAGTTGGCCCAACTAAAAAACCAAATTCATTAGTTGGGTTGAGGTCGTGGCCCAACTAGCGAATCGCGACCGTATTCGAGCATGAGACTTCATCGCCGGTCGACTAGTCACTTGAGAGTGGCAAAAAATAAAAACAAGCGTTTGGACAAAAGATATTTTTGTTACCAGATAAAGATTGTCGCTGTCGTCGCTGTCCGGAACATCTTTTGCTGGCAAAGATAGGGGAGCTAAATGTCAAAGAAGGAAAATCCATACGATTTGACAGCTTGGTACCCAACATGTTCCGGACAGCAGAACAAAGGGAACCGAAGCGACAATCCTTATCTAGTAACTAAAATATCCGAGAAAATATCTTTTGTTTGAACCAAGCGTCTTGATCTAGCGACTTTCGGATGCAAACGATTGGAGTCTGAATTTTGAGTGCGAGTAAAAAAAATGTAAGCGAATTTTTTCGCGAATGGTATTTTTGGTGCTTAAGAGCAAGATTACCGTAGAAATACTACTTTAAGAGATCGGCGAAGACGCCATCTTGTTTCCAATCGAACCGTCAAAAGCGGTTCCAATTCGACTTGTTTACTTTTTGCATCCATAAGAAGCAAGCAAAAAGTTCAAGTGATGCCGGTCTTATTTTCACGATTTCATGCATTTTCATACGTTGCCATTTCGACAGTTTTTCACTCCGCCGGTCTCTGGTTATAGGGTGGCTAGATTACCAGTGGTTAGTTTAGGCCGTTTGGCAGCGCAGTATCATTACTTGACACTTTACCGGTCGCTACTAAACGCACTGCTATAACAGTAGCGCGACTGCCAGGTGACCAAATTTGGTAGCGCGATAAGAGCGCTGCTATTTGATGTACTGTCATATGTCAAACGTCACCGGTACGGAATACAGCAACCAAATTGAGAGCCGAAATTATGCTCTAAGAGCATCATTATCGGTCGCGAGCATTTTAATCACCCGCGCAGCGCTTTCATTTTAGTTTCGTCACTCGTTTCCGTATCGGTCACTATTTTCGACTCTCAATTTGGTTGCTGGATTCCGTACCGGTGACGTTTGACAGTTGACAGTTCATCAAATAGCAGCGCTCTTATTGCGCTACCAAATTTGGTCACCTGTCAGTCGCGCTACTGTTATAGCAGCGCGTTTAGTAGCGACCGGTAAAGTGTCAAGTAATGATACTGCGCTGCCAAACGGCTTAAACTCACCACTGGTAATCTTGCTCTAAGAGCATCATTACCGGTCGCGAGCATTTTAATCACCCGCGCAGCGCTTTCATTTTAGTTTCGTCACTCGTTTCCGTATCGGTTACTATTTTCGGCTCTCAATTTGGTTGCTGTATTCCGTACCGGTGACGTTTGACAGTTGACAGTTCAACAAATAGCAGCGCTCTTATCGCGCTACCAAATTTGGTCACCTGTCAGTCGCGCTACTGTTATAGCATCGCGTTCAGTAGCGACCGGTAAAGTGTCAAGTATTGATACTGCGCTGCCAAACGGCTTAACTCACCACCGGTAATCTTGCTCTAGTGACCGATACAGAAACGAGTGACGAAACTAAAATGAAAGCGCTGCGCGGGTGATTAAAATGCTCGCGACAGGTAATGATGCTCTTACTTGACACTTTACCGGTCGCTACTAAACGCGCAGCTATAACAGTAGCGCGACTTACAGGTGATTAAATTTGGTAGCGCGATAAGAGCGCTGCTATTTGATGAACTGGCAACTGTCAAACATCACCGGTACGGAATACAGCAACCAAATTGAAAGCCGAAAATAGTGACCGATACGGAACCCTAGCAGCACAATTCACGTTGATTCGGTTGCAATAACTCAAATATAACCAAATTTGGTCATATATGAGTATTATTAACTGATTTATAACATGTGTGTTGCTCGGGAAGTGAGTGACGAAACTAAGGTGCCCGCCAGAGTAAACGCGACGAGCGATGCGACGCGACGCGACTCACGTAAAAGAATAACAATCATTATCAACAGGCTGTCAAATTGCACTGTCGCGTCGCGTCGCATCGCACGTCGCGTTTACTCTGGCTTCACCCTAAATGAAAGCGATGCGCGGGTGATTAAAATGCTCGCGACCGATAATGATGCTCTAAGAGCAAGATTACCGGTGGTGAGTTTGAGCCGTTTGGCAGCGCAGTATCATTACTTGACACTTTACCGGTCGCTACTAAACGCGTTGCTATAACAGTAGCGCGACTGACAGGTGACCAAATTTGGTAGCGCGATAAGAGCGCTGCTATTTGATGAACTTTCAACTGTCAAACGTCACCGGTACGGAATACAGTAACCAAATTGAGAGCCGAAAATAGTGACCGATACGGAAACGAGTGACGAAACTAAAATGAAAGCGCTGAGCGGGTGATTAAAATGCTCGCGACCGATAATGATGCTCTAAGCTGCGGGGGCCAAGCCATTTAGAAACGTTTTGATTGGTACATAGTAGAAATTACAGAACCCTATTCAATTTATAGAATCTGTCAGTTTTAGTTTGGCAACTTTGTGTGCTCGACTTTTGATTCGTTCGGTTCGGAACGTTCGGACAAACAGAAGAATATTGGATTCCTCGTTGTTTGAGGTTCCTTGCTGAAATTTTGCCAAAGTTCACAAAAGCGTGCAATAAACGCATTTTAGTTCAGTTGCTCAATTCAACCCGCCAGAACAATGACCGAACCGCAGATAAAAGTTTCAATCTCGCTGCACCAGGACACGGTGTATGATTTGGAAACGGCAATTGATCACGCCTCCAAGTCGAACTACAACTCAGTGACAGTGCCGTTGGCGCACCGCCGCTTCGATCGGGAATTTGTGGTGGAACCGCTCAAGACCAATCACAATCGTTTTACTCGGTCCGATTTGCTGCTCAACTCTACGCAGTGGCTTAATCGGGTAATCTGTCGGCTGAGCTGCAATGTGGATTGCGATTC
Source organism: Armigeres subalbatus (assembly GCF_024139115.2). NCBI lineage: Eukaryota > Metazoa > Arthropoda > Insecta > Diptera > Culicidae > Armigeres > Armigeres subalbatus. Next base: position 339,456,899 of record NC_085140.1, read on the forward strand.
GCTGGATGACAACGTGCGGCGGCAAGGGGAGTCAACGATCCGTCAGGAGATTTCTTACGCAGAACATCTTGTGCAAAGTGGGTATATATTGCTGCGGTTGAAGAATGGGAATTGTGCGAATTTGGCCAGATTGACCTCGGTCGGTCTGAAAGGGGTGTTGCTAGTCGAGGTTCCAATGGTGAATCCAAAAGCGACTCAGGCAACCTGGCGTAGCGATTCACATGATGGTGAACCTGATGATACTTGGAACTGGTGGAATAACTTTCGATCATACATGGATTTTGACAGCCACGTCAAAATCGCCCTGGAATTTACGGCAGACATTCCGTCGAAACAGGAAATCTATCGCTGGCTCGGAGAACCTGTCGATGCGGTTGTTTTGTCGGCAAACACATTTCTGACCAACGCTAATAACTATCCAGTTTTGTCAAAGGCTCACCAAGAGTTGTTGGTGCTGTTTCATAGGACGTTCGGATGCCATTTCATTGTAAAGGCCAATCCGGAAGATAAACGGCTTGTTCACTATAGTGACTATATTAAGTATATTTTGCGGACTAATTATAAGAAGGATGTTATGCACGGATATGACGACCTACTGGAAATTCCACTGCAGCCGCTGTATGACAATCTCGATAGCTTCACGTACGAAGTATTTGAAAAAGATCCTGTAAAGTACATTCTTTACCAGAATGCAATTGAGCAGGCTCTAAGAGACCGGGTCCCGGCGGAGGAATTGGAAACACGTACATCGATCATCATGGTGGTTGGCGGCGGACGAGGCCCTTTAGTGCGAGCCACGCTGAATGCTGCCGCAAAAAGCAAACGGAAAGTTAAGATCTATGTAATCGAAAAGAATCCGAACGCAATCGTAACTCTCAGTGCCCTGATCAACGAGCTGTGGCAGAACAAAAATATTGAACTCATTTCCACTGATATGCGAGACTTTGAACCTCCGGAGAAGGCAGACATTCTGGTTTCCGAACTGCTGGGTTCATTTGGCGACAATGAGCTTTCGCCGGAATGCTTGGATGGAGCACAGAGGCATCTCAAACCGGATGGAGTGAGCATTCCATGTAAGTTGAAGTTTTAATCAAACGTATTTAAGCCCAGCCCTAACAAATTTAAGATTCTATGGACATATATATTATGTACCTCTTAGAAGTGAGTGTTCTGTATATGAGTCATGTTTGAAAACAAAACGAAGACCTAGTTTAAAATCAAACTAATTTGAATTTCTAATTACAGGCAAATCGACCTCTTATCTGAATCCGTGTATGACGACAAAGATTTACAATCAGATAAAATCGTTGGAGAAAAGTATACACGCTAAGGACCGCATTGTCACCTCACGATACATGGAAGGCACATACGTTGCCTATCTGAAGAACGTTTATCACATCGACAATCCACAGCCGGTTTTCGAATTTGTGCACCCGAATCTGGATCCGGCCATCGATAATTCGCGCTTCAAAACGCTTCATTTCAAGGCCCAGCTGGACTGCGTAATGCACGGATTCTCCGGGTACTTCGATTCCGTCCTGTACGGCGATATCAATATCAGCATTCATCCCTTTACGCACACCAAGGGACTGGGTTCGTGGTTCTCCATGTTTTTCCCGCTGACGGAACCGGTACAGGTGCGCGCTGGCGACGAAATTGTGGTCAACTTTTGGCGGTGCGTTGCTGCCCACAAGGTTTGGTATGAATGGAATATCTCCGCGCCACGATTGAGTCACGTTCACAACGTTCAGGGACGGGCACAGCCAATATGGAAGTAAGATTAATTGTAACTTAGGCTTTATTTATAAACAAGAGATACTGAACCGAGGTTACTCAGAATTGGACGAAATACATAAATGACGTAAGACTATCAAACCAGAAAATGGAATTTGTTGTATTAGATATATCACTTTTTTACGACCGAATTGAGCTCTCGCGACAATCGCATTTTCTCCCATTTTCGGATCTCGCAACTGCATTGCGAGTAGTGCGCATCTATGCCATAGCCGTGCGCCACCATGCGCACCACTCCCGATGCAGTTGCAACATTCGGAAATGGGAGAAAATGTGATTATCGCGAGAGCTCAGTTCGGTTTCTAACTGGATCTACAATATTGATCCGGTAGTTATCAACATGCTTACCAATCTGGAAAGTCCATCGTGCCTCTTCTACACAAGGTTGACTACGTCATCGAGAAAAGCAATCATGCTTGGGTGCTTTCTTAGATATTGAGGGTGCTTTTGTCATGAGCTACCTAATAGCTCTTCTACGCATAATTGTCCCATGTTACCTTTTTGATGAAAAAAATCCAAACTCGAGTGAAAAAAATGAAGTAGTCGTTCGATGATAATGGAGACTGAAACCGTTTACATAAGTAGTGATCCGTTTTATAGTCTGGAGAAGTGTAGCCTTCGTTCATTACACTCCAAAAATATAGGCAGTTTTTTTTAGATTCAATCGATTCTGAAATTGCTTAGTGCCACATCGCGCTTTGTGAAACGCGTCATGCACGCGTACAAAATATGATCAGATTGAGCAACGACTGCTACCCGCACATAAAATTTAGCGCACGCGAGTCTCACGAAGCTTGTGCAGTGCACCTCACATCAACATTGGTGAGTCGCATTGAGCCATCTCAATGCGATCAGCTCATGCGCTGTTTGCCATGGCAAACCTTTGCAAACAACAGCGAAGGTGCGTAAAACAGCTTGGGCGGGAAATTTTCATTCAATAAAATCGTCGCCTAGAGCCTAAGTAACGCCAGACTCTGGTTGCAACAGCTGCTTCACGGCCTTGCTGGAAAACAGGAGCAACCGACTATAGTGATGGAAGATAACCAAGGGTGCTTGACGTTTGTGCGTACAGAGAGAACCAGCAGACGCTCCAAGCACATTGATACTCGTGAGTGATTCGTGCAGGAGTTGTGTACGAAAAAGGAGATTGTGCTTGTTCGACCGACTGACATACTCGCCGATGTGCTCAAGGACCGTGGATTCGGCATCGTAGTGCTGCAGGAGATTTGTTGGAAGGGATCGATTGTGCGAACGTTTAGAGGTAATCATATAATCTACCAGAGCTGCGGCGCTATTTGTACCCACTGATCCCGTTACGATCTTTGCAAGGACCCGTGCTTTCGTTTTACGTTGGACCCGTTTGCGGAAGTAAAATTCCGACAAGCGGTGGTAATCCTGCAGGGACACCGTTCTGGGAAAAAACCTCTTAGAAGGTCACGTCTCCACGCTCAGCCATGAGCATTAATAAAAACAAGAGGAAGGGGGAGTCTCTGAATTCTCCACTTCCTCCAAAGAAACAAGATTTCAAGACCGTCCTGCTTAAGCGCGGAAAAAATAGAAGGAAGCTGGAGAATTCAGATATTCCTTCTAACTCTAATATCGGAAATAATTCTTCTCCAATCGAACTGAGCAATTAGTTCGATTTGATTAATGATGAAATTGAGCAAATCGAATATACCTCTAGCCCAGGTGATTCGATTCATGCGAAAAAGCAAAGGATTCCGCCAATTGTGGTATCTGTTGCCGAGTTTTCTGGCTTCCGGAATGAGATTTTGAATAACCTTCAGGGGATCAAGGTTTCATTTCAGATTGCTAGGAAGGGTGACTGTCGCGTTTTGCTGGGATCCTTTGACGATCGCAAACGTCTTCTTCAGTATTTAACTGAGAAGCGCCATAAATTCTTCACACAGTGGCGTAGCCAGAAAATTGGTCTGGGGGGGGTTTTCCGAACATTTTTTCTTTCGAAAAAAAAGTTTCTTCTAAAAATTTTGTCTCTGGGGGGGGGTTTATGCCCAAAACCACCCCCGTGGCTACGCCACTGTCTTCACATACGACAACAAAACTGAGCGATTGTTCAAAGTCGTTTTGAAAGGTCTCCCCAGTGATGACAAATCACTGGATGAGATTAAAATTGAAATTTCTCAATTACTTGGATTTTCACCAGTCCAAGTAATTAAGATGAAAAAGAAATCCCACTCTGGTACTTCCCAGAGGGGCATTTCTCAAGAATTTTATTTAGTTCATTTTAACAAAAGTGAACTAAATAATATGAAAAGTTTGGAAAAGGCCTGTATTATGTCCCATGTCCGCAGGCCTGGGGGAAATTTCCAAAACCCCACCCAGTGCCGTAAGTGCCAAAAGTGGGGTCATGGAACCAAACATTGTCACATGGATGCTAAATGCATGATTTGTGGTGGAACCTCTCACGCCAAGGACGCATGTCCTGTGAGAGAAGATTGCAATAAATTTAAATGTGCAAATTGTGGGGGCAATCATAAATCCAATTTCTAGGAATGCCCTTCACGCAAAAAAGTTTTGAATTCCCGTGCAAAATTGATGACGGGAAATTCCAATCGGATCCCAGATTCGACGGGTAGAAATTTTTCAAACGCTCAAACTTCGAAACCAATTACCGGTCGAGCAATTCATACCCACCACAATTCAGAAACAAATTTTACCGCTCGTCAACGGGTAGCAAGCACTTCAGTAAATTCCAATTTTTCGAATGTACCTACGTATGCAAACATCGCTGCTGGTAGACAAAATTTCTCTTCTCAAAATGAGGTTTATACCCATGTCCCAACGGAAAATAACGGTCATGTTGCCGATTCAGGTAGCATGACTGCTTCCGATTTTGATTTTTTAACTGAACAATTGCATCACATGATTGATGCAATGTTCAAAGCAAATACCATTCCTAAAGCTGTTCAGGTTGGCATAAAGTACACACAAAAAATTGTTATCGGACTCCGTTTCAATGGATCCAAATAATTGTGTGAAAGTTCTAAATTGGAATGCCCGCTCTCTAAAGGGTAAGGAAGATGAATTATTCAACTTCCTAACAGTTCATAATGTGCATATTGCCATTATAACAGAAACTTATTTAAAGCCCGGACTCTCCATTAAAAGAGATCCAAATTATTTTATCTACAGAAATGATCGTCTTGACAGCGCCTGTGGTGGGGTCGCCATTGTCATTAATAGACGTATCAAACATAAATTATTTTCTTCGTTTGAAACCAAAGTTTTTGAAACCTTGGGAGTTTCTGTTGAAACAAATTTTGGTCAATTTTCCTTCATTGCAGCCTATTTGCCTTTTCAATGCAATGGGCAGCAAAAGAATTTGTTGAAAGCTGATCTTCAAATTCTGACTAGCAACAAATCAAAATTCTTCGTAATTGGTGACTTCAATGCCAAACACCGTTCATGGAATAATGCTCAAAGCAATTCCAACGGCAACATTTTATTTGAAGATTGTTCTGCGGGATATTATACTATTCAATATCCCAATGGCCCTACTTGTTTTTCTTCCAGTCAAAATCCTTCTACAATAGATTTAGTTTTAACGGATTCAAGTCAGCTGTGTGGCCAATTGGTAACTCATGCTGACTTTGACTCTGATCACCTTCCTGTGACATTTGAAATCTCACAAGAAGCCATTTATAATCCAATCAGCTCTACTTTTTATTATCATAGAGCTGATTAGGATTTATATAAAACATATATCGATAGGAATTTTGATGTTAATATTCCTTTGGATACCAAAAGTGATATTGACAATGCGCTCGTATCTTTGACAAATTTAATTGTCGAAGCCAGAGGCATTGCAATTCCTAAATGTGAAATTAAATTCAAATCCATTATTATTGACGACGATCTTCAGCTACTGATCCGTCTTAAAAATGTGAGGCGAAGACAATACCAAAGAACTCGCGATCCCGCGTTGAAAGTTATTTGGCGAGATTTGCAAAATGAAATTAAAAAAACGTTTCGCTATTCTGAGAAATACCAACTTTGAGAATAATGTCTCGAAGTTGGATCTCAGTTCGAAACCCTTTTGGAAATTAACAAAAATTCTTAAAAAACCTCAAAAGCCAATTCCAGCGCTTAAAGAGGGAAATAAATTTTTATTAACAAATGGCGAAAAGGCTCAAAAACTTAGGTGCCCATAATTTTAGTCTAGCTCTCACTAGTCCAATTGAGGATCAGGTTACACGAAGCTTCGAAGACATTCTCAACCAAGAGAATGTTTTTGACCCTTCGTTGGGAACTAATTTGGATGAAGTGAGATCTATTACTAGAAAATTGAAAAATAAGATAGCCCCGGGTGATGATGGTATGTTCTACATACTTATCAAAATTTTCCTGAGAGCTCTTTATCCTTTTTGGTTAATTTATTTAACAAATGTTTTCAATTGGCATACTTTCCAGATAAATGGAAAAACGCCAAAGTTGTTCCAATTTTGAAGCCGGACAAAAATCCAGCTGAGGCTTCTAGTTATCGCCCAATCAGTTTGCTTTCTTCAATAAGCAAACTGTTTGAAAAGATTATTTTAAATAGAATGATGGTTCATATTAATGACAATTCTATTTTTGCTGATGAGCAATTTGGTTTTCGCCATGGGCATTCAACCACTCACCAGTTATTAAGAGTTACGAACTTAATTCGGCTCAACAAATCTGAAGGATATTCGATTGGAGTTGCTCTTCTTGATACAGAGAAAGCATTTGACAGTGTTTGGCATGAAGGTTTGATTGTAAAATTGATGAATTTTAATTTTCCTCTGTACATTATTAAACTGATCCAAAATTATTTATCAGATCGCTCACTGCAGGTAAACTATCAGAATTCTAAATCTGATAGATTACCTGTAAGGGCTGGTGTTCCCCAAGGCAGCATACTGGGGCCCATTTTGTATAACATTTTTACTTCTGACTTACCTGATTTACCACCAGGGTGTCAAAAATCTTTGTTTGCAGATGACACAGGTCTCTCAGTCAAAGGGCGTAGCCTTCGTGTCATTTGTAGTAGATTGCAAAAAAGTTTGGATATTTTCTCCACTTACTTGCAAAAATGGAAAATTTCCCCGAATGCTTCCAAAACTCAGCTTATAATTTTCCCACATAAGCCGAGAGCTTCTTATTTGAAACCTTCTAGCAGACATATTGTCACTATAAATGGGGTTCCAATTAATTGGTCTAGCGAAGCTAAATATTTAGGACTTCTGCTAGATCAAAAATTAACTTTTAAAAATCAAATTGAAGGCCTTCAAGCCAAATGTAACAAATATATTAAGTGTCTATATCCACTTATAAACAGAAAATCAAAACTTTGTCTTAAGAACAAACTTTTGATTTACAAATAAATTTTTAGACCTGCCATGTTGTATGCTGTGCCAATATGGACTAGTTGCTGCAATACCAGAAAGAAGGCACTCCAGAGGATTCAAAATAAAATTCTGAAAATGATTCTGAAGTTGCCTCCGTGGTATAGTACCAATGAACTTCATAGAATTTCTAATATTGAGACATTGCATCAAATGTCCAACAAAATAATTTCCAATTTTAGACAAAAATCGTTGCAATCTTCTATTGCAACGATTAACTCCTTGTACCCTTAACTGAAAATATTATACACGCCCACGCTACTGGTTTCACACATGAATTTTCACTAGTTGCTTGTCATAAGATAATAACGTGTAATTCCAGTTCCAAATGTCAAGAAACAGAACATTCGATGCATTTGAAGAACATAAAGAACAGAAATGAAAAACACGTTAAATCTTTATGATTTTTTTTTTGGCAGGAAACGGCTGAAACAGGGCTGTTTGTTTTTTTTACCAGCTCCAAAATGTATTGAATGTACGAATAAAAATAAAACACATTTTAAATTTTGTTTGTTGACACATTTTTACATTTATTTATTTGTTTTACATGCTGCGGAAGGATACCTTCAAATACTTGTTTAATTCACAAGACACGGTTTACATCACGGACGTTCACACAACATATGTCATCCTTGATTTACAAAAACTTTCATTATCCTCGAGACCGTGCTGGTATATACGAATGGCTGGTCACTCGTTTTAGATATACTTATATACCTGTAAATTTAATAATATTTTTTTGAGAATTCAAGAAAAAGTTTGCCAATTAGCTTACCTTCTTAATAAAATAGTTTGCATTGACGCTCCTCTCTGGTTAATTTTCGCTGAACTTTCACGATTTCCACAAATTCTGATGATGTATGACAGCGCAGCAAAGTTTTCCTTTTCTTGTTTTAAAATCATGTTCAAAACACGTTATATTGAACAGGATCGACAAGTGGTGTCGATTCAATTAAATGTACGATAAGTTTAACGTGGATCGCTAGTCATAATTAAAAATAATAAGACACGCTAGATACACGTGAGAAACAATATTGAAATTAATGTGGAATATTGGTGAAAAGAACGGGTGATGGAACACGTTAAATCTACGTTGTAAAGAACATTGAACGAGCGTCTAGATTATTTTCAGTGTAGTATAAAATAGGTTAAGATTAGTTAAGTTCTACATGGTTCAATTCAACCAGAGGAAAAATTCTAACTGCCAGAGGCAATTGAAATGTATTAATAATAACTAAAAATATAACATAGCAAATAAGGATGATAGTGTTAAGAAAACACGGAACACCTAGTCTAAGAGATGAATGCATGTATTAGATAATTATCAAATAAAATTAGTTAAAAAAAACGCATCAATTAGTTTGACAAATAAAACTTCGGAAGAAAGTTCGGTTCGAAAGTCCCGACTTCCGAATTCTAACTTGGTGCTACGCCGACAATAATAACCGGTACGATGCGATTCTGCATGTTAAACTCAAGCACGATGTTCTCCCTGAAGAATCGCAAGCGATCTGGAATGGGACGGTTTTTTGATTTTCTGAGCAGATATCTAAATAGTCTCACCTGTTTGGAAATAAATTGGAACAAAAACCATGTCATAATATTCCTGAGGGCGAAAGCTTCAACCAACTTTCAGAAAAATATGATCTAATCAATTCTTAATCACAGTATCTACTTTTGTTAGGTATTTTAGAAAGAGTTATTTAGGTTATTCGGAAAATTATTTTCGAGGTTCGATATCATTGCTTCTATCGCTACAAAAAAATATTTCCTAACAAAATTCAATACACTTGACGATCAACAGCTGAAAGTCATTTAACTGCAACACGCTATGTTTAAAGGCAATTATTATGCAAAGTGAATGCACCTCGGATGTTAAGCCGTTAGATCATAGTTTTTGACTTCTACTTTAAGGATCTACATCGATTAAAATATTTCATCGGTGAAATTTCGACTTTTTTACTATTTAAGGTAATATTTTCAACCTAAAAACCTTTCCTGATTTTTTTAAATTTTTTGAAACAAGTTATATAAAATCCAACCACTATTTTTTTCCTTATGCTTTAAGAGCATTTCATATAAAAACATTTTTCATATGATGAAAATAGTAGAAGTTATATTAAAATTACTGCCAGTCTTAAATGTCCTTACGGTTTATTATGAATAGATCGGTAGCCTTCCTTAGCCGTGCGGTAAGATGCACTGCTACACTGCAAGACCATGCTAAAAGTGGATTCCCGGTCTTGTCTAGGAAATATTCTCACCTTCTCTGGGCAGAAAATATCATCGTAGCCTCATGATATACGAATGCGAAAATGGTAGCTTGGACTAGAAACCTCGCAGTTAATAACTATGGAAGTGCTAAATGAACACTAAGCTCCGAGACGGCATATGTCAGAGTGGTTGGTGTAATGCCAATAAGAAGAAGTATCATTAATTAAGAACATAATATCACTCTTTAACACTTCAAATAAAAAAAAATTAAAACTACGAACTAGTTCAAAGTAGTATTTATGTATGTTCTGTATTCAAACTTGATTGAACCTCAATGCAATCAAAGATAGTAAAGTACAAGATAGTCCACTCTTGCAAATCCCATACGAGTAATTAGCGAATAATTTTTCCTGCCAGTAGCGCTAACTAGTGAGAAAAAGTCTAACCATTTTAATAAAAACGATCACGGTAACATTGCTTTTTCATTGGTTTTCATATGTCAAAACAAATAAATTTTCAATTTGAAAAACAACAACACATCGCTGCTCGTGATGTGTTCATTCCCTGTGTCAACACCAATCCACAGCTAAGGCGGAGTGCGAGGTCGAGTGTTCAAATTTATGGCTCCACAGCATTAAGCACCTAGAAGAACCTTCTAAAAAAGGATACGTAAATCAGGGAGTTAAAGTTATACTAGTAGAATCCCACCGCCGGAGATACCACCAAGAGCTATTCAAACTCGAATCCATGCGCCAGTGAAATTTGCGCCACCAGGTTCCGGCTGGGCATTGCACAATTGGGAGTATCTGCCAACTTTATTACCCAGTGGTTGACTCAATCATGTAAACGACGCCAACGACATTTCCGGTGCACACAGATACGGTTATCTTCCCGAAGACGGTTTTGATAAGCAAGCACCTATTATTATCTACCAGTATATTCCAGCGGAAAGATTATCGTATGGAAGACAATTTCTAAAGCCATTCCTTAAATTAAGTTCCTGCTATCCGGCACCAGCCGGGAGGTTACCCATACATGCTGTTCCGAACGTGATATTTTTATATCTACGATGTGTTTATTCAATTAATAAATTAAAAATGAATTTGATCACGTTTTTTTTTTTGGGAAGTAAACGTCAGCCCTTGCGTCAGCCGATGATTAATGTTTTTTGCCCTGTGCCCTGGAAGCCCTGGAAGACACCCTAAAAAACCAAGAAATATTTATCCTTATTCTATGTTTGTACATGCTATATAAATTGTCTTGTTTGTTCGATTACTTCTAAAATTGTTTGATCCGTTAAATGTTCGCCAGAAGCAAGTGAGAGTTGACCTTTTTGTGGTCCCAAGTAACAACGGTAAAATTAGAATTTTATCATAAAGGTACCTAATACTTTGATTTATTCCAATAATCGAAAAGATGTGACGTTTAGCATTTCATTTTGTTTTCATTGTTTTGGAAGCAACGATGAGCTTATACGCGTTGATATGGAAGCAACGGTGCGCCTCAAAGCGTCGATATGAAGGCAACGATGCGTTGCCAAGCGTTGCTGTGACAAAATAGTTCGACCGCCATCCGTTGTAGCGCTTGAGTCGTGTTCGCCTGTTTTTACCAAGAGTGGACTATATTGTTAATATATAATATTTGATGCAATGGACGTCTGCATTATGTGATCACTGTTATATGCTCCCACCGTGGAAACCAGGTTTCTTGCATACTGTTCGTGATTATCTGGCATTTTGTAGTTTTGGTAAATAGTATAGGTCAGGAATTTCTGTGGATGGCTTCCGTTGTTTGCTCCGCATACTTTGTAAGGCCTCTCTCCCTCAATCAAGAGCATGGAATTTCAAAATAAAAAAATTTTCGGTGATTGGTCGCCCGGCTGCTATCCAACTGTAACAAAAAGCTCGTATGGCGTCTGAATAGAAGTCCAACAATGTTACACTAAAACAGCAATAAACTACCTGTGGTAGACTCTCCAATACCTTGTAATAACTATTGCATTATTTTCCTTTGAAAACATCCCGTTTAACTAAAAGACTTTGGCAGTAACGCCCAGTGAAACCAAGTTGAGCGTGATGGGTTGCGTTGACCTCTGATGTCCAGACTTCAGATTTGTCTGGATCGTTTTTTTTTGCTGCAGGGCCGAAGATTTGGTAGATCAATCCCACCAGCTAATGTAGCGCTGGAGGAGGGGTTTTGTCTAAAATTGTGTCATAGTCTCCTCCTTCCAGAAAATGATTATGAAAACAATTGAAATATAATTCCTTGACCTGTTAAGCGTTAAATTCTGTTTCTATGGTAACAAGTGGTGCAGGGTTGCTGTTTTTTTTTCAATAAACACGTATGAGATATGCAAATACACAAGAATTTGCTATCGGAAAATGAAATATATGTATTTTTAGTATAACTTCTGCTACTTTCATCATATGAAAATTTTCCTTGAAGTGTCAGGAAAAAATGTGGTGCCTGGATTTTATATAACTTGCTTCAAAAAATTTAAAAAAATCAGAATAGATTTTTAGGTTAAAAATATCCCCTTAAATAGTAAAAAAGTCAAATTTTCACCGATGAAATATTTCAATCGACACGGATCCTTAAACTAGAGGTCAAAAACTATGACCTAACGGCTTAACATCCGAGGTGCATTCACTTTGCATAATAGTTGCCTTTAAACATAGCGTGGCAACGCTTTTAAACTACAATTCGATAGTTGCAACAGTTTTGCAGATATCGGACAGGGAACCGCTAAAATTATACGAAACACCATGGCAGTTACATTGAGCTGCACATTCAACGTGCGAAGAAAGCTTTGACTTCTAAAGTAAGTTGTCGTTAATCGAACAGTTAGCAAACTAAGTCTTGGTAACAAATAAAAAATTAAAAGATTATATTCAAGCGTATTACTAAAACATATTAAACAATGAACTTTTTTGTCCCGCGCTCACACAAAATTTATCTGGTCACATTAGTTTAGAGGTAATCATATCATCTACCAGAGCTGTGGCTACACACACGAGCTTTCATAGTGATGGGCGATATGCAAAGGCGCGTGATCGGGTGGTGGCCGATTAATGAGAGAATGTGCAGGTTGACGATCAAAGGCCGGTTCTTCAACTTCAGCATAATTAACGTCCATAGCCCACACTTCGGAAGCACTGATGATGATAAGAACGCATTCTACGCGTAGCTGGAACGTGAGTAAGACAGCTGCCCAAGCCACGACGTCAAAATCATCATAGGAGATTTGAACGCTCAGGTTGGCCAAGAGGAGGAGTTTAGACCGACTATTGGGAAGTTAGCGCCCACCGGCTGACGAACGAAAACGGCCTACGACTAATTGATTTCGCTGCCTCCAAGAATATGACCATTCGCAGCACCTACTTCCAACAAAGCCTCCCGTATCGGTACACCGGGAGATCACCACTGCAGACAGAATCACAAATCGACCACGTTCTGATTGTTGGACGGCACTTCTCAGACATCATCGACGTCAGGACATATCGTGGCGCTAACATCGACGCTGACCACTATCTGGTGATGGTATAAAACTGCGCCCAAAGCTATCCGTCATCAACAATGTTCGGTACCGACGACCGCCGCGGTACGATCTAGAGCGACTGAAGCAACCTGATGTCGCAACTGCATACGCGCAGTATCTCGAGGCAGCGTTGCCGGAAGAGGGGGGAATCAGTGGTGCAATTTATCAACAATGCCTGCTGAGTGTGATTCTTTTGTTTTGTATTTTTCTCTGCTCCTCTTTGCCTATGACGGTGCCTTTCAGTCAGCAATGCAAAGCAGGAGTAGCTTAGCAAACTCGGTTTGCCAACAGCGGGCTGAAGCTGATGATCATTCACGGAAGTCTGCAAGTACCCATTAATGGGTACTTTCGTACCCATTATGAAGAAAAGCGGCATAACTCATTTAATGAGTAAATCGCTTTTACCCATTAATGGGTATTCGAATGAAACTTCACAAAATGGGTATTTTTAACTCGTCAGCCAAAACCAATAAATGAGTAAAAATCACCCGTTGCCCCGATTTGTTTTTCTTCTGCATTTTAATGGACTTTAACGATTTCAACAAACAGATCATACAATTTAAAAGAAAAATTAAACGAGAATATTTATTCATTCGACATTTTACATTAGATGAAATCCTTATTTATATACTTTTATGAGGATGCTTCTCTGTGAAACCATATTTTCATCCCAATCTTCCGGCTGCAGCTGCTTCATCCTGGAGCATACAAAATCCGGAACTACCGACATCACTCAAATCCGATTAAGCCTCAGATTAGGCTATGATAGGTTGAATACTCCTAATCAAGTTCCGGTGAATCCAAAACTCCAGCGCCTCATGTAGTTGATGCAAAAATTATTGCACATACAAATTTCTGCAACAAAGAAAAAACTATTACATCACCGATTCTACTTGTAGTTCCCCGAAGTAATTTATTCTGAACTTACCTTTAGTGGTTTTTGAGCACTTCCAAGATACGAAAATATTCAATTCGTGGCTAAATTTACATTTTTGTCTGCCTTCGCAAAAATGTTATTTAACCAGCAGGAAAAAATGGCCGCGTTTCAATAAACACGTCCGAGTACTGTTCACCCATTATTCTTACGGGAAGAATTATATTGGAATGGGGCTAAAGTACTCTTTTTCTGATTATTAAATATACCCATTTTGAGACATATCAGTAATTAATCAAAAAATGGGTAAATGAAACTCACTTAATGGGTATTTCCAAGCTTCCGTGCGCGGCGCAAATTTCCTGTCATTGTCTTTCAAGTGATAGTATTCACCCATGCATTTATAAAGGGCCGTCGCATTCACGCAGCAGCGAGTGAACTGAATGGACTGTCACTGCGGCCTCACGGCGTGTGTATGGGGGACCCGGGGGACCTTTATGACAAAAAAATGAGCATCGCCAAAACTTTCACTACGTGAAAATATAGCTCTTAAGCTTTCATTTCGTGACTATTTGAAAAAAATCTACCAAGGGGTCTCGAACAACTTTTTTTTCTCCCTGAAACGGATCTTTGTAGTTGGAAGACCAACGATTATTATTTATCGCGTCCCATTTAAAATGAGATTCCCGGATTTTTGTATTCCAATAATCGTATATAAACTCAGGGGTACCGAAATTACCAAGTTATAGTCTAAATTAATAGTTTGTTGGAGCTCAAGCGTCAAAGTGCATGACGAAGCCGAACTCGATATATTTATGTTATCCCCTGCAAACAGCTAAGAAAGGCTTGGATGGAGATTATGCTCTGCTTCGTCATCTTATGCACATATACACCTAATTCTTTCCCAAATATATACAAAAATTGAAACTTTGGTGGTAAATTTGATGGTAAAAAAATTGTAACTTGGCTTAGAAACCTCGCAGTTAATAACTGTGGAAGTGCTGATTGAACACTCAACTGTGAGGCGGCAACGAAGAAGGAGAAGTAATGTAGATACACATAACCCAACAAACATTCACTAGTTGAACTAACATCAGTGTGATGATTTAATTCAGCGCTGTGTTCAATTATGTCTGTACTATTTCTTATCACAACTTCTATTCAAGCTTTGTTCACACTATTTTGGCGAAGTTATACAACTACAACATCTCATTTTGAAAAACAACTTTATTAACTGATTCGTTAAACCTTCAATAAGCATTTTACTAAGCCTCAATTCAGCTACATGTGAATTCTTCGAAAATAATAACGCATAGAAGGTAACATCATCATCAAGATCTCTAATGAACGTATTTTGAAGGAATTGCTATTTTCATATAATCATTTTAAAATTTTCCTAAATCGGGTCTCGAACTGCTGTCATTTGATCATCCGCCGGTAACGTTGTCATCCGCGCCATCCTTGATTTGTTAGATATGGCTCACTCAATGCATAACATAAATAATCTTATTGCTGAATATGAATCATAATTGGACTCTTATTCAATAAGTCAATCTGTCAAACTACAGTTTATTAATAACTGTACAAGATTTGTATTTCAACCATTGTTCAGGCAGTCATAACCATCGCACACTAGGAAAAATACGTAAAAATAATGTCGATAAACGATAAAATAAAATCCGTCCCCAATGCTATTTATGAATTTATGAAAATAAAATCAATGTATATTCGGCCTTCCTCAGAATCTCTTGATAAACGATTGCGGTATGATTGTCAAATGCCAAGATTATTCCAATTTCGCCGCAATAAAGATCAACATCCATGCGATAATATTGGGATCCCACACATCAAAGATTCAATAATTTTCCGACGTTATTCAACGGCGTTATGCCCAACTTTAAGTAAATTTAGTTCCGCATGAATGCATGATTTTTTCATTGTAGCTGTTTTATTGGTTTTAATCTCCGACAGCTTAATAAATCACGAATATAAAAAGCTTGTCTTGAAAATAAATCTTTTTTCCAAATTTTCCAGATCTAGAATCCAGATTTTTTTCTCAAACTGAAAAAGCATAATGTTTTTTTCCACTGTGCGGTAGATCAGATAAATGTGGAATTCAATGGTTAAGAAGAACAAAGGTTAAGAAGGATGGCTAATGCTTGCTTATTAACTTACTATTCAAACTGAATTCGACCACCCTTTCAGAGCATCACATCGCAGTCGAACAGAGAACCTTAAAAATCATTAGTTCAGCACATTGTTAAACTTCCCCAATGTGCTGATATGTGATAAAACGAAAACGCCAGTTCGACTTCAAATAAAGGTAGTAAACAAATAAATAAGCCATGTCGAATATTAGTTAGATTAAATGCTGAAATGAAATGTGTCTAGCGAATTATTCAGCATCCATTTTATTCAGCTACGAAGATCACAAATAAACAATAATTCAACCTAGATGCTTGTTTGTAGCTTGTCGTTGTTTGTTGGGAATTCACTTTTTACACTTTTTTTCTGTCGTATTTTTGATTGTGTAACTTCAATTTAACACTAAAAACTATCCAACATGCTCATAGAAATCCTTAATACCTCATTCAAATAGAAATCAGATTTCAATTGATATACGGTAAACAGATGATCGCAAAAATGAGTCATGCTAAGTGCACAATAAAGGCAAAAATGGAAGTAAATATCTAGCTTTTAGTTTAAAATAAAATCTCTTCTGATTTCAACAAAAAGTAACATGGGTATAAAAAAAACTTAAAAATATGTACTGTATTTTGGCCTAGAGATCATATCGCTGCGATCTTGGCTGCGATGCATAGTTGATGAGAACGAGTGATTCATCCAGACAAGCAAATTCATTTTACTACAAATGTTGTGGCAAACATGCAACTTTCTATGATATTGCACTGCGTGACCTTGGAGATATACTCAATTCGAAACGATTATTTTCACTCGAAATTCATTACCAATTTAAAAATTAGTCCACTTTTCATTGTGTTGTCGCATTATTGCTATTTTGCTTTTAGCAATCACTTTCAATAACGTTCAATTATTTGGTCAAGCCGAATACCACCAACATAAAACGCAGACACAAAACCTGGACGATCAGAACCAGGGTAGTTTTAGAAGTTTTTGGAGAAGAGTTTGAATTTTTAGACACAAAAATCGTGCTGAAGGGATGACTCTAATAAAATCTAAATTGCCTAAGATTTCAGAAAAGTTAACCAGTAAACGAAAATCAATCTCCTGCCCTATGCATCAAATGCATCTTCTTCTAGAACGACACTTATTTTCATGACTCTTGGTACAACCACCAGACTTTGAAGTAATCGATGAGCTTTACTTTTATTCATCTATCTAGTGGAAAAAATCTAGCTCAGCAATGATCAAAAGCGTAATTTAGAAAAGCTTTACTAATTATTAAGTCCCGTTAATATTTATAAAAACTCCATAGAATAAAATGTATTCCTTACTTTCAAAACCAAAAATATCTTTATAAAACCATCCCACATAGAAATGCCGAGGAAATGTCCAACCTAAACATTTCCTAGATCGAACCGGGAACACAACTCAGCCACCTGCAGCATAGTCTTGGCATGCTTATCTCGGTAGGTTAAAATAGTTTTATATTATCTTGGAAATGTTATAAAAAATCATTAGGTTTTCAGAAATCGTTATGTCTTGAATGTCGGAATCCTGTCGTTTTTTGAGCTCAAACAATCAATTTGAAATTTCTCAATTATCTGGAATAATTTCTACGAATTTCGCAAATTTTCATTTAAATCCAAAAAGTATAAAATTGAAACTAAACAAACACTGTTAAAAATATTAGTGGGTTCAACCCTTGCGAAGCAGTATGTTTGCTAGCCAAATGTTGAACTTAATAATTTTGGCTCCGTCATGCTTTTCCATATTTGAGCCTTTTAAATTAGGTTCAAAATAAAAGAACATGAAGAATATTCATTCCTTGCATTTGATTCATGAAAAATAGTTAAAAAAAATAAATGACGAGTCAACTCGTGAGGGACTCATGACTGGCAGCTGGTATTAGATTAGAATGCAGGTTCCACTTGGAAAGAAAAAAAAAAGTTGTTCGGGACCCCCCCCAGATTTTTTTAAAATACCCAGGAAATGAAAGATAAGAAGCTATATTTTCACGTAGTTGAAATTTTAGCCATGCTCATTTTTTTGTGATAATATTGTTCTACTGAACACGCCGTGGGCTGCGTGTGCAATGAGAAGAGAGGTCTTTTGTTTACTTTATCTTTGATTGTTGCTGCTAATCATTTTCAGTTTTCACTGCTTGGAAGTGAGTGTGAAGAGGAAATGGTATCAATATCCAACAAATTTCAGTCACTGAGACTGAGAATTCGCACCACTGGGTGGAATACATTCAAAGCAGCCATTAACGACGCAGCGGAGACCAACGTCGGGTATATGGGACGAAGTCGACGGCACGATTGGGTCGATGAAGAGTGCAGACAGGTTATGGAGGAGAAGAACGCAGCGCAGAACGGGAAACGTTATAGATGGAAGCGGAGACAGCAGACCCGCCTTTTCAACAGCTGTGCCGTTCTCAAGAAACACGCAAGTTCTATCAGAAGCTCAACGCATCCCGCAAAGGCTTCGTGCCGCAAGCCAAAATGTGCCGGGATAAGAATGGGAGCATCTTGACGGACGAACGTGTGTTGATCGAAAGGTGGAAGCAGCACTACGAGGATCATTTGAATGGCGCTGAGAATACAGGCAGTGAAAGTCAAGGCAGCGGAGGAGATGACAATGTCAGTTCAGCGGACGATGGAAGACAACCGGCCCCCAACTTGAGGGAAGTTACCCAAGTAACCAAAAGTTCCTTTAAGAGTACGTTTTTCGCTTAAGCAGCTCAGTGAAGCTGATTAAGCGCAAAACGTACTCTTAAAGGAACTTTTGGTTACTTGGGTAAGGATGCCATCTAACAGCTAAAGACAAATAAAGCAGGCTCATCAAGATGGGCCCGGAAAAGCTAGCCACTTGCCTGCACTTTATTTGTTTCACGGATGATATGGACATTGTCTGCCGAACATTTGCAAAGGTAGCAGAACTATTTACCCGCCTGAAACGTGAAGCAACAAAAGTTGGACTGGTGGTGAATGCGTCAAAGACAAAGTACATGCTTGTGGGCGGAACCGAGCGCGACAGGGCCCGCCTGGGAAGCAGTGTTACGATAGACGACCTTCGAGGTCGTCGAGGAATTCGTCTACCTCGGATCCTTGCTTACGACTGACAACAACGTTAGTCGTGGAATACGAAGGCACATCATCTGTGGAAGTCGGGCCTACTACGGGCTCCAGAAGAAACTGCGGTCGAAAAAGATTCGCCACCGCACCAAATGTGTCATGTACAAGACGCTAATAAGTCCGGTTGTCCTCTACGGACATGAAACATGGACAATGCTCGAGGAGGACTTGTAAGCACTCGGAGTATTCGAGAGACGGGTGCATATGACCATCTTTGGCGGTGTGCAAGAAGACGGTGTGTGGCGGCTCTACGGCGAACCCAGTATCCAGAAGTTGGGTAAAGCCAGAAGGGTACGATGGGCAGGGCATGTTGCAAGAATGCCGGACAGCAACCCTATAAAGATGGTGTTCGCTTCCGATTCGGCAGGTACGAAACGGCGTGGTGCGCAGCGAGCGAGGTGGGCAGACCAGGTGCAAAACGACTTGGCGAGCGTGGGGCGCATTCGATGATGGAGAGATGCGGCCTCGAACCATGTATTGTGGCGTCAAATTGTTGATTCAGTGTTATCTGTTTATCAGTTTACATCTAACTAAATAAATGAAATGAAATGAATATTGATAGTTGGTTTGTGTACTACTACTTTAGTTCAGGTAGTTAAAAGTTGGTTTCGCCAATATTGCCTTTCGGTTAAACCGAAAAAAACATCTATTGTTCTTTTAACGAAAAAACGTTACCGTAATGGTATTCGCCCATTATATCTTTTCGACTCTGAAATCAATGTAATGGATCAGGTAAATTATAGGGAACTAATTATTGATTCCATGCTCTCCTGGGCATCTAACATTGAGTTCAGAGTCAAAAAGGCGTGTATAGCTTTCTGCCAATGCAGACGTAAAACTTGGGGTCTTAAACCCAAATATATCAAATGGATTTACACAACAGTTGTACGACCAATTTTGGCTTATGGATATCTTGTGTGGGGGTAAAAGGGTTAATTTGTCCACTGTCTTCAACATATAATTGTTGCACAGACTGTTACTTAAACTGCCCCTCTATGCATAGTTGTCCCATGTTAGTTTTTGTGGATTTTGACTTTTCACCATAGAGCAGTCTATTTTGATGTATACTTTTAGAAAACTCTAATAGATTTCGAACTTTGTTCGGAAAATCATTGAAAACAACATCAAGTCTATTTGTCCCATTGCTTTATTTCTACGCATAATTGTCTCGCAGTGATTACATTCAGCATTATGGCGGATTCTGTTATTTTATGGATCAACACACATTGAAATAGCATTTTCTATTTAGATCTTGCAATCTTAGCCTGTTGCACTGATTTAATGGGGGCATTTTGTACATACTCATTCTAAGCGACATAATCACTTCAACCACGTGGAAGGTTCACTTCCACAGATAAAGCATGTGGATACATATGTCAATCGCAGTAGTCATTCACGAAATCATGCATTGAACGGGGCTGATATGCGTAGAAACCATAAAACAAGTGCTCTATTTCTCGGCATAACTGTCCCGCCAAACTATTTTCATGATCGTTGTCGCATATTCTATTTATGAGTGAAAAATAAGAATGATTTCTATGAAATGAAGTCTTCTGAATGGTTCTGTGATGTAATAATCTTAAATTGCATTATGGTTATACACCAGCAATGAAAATTAGTGTTTAATTTCAAATGCCATTTTCTCATTTGTCGTTTTTTGAATTTGGTACAAGCATGCGTAGAACGGCAGTAAAGTAGTAGTATAAAGTAGTATTACTAATATTAAAATCGAAACTATCCTAGATTTCTTTAAAAAATCTTTGGGACATTACTCCAAGAATTCCTTCAGAAGTTTTTCCAGATTAATCAAAATTGGGAAGAAATCACTAGAACAATTTTGGCGAATATAATTAAATTTCAGGAAACTATTCAATACTCCGCCAATGAAGATTCATGAGATGCATCAGCTATTAAGGGAACCATATTCATCTCATCGCAAAACAAAGAAATTCAGCATCAACCTCGTCACTTCTTTTTGCTATCACGCGTGATCACGTGTGAAAAAAATCACAAAACCAAATTCCTTTTCAATACTTTGTTTTTGATGGGATGAATATACTGCCCTTCTACGCATAGTTGTCCCATGTTAGTTTTTGTAGATTTTGACTTTTCACCATAGAGCAGTCTATTTTGATGTATACTTTTAGAAAACTCTAACAGATTTCGAACTTTGTTCGGAAAATCATTAAAAACAACATCAAGTCTATTTGTCCCATTGCTTAATTTCTACGCATAATTGTCTCGCGGTGATTAAATTCATCATTAAGGCGGATTCTGTTATTTCATGGAGCAACACACATTGTAATAGCATTTTCTATTTAAATCTTGCAATCTTAGCCTGTTGTACTGGTTTAATGGGGGAAATTTGTACAATACTCATTCTAAGCGACATAATCACCTCAATCACGTGGATGGTTCACTTCCATAGATAAAGCATGTGGAGACATATGCCAATCGCAGTAGTCATTCACGAAATCATGCACTGAACGAGGCTGATATGCGTAGAAACCACAAAACAAGTGCTCTATTTCTCGGCATATCTGTCCTGCCAACAATTTCCACGATCGTTATCGCAAATTCTATTTGTGAGTGAAAAATAAGAATGATTTCAATTCAATTAAGTCTTCTGAATGGTTCTGTGATGTAATAATCTTATATTTCATTCAAGTTATACGACAGCAATGAAAATCAGTGTTCAATTTTAAATGCCATTTTCTAATTTGTCGTTTTTTGAATTTGGTGCAAGCATGCGTATAACGGCAGTATAGGAACAATGGGATGAAGTGCTGAATCGTTCCCCTATATTCGTTGAGTGTGATCGTAGCACACCATGCTTATTTGATTTTTGAATTTGTTACCATAGCAACGTAATTACTAATCTTAGCAACCTGCGAGTTGTCCGAGCCTAACTTGGAATCCTTTGCATTTATTTAGCCGTGGTCTAGTGAAGACAGGTGAATACGTAATAAAATTAGTTCTGATTCCGAAACACAACAATATTGAATTTCAGCTCTTCATTACCCACAAGGCATGACACAATGAATTGCAGTAGATGATTACATTTCCTTTTAAGGATCTGACCCCTAACAGTTACACCAATGTACACCAGCACTTCGTGAAGATGAACCGCCAACCGTACGCTATAGGTATGTCAGGTCAACATGCATGATATGGTGGTGAGGCATCGTAAACCATGTCCTTTTTGTGATCTCTCATTGAAGGAGCTCTTATACGAAGCAATAATAGCGTTACGTTTACATGAGAGAACATTGACCAATTTTCGTGCACCTTTTCTCGGAGTAACGATTCGCTATTCTCTCTGTTAGCTACCCACCGGTATACGGCATTCCGTCAGCAACAGTTTGTGCTTGCTGTAAGTACGCATCAATCAACCGTGAAGATGAATGAAAATGGGAGCAGCGTGGGCAAACTGAAAGATCTTTGTATGTTGAAGTTTTTTTTATTGTGTACTAGCAGACCCGACGAACTTTGTTTCGCCAAAAACTGATTTATTATCTGATTAATTCTCGAGTTTTGAAAAAAAAATAGTGTCTCATTTGTATGGGAGCCCCTCTTTCCAAAGGGGGAGGGGTCTCGAACCATCTTAAGAACCTTCCCCGGCCCCAAAAACCTCTGCATACAAATTTTCACGACGATCGGTTCAGTAGTTTCGGAGCCTACAAGGTTCAGACAGACAGAAATTCATTTTTATGTATATAGAAGAAGAAGATAGATTAAAGTTGTGTGCTGCCTGAATTGACCGAAATAAAACTAATCAAATCAAATTAGGTATAATGATTTTGCATATTACATATTTCTTAAATCTAGACAAAAGAGGCGAACCAGTCTCCGGCTGAAAACCTCTTTAATAAATCTAGACAATAACGTTCGAAAAAATGTATTTCTATTTCAATAAAAAATATGTTATTGTTTCTTTCGTTTCTCTCTGTAATTTCAAACAGGTGCTTTCTAGATGTTCGACGATGTTAGGCCCAAAGTTGTTTGGCCGAATATACCATTAGACCGAAAGTCATTTGGCTGAATATACCATTAGGCCGAATAGGATATTTGACCGAATAGGACATTTGGCCAAAAGGACATTTGGCTGAATAGGACTTTGGCCGAATAGGACATTTGGCCGAATAGGCCATTTAGCCGAAAAGGACATTTGGCTGAATAGGAGAAGTGAGAAATGCTAATACCATCTTCCAAACTTAGACGTACATGTTTATGATAGAATTAGAGGCGAAAGTATAGTTTTGATAGTTCCGTTAGGATACGGCAGGCATGGACAATGTTTTTTTTTATAGAAGTCGATTTGAAATCGAGCGAAGGGCAATATTTGTGATGGTATAAAACTCACGAACTTCCTTCTGCCAAGCTCTTGTATGAAGAGGGAGGGAAGAGTATCAGTGTGGAAGCTGATATCTCTCCACTGGCACTGGCTCCACTTATTAGACCGGTACGCCTCAACGGACATGAGACCTGAACGATGCTAGTGGAGCACCAACAAGCACATAGCGTTTTCGAAAGGAAAGAGCTGCATACCATCTATGGTGAGATGCAGATGGGGGATGGTACGTGGAATAGGTGAATGAACCACGAGTTGTATCAGCTGTTGGGAGAAGCATCATCGCATCGTTCACCCCGCGAAAATCAGACGACTATGGTGGGCCGGGCACGTAACCAAAATGTCAGACAATATTTTCGATAAAAATGGTTCTCGAAAGCGTTCCGACAGGCACAAAAAGGTGAGGTGCGCAGTGAGCAAGGTGGATCGATCAGGTGGTAGGCGATTTGCAGACACTCCGTAGACTGCCTAGTTGGTGACGTGCAGCCATGGTCTGATCTGAATGGAGAAGACTTTTATGTACTGCAACTTCTACTCCGGGCCTCAGTATAATAGCCTGAGCTTGAGCTTGATTGACTGCCCGCAGTTCTTGCACATAGAACCAACAGATGTTTACTTGGTACTAGCAGTTATCTTCAATGTTTAAGTACTGGTGATCTCATTTGTTAGGTCATACTGGCGCTTGCCACACGCAAAAAAAAGCGCTCCCGAATTAGTGAACCAGCAAAAATACATCGTGATTTATTTCATGGATTCGGGAAAACCAGTCACGTTTTCCAGAACGTTCCAGAAAACGTGACTGTATTCCCGAGTCCGTGACTGTTGTTCATGAAAAAATACACCGTGAACTCGTGCACGTTAGAATGCAAGTCATTGTATGGAAGGGGGGGGAATTGCATCATTAATCACTCGCCCGCTAAAAGCCGAATATAGTTTTGCACTTGCCACGAGTTCATACGAAATTTTTGGGTTAAGGTTCGATATGCAGAGGTTTCTCTTAGTTAATGGGCTGCCAATGTGATAGATAGGAGAAAGCAATTAATGTAATTTCTAATTGGACGTAGGAAACGAGCTTTTTTTTTTGTTCATTTTCAACTCTAGCAGTTACTGCTAGAATAGTCAATTTAGAGGTCTAGAAACGAAAACGGTGTAGAAGAAGCACATTTCCAGTTCTAGCGATTGCTAGAATATGAGAAATAAGAGAAAGGTACAAAGTAGAAGAATGGAATAGAAGAATTTGCAGACTGATGCGTTTGCTGATGCGTGAGCTAGCCTTAAAGTAGGGTAAAGTGCCCAATAGTGGACCCCCAACCAATAGTGGACCCTCCAGCCATTTTTGCATTATTACAGCACAATGCAAACATTTTGCTATGAAATTCCATCGGGAGAACCTACCTTATAGTCCTATGATTTGATTACATGCATTGGAAATGCTATGGAAAGTAAAATTAGATGATATTTTACAATTCTATAAAAAATAAACACGAGAGTGTCCACTATAGGAATATTTTGGGGGGTCCATAATAGGGAAGCAGAACGTCTCGAAATGGAACATGATAATCATATGAAGTGTCGACTATAGGGAACTAATTTCCTATTATGGACCCCAGGGGGTCTACTATAGGCGAATTCAGTCAGACTTCAAAATGTTAATTTCAACGAATAAAGTCGTGTATTTGAGTGTTTTATGTATGTATCGTGAAGAGGAGATGCAGAACTTGTTATTAGTTATCAAGCAGAATTAATATGTTGAAAATTTCTACACCTTCAGGAAGAGCAAAATTCCGCTACTAGGGGTTCCACTATTGGGCATTTTACCCTATGTGGGGACATTAAATCTAGCCTTTAATCCGACCAAATTTTCCCTCGGTTTAAAACTGCCTTCAACTCGATTTTGTTCAGTTGAATGATTTCGAAATTTTCAGAATTATTCAGAAAGATTTTGAATGATTTGGAAAGAATCAAATGATTGAGCGATATGTTTTAAAGCAGATTGAAAAGCAAAAAATGAATTACCTCCAAAAGATTCAAAAAGAATAATCGAAAATGAACTTAATCCGAAAAATAGTATGTCTGTCCCTGCGCTTCATTTTATTGACGTTGATGCGTGCCCTGATTTTCAAGAAATACTTGCCTACCAAGTTACTAATTTCGTTTAATCCACTGATGAAATAGGCCAATTTTTAATGCCTCGGGAATAAGCAAAAACAATCATTGACTGTATGAAAAATCTCCCGGGGAAGCACCTGTTATCATTAACTGTTAAAAACCCTAAGAAAAGTCGATGAATGGAAAATACAAAACGGCATAAATAGCATTCTTTTAAAAGCAACACTAGTAACATAACATCTCACACTTTCTTTATGGGTTTAGTCCTCTGTTGAAAGATGAGCCAGCCGAGGGCTGTAAATCTCTCTAATAAAGACGTTAAAAAAACACTAAGAAAGTCTTTCTATGTATGATCAATGTAGAATCAATGAAAAAACGGGACAAATTGAGGAATTTTTTCATTACGACGGGACAGCAGAAAAAGATCTAAAAAACAGGAGTGTCCCGTTAAATACGTATGGTCAGAATAAAAATAAATTAATAATAATAATATAACAATATCATTTAAAAAATATAGTAGAGAAAACCAAAATAAATGAGATTCGTGTTAAGGCTAATTGGATTTCGTAGGAGTTTATCATTTAAGTATAAGTATACTATTTAAAAGACTAGACAGTTGTTTAGGCGATTCGGTGGCTGTGCTTCAAATATATGTGGGCAGAACTCAAA
This sequence comes from Armigeres subalbatus, assembly GCF_024139115.2. NCBI lineage: Eukaryota > Metazoa > Arthropoda > Insecta > Diptera > Culicidae > Armigeres > Armigeres subalbatus. The sequence goes on from NC_085140.1 coordinate 339,483,114, forward strand.
TTTATGAACAGGAGCAATACGATTGCCAAAAAACAGCACAAAATACTCCCAACTGTGGCCTAGTAACGCCTATGCCACCCACTGGCGCCAGCTGGAAAATCTCATCTCTTAATGTGCAAATTCTCTATAATACTCTCACGTGGTCTTCATGCTCCTGAATCCTGGTGGCGGGATGGATGTTGCTGCGGCTGCTGCCAGCAACGTTGGTTTGTCGTTTACTCCTCTCACGGATTTAATGCCGATCCTCGCAGGAACGACTCGTGAATGGAACGTCGTCGTTGTCGTAAGGACACGCAACGACCGAACGGACCGCACCACCATCAGTCCAAGATAAACAAACAGCGGGAGCGCGTGGCAAAAAATCTTCGCGGATGCTGTGGCGCTGATGTGTGTCCTGTGTCCTTCGTTCCGTTTCAAGAGGATCAGTTTGTTCCGAACCACGCGACTGTTGGGTGAATGGGCAGAGCTACTCTTGTCCCGCCAGGTACAATCTAAATCCCGTTGTTGGTGGTGTCCTGAACTCATCGGTCTGGAAAATGGAATACTAATCCGGCCGGAAGTGGATTTGCGTCTCGCTTTGGTGGATCAAACGGAAATTGTGTTTAGGAGTGCTTCGACTTGCGCGGGGGGAAATTAGCAGACCGTTCGAAAAGTGACCTGCATTAAGTTTGCAACAGCAAAGAGAAAGCAGACGGAAGCGTGGTCCTTGAGATGCGAAAAGTTTACTAATTAGATTGCAGCTTGCAAATAGGATCGCATTCTATCAGGATATAGTGCAACGTTAGGTCGAAGAAGACACCAAAGTGCAATCAAAAGGTGAAATTTATTGGAAAACAAAAGATACGAACATCGCCAGGAAGGAACTATGGGCGAGGAAGAAAACCCAGGATAATTCAATGCAACATAATGAACTTGAAACGAGGACTAGTGGAATGAGGTTCGTCTTCCCGTGTTGTTGAAGGCAGACTCCACAGAGTCCTTGTCGTCATCGCCGTTGTCGAAGTGAAGCCCCTTCTACGTACGCGCCCCATTGGAAGAGGAGCGTGACTTTGGCAGCAACGCAGTCGGTTGTCGTAAGGAATAAATTGTAGGACTTCATTTATTAGTGTCAAACCCGGGGCCCAAGCCAAAGCGGTCCGAAGGAAGCGGTACCTCGTGATGCGGGAAAGGGTTTTTAGTGGATGCTTGAGTAGAGGAAAATTGTTGTAGAAGAACTTTTCCGTTTTGGTGAACCCGAGCCATAAGAAGTTTGACACGCCGATATTGTGGGGATATTGCGGAATACCGAAGTGCTTTTTGAAGTTGCTGTTACCGGAAGTACTGCAATCTGGTGAATGCCAATGAAAGGCGGTATGGTGTAGATTCGTGGCTTGGAGGAGAGTCGGTAAATTAAATTAACACGGTGCTACAAAAAGTTCACACTGAGGTGGTATTGAAGTGCTTTCCTTGATGGTGATTTCGTAATGATAGATAGGGTGAGATTTATGTGGTGTGCCGGTGATTGATTCGATAGCTTCGAATAATCACACTCGAGTGCATGCTTCATTTCGACACTCATCAGTGAGATAACAGTGTACCGGTGCTCCCACAGGAAGCACGCCGCAAACATAAATAACGAACAGCCAGTTAATTGGACACGAAGCGGTTGCCGCCAGCCCGTCAGCGAATGTGACGCCGTTTTCTGACCACGGTGGGAGTGTATTCATGAGGTAACATTTTAACTTTGCTGATTAATGGCACTCATATAAATTAATCTAATATTCAAAGCCAAATGCAGTGTAATTGAGGATAGATAATTTTGTAAATTCATTAATTTTGATGCTATTTATCCCTAGTCTTATAATTATGGTTTCTGTGTTAATTGCTGCCTTCCACCAAGTTTTATTGCAAGGCTATACTTTCAGTGGAACAAGCTTTTTTTATAGGAAATTTCAAGAGTCAAGTTTCATATACATATAAATCAGTTCGGTTCGACGACCGACCATTTTTTAATTAAATACTATTTTCATGTCTTGTTCTTCTTATTGTTAATTAAACACTTTTACGAGACTTCTAGTACCAATTTCAATTTTTACATTTTTCATTCGCATCTCCACATTTTGATACTGAAGGGATGGAGATAGGGAGAGATCGAAGAATTTAAGAAAAATTGAGGGGTTCTTGGATCGAAAAATGCTCATTGCTATGAAAACCAGCACGAAATTAAAATTGTGATGGGTTTGTTATTGCCAAAAGATGGTCTAGTAGCCTAGAAATTAAGGAAGGTTATCTTATCAAGTTTTTTTTACTAATTTTTTTTTGCTAATTACCAAACTGGGGAACTATTCCGTTTTCCATCTCACTGAACATATATTCATCTCATCGCAGAAAAATATAGCACCAATCTTGTTGCTTCTTTTTGCAATTTTCGGATTGGAAATTGTCTCGACTTCCCTGGACATAAAGGTATCATCGTGCTAGCCTCATGATATACAAATGCAAAAATGGTAAACCTGGCTTAGAAATCTCGCAGTTAATAACTGTGGAAGTGCTTAATGAACACTAAGCTGCGAGGCGGCTCTGTCCCAGTGTGGGGATATAATGCCAATAAGAAGAAGAAGGAATTACAAAGTTTTGAACTCAATCTAAATTTAAACAAACTAAAACTAAGGGTACAGGGAACTAATAGTTACAATAGTTTAACGAGTTTTGTCTAAAATTGTAAATTATTTTATTGGACATTTGTTGCAATGTCTCAATATTACAAATTCTATGCAGTTCATTTGTACTGTACCAGGGAGGCAACTTCAGAATCAATCTACTACAAATGACACGAAAGTTTCGCCTTTTGGCGGAAAGGCCCGTTCATCTGCATCAAAGATTTTTGCCACCCTGGTGAGTGGTGGTAAATCAGGTAAGTCAGAAGTAAAAATGTTATACAATATGGGCCCAGTATGCGGATTTGAGGAACATCTGCTCTTACAGGTAATCTATCGGATTTCGAATTCTGATAGTTTACCTGCAGTGAGCGATCTGCTTAGCTTAATTTAGCATGATTGACTGTACCCATCGTAGTTGCTAGTCGTGATTGGCCGAGAAACAACAAATAATGCACAGCTCACCAATTAAATAGTTTTCTCGGAACTAGAAAGCAATTCTCACTGTACAATTGTACATGCTTCGGAGACCAATAACGATGCCGGCCACGTCCTCACAGTCAATTAGGATAAGGGGAGGAAAATTAGTTCGACACTCATTGCTACAAGAGACCGAGGAATCCTCTGCATCTCCATGAGCGCACTGAAAAGGAATAGCTTGTTAGTTTGGAAGGAAATATATTGGAAATCGCCTTGGTAAGCGACCAATTACTTCATTTGAATGACGCCACATTCATGATGACACATCATACCCGTAGAGAACAACCGGTCTTATTAGCGTCTTGTACATAACACATTTGGTGCGGTGGCGAATCTTTTTTGACCGCAATTTCTTCTGGAGCCCGTAGTAGGCCCGACTTCCACAGATGACGCGCCTTCGTATTTTATGACAAACGTTGTTGTCAGCCGTTAGCAAGGATCCGAGGTAGACGAATTCCTCGACCACCTCGAAGGTATCCCCGTCTATCGTACCACTGCTTCCAAGGCGGGCCCTGTCGCGCTCGGTTCCGCCCACAAGCATGTACTTTGTCTTTGACACATTCACCACCAGTCCAACTTTTGTTGCTTCACGTTTCAGGCGGGTGTACAGTTCTGCCACCTTTGCAAATGTTCGGCCGACAATGTCCATGTCATCCGCGAAAAACAAAAATGACTGGATCTGTTTAAAATCGTACCCCGGCTGTTACACCCGGCTCTCCGTATGACACCTTCTAGCGCAATGTTGAACAACAGGCACGAAAGTCCATCACCTTGTCTAAGTCCCCGGCGCGATTCGAACGAACTGGAGTGTTCGCCCGAAATCTTCACACAGTTTTGCACACCATCCACCGTTGCTCTGATCAGTCTGGTAAGCTTCCCAGGGAAGCTGTTCTCGTCCATAATTTTCCATAGCTCTACGCGGTCTATACTGTCGTATGCCGCCTTGAAATCAACGAACAGATGGTGCGTTGGGACCTGGTATTCACGGCATTTTTGAAGGATTTGCCGTACAGTAAAGATCTGGTCCGTTGTCAAGCGGCCGTCAACGAAGCCGGCTTGATAACTTCCCACGAACTTGTTCACTAATGGTGACAGACGACGGAAGATGATCTGGGATATCACTTTGTAGGCGGCATTAATGATGGTGATCGCTCGAAAGTTCTCACACTCCAATTTGTCGCCTTTCTTGTAGATGGGGCATATAACCCCTTCCTTCCACTCCTCCGGTAGCTGTTCGGTGCCCAGATTCTGACTATCAGTTTGTGCAGGCAAGTGGCCAGCTTTTCCGGGCCCACCTTGATGAGCTCAGCTCCGATACCATCCTTACCAGCTGCTTTATTGGTCTTTAGCTGTTGAATGGCATCCTTAACTTCCCTCAAGGTGGGGGCTGGTTGGCTTCCATCGTCCGCTGAACTGACGTAGTCATCTCCTCCGCTGCCTTGACTTTCACTGCCTGTACTCTCCGCGCCATTCATATGTTCCTCGTAGTGCTGCTTCCACCTTTCGATCACCACACGTTCGTCCGTCAAGATGCTCCCATCGTTATCCCGGCACATTTCGGCTCGCGGCACGAAGCCTTTGCGGGATGCGTTGAGCTTCTGATAGAACTTGCGTGTTTCTTGAGAACGACACAGCTGTTCCATCTCCTCGCACTCCGCTTCTTCCAGGCGGCGTTTCTTCTCCTGAAAAGGCGGGTCTGCTGTCTCCGCTTCCGTCTATAACGTTCCACGTTCTGCCGGGTACCTTGCTGCAGCGCGACCGCCCGCGCTGCGTCCTTCTCTTCCAGAATCTGTCTGCACTCTTCGTCGAACCAATCGTTCCGTCGACTTCGACCCATATACCCGACGTTGTTCTCCGCTGCGTCGTTAATGGCTGCTTTGACTGTATTCCAGCAGTCCTCAAGAGGGGCCCCATCGAGCTCACCCTCTTCCGGCAACGCTGCCTCGAGATGCTGCGCGTATGCAGTGGCGACATCAGGTTGCTTCAGTCGCTCTAGGTCGTACCGCGGCGGTCGTCGGTACCGAACATTGTTGATGACGGAAAGTTTTGGGCACAGTTTAACCATCACCACATAGTGGTCAGAGTCGATGATAGCGCCATGATATGTCCTGACGTCGATAATGTCTGGAGAAGTGCCGTCCATCAATCAGAACGTGATCGATTTGTGATTCTTTCTGCAGTGGTGATCTCCAGGTGTATCGATACAAGAGGCTGTGTTGGAAGTAGGTGCTGCGAATGGCCATATTCTGGGAGGCGGCTAAATCAATTAGTCCTAGGCCGTTTTCGTTCGTCAGCCGGTGAGCGCTGAACTTCCCAATAGTCGGTCTAAATTCCTCCTCTTGGCCAACCTGAGCGTTCAAATCTCCTATGATGATTTTGACGTCGTGGCTTGGGCAGCTATCGTACTCACGTTCCAGTTGCGCGTAGAATGCGTCCTTATCATCATCAGTGCTTCCGGAGTGTGGGCTATGGACGTTGATTATGCTGAAGTTGAAGAACCGGCCTTTGATCCTCAACCTGCACATTCTTTCATTGATCGGCCACCACCCGCGCCTTTGCATATCGCCCATCACTATGAAAGCTGTTCCCAGCTCGTGTGTGTTGCCGCAGCTCTGGTAGATGGTATGATTACCTCTAAACGTTCGCACCATTGATCCCTTCCAACAAACCTCCTGCAGCGCTACGATGCCAAATCCACGGTCCTTGAGCACATCGGCGAGTATGTGTGTGCTCCCTTTGAAGTTTAGCGATTTGCAGTTCCACGAACCGAGTTTCCAATTGCTAGTCCCTTTTCGTCACAGTGGTCTTCGTCGATGATCCCGGTCCGTACTCTCTTGTTGATTGTTCGTTGCGTATGTGTTTTAAAGGCTGGCTTGCATGGCCTGACACCAAACCCCTAAATTTCCGGAGGACAATTCCTCCTAAATTTCCGGTGGACCATGGCGCACAATTTTGCTTAGATAGATTCCCTCGCTGGCACTCGGACGACGATCAGCCGCCCATAACATGGAGAACAGACGCTGTTGTGAGCCGATCCTGACATGGAGAACAGACGCTCAATAAGATTTGCACCTGCGGAGAGGAGCAAACCCCCATTTCCCTGTCAGCATACGACCATAGTTCCCACCGGGGTTGGTAACCCGATCTTCCCTAAGGTTGCTCGTATCTCGGCCAGCACCGCGGGGAGGTAGGGATAGGAGTTGTTGGGTAAGAGCCAGAAGCATTGCAATTCCTAAATGTGAAATTAAATTCAACTCCATTATTATTGACGACGATCTTCAGCTACTGATCCGTCTTAAAAATGTGAGGCAAAGGCAATACCAAAGAACTCGTGATTCCACATTGAAAGTTATTTGGCGAGATTTGCAAAATGAAATTAAAAAACGTTTCGCTATTCTGAGAAATACCAACTTTGAGAATAATGTCTCGAAGTTGGATCCCAGTTCGAAACCCTTTTGGAAATTACCAAAAATTCTTAAAAAACCTCAAAAGCCAATTCCAGCGCTTAAAGGGGGAATAAAATTTTATTAACAAATGGCGAAAAGGCTCAAAAACTTGCTCAGCAGTTCGAGAGTGCCCATAATTTTAGTCTAGGTCTCACTAGTCCAATTGAGGATCAGGCTGCACGGAGCTTCGAAGACATTCTCAACCAAGAGAATGTTTTTGACCCTTCGTTGGGAACTAATTTGGATGAAGTGAGATCTATCACTAGAAAATTTAAAAATATGAGAGCTCTTTATCCTTTTTGGTTAATTTATTTAACAAATGTTTTCAATTGGCATACTTCCCAGATAAATGAAAAACGCTAAAGTTGTTCCTATTTTGAAGCCGGACAAAATACAGCTGAGGCTTCTAGTTATCGCCCAATCAGTTTGCTTTCTTCAATAAGCAAACTCTTTGAAAAGATTATTTTAAATAGAATGATGGTTCATATTAATGACAATTCTATTTTTGCTGATGAGCAATTTGGTTTTCGCCATGGGCATTCAACCACTCATCAGTTATTAAGAGTAACGAATTTAATTCGGCTCAACAAATCTGAAGGATATTCGACTGGAGTTGCTCTTCTTGATATAGAGAAAGCATTTGACAGTGTTTAGCATGGAGGTTTAATTGTAAAATAGATGAATTTTAATTTTCCTCCGTACATCATTAAACTGATCCAAAATTATTTATCAGATCGCTCACTGCAGGTAAACTATCAGAATTCTAAATCTGATAGATTTAGGCTTAGTAAGGGCTGGTGTCCCCAAGGCAGCATACTGGGGCCCATATTGTATAACATTTTCACTTCTGACTTACCTGATTTACCACCAGGGTGTCAAAATCTTTGTTCGTAGATGACACAGGTCTCTCAGCCAAAGGGTGAAGTCTTCGTGTCATTTGTAGTAGATTGCAAAAGTTTGGATATTTTCTCCACTTACTTGCAAAATGGAAAATTTCCCTGAATGCTTCCAAAACTCAGCTTATAATTTTCCCTCATAAGCCGAGAGCTTCTTATTTGAAACCTTCTAGCAGACATATTGTCACTATGAATGGGGTTCCAATTAATTGGTCTAGCGAAGCTAAATATTTAGGACTTCTTGCTAGATCAAAAATTAACTTTTAAAAATCACATTGAAGGCCTTCAAGCCAAATGTAACAAATATATTAAGTGTCTATATCCACTTATAAACAGAAAATCAAAACTTTGTCTTAAGAACAAACTTTTGATTTACAAACAAATTTTTAGACCTGCCATGTTGTATGCTGTGCAAATATGGACTAGTTGCTGCAATACCAGAAAGAAGGCACTTCAGAGGATTCAAAATAAAATTCTGAAAATGATTCTGAAGTTGCCTCCGTGGTATAGTACCAATGAACTTCATAGAATTTCTAATATTGAGACATTGCAACAAATGTCCAACAAAATAATTTCCAATTTTAGACAAAAATCGTTGCAATCTTCTATTGCAACGATTAACTCCTTGTACCCTTAGTATAAAATAGGTTAAGTTTAGTTTAAGTTGAAAACATTGTAATTCCTACATGGTTCAATTCAACCAGAGGAAAAAAATCTAACTGCCAGAGGCAATTGAAATGTATTATAACTAAAAATATGACATAGGATGGTAGTGTTAAGAAAACACGGAACACCTAGTCTAAGAGATGAATGCATGTATTAGATAATTAGCAAATAAAATTAGTTAAAAAAGTATGTCGCCTTAATAAGGCGCTCTATGGACTTAAGGTCACTCCTGACAGAATCTAAGTTTCAAAGTGCTCGCGTTTTCGGGGGCACACCACTCGATACGGAGGCGGCGGACAACTGTCATTTTTGTTGATTCATCTTTGCTGCGTGAAAAAATAAAAATGACAGTTGTGCGTTGCTTCCATATCGAGTGGTGTGCCCCGAAAACGCGAGCACTTTGAAACTTGGATTCTGTCAGGAGTGACCTTAAGCAGTCCTGTCGCGTCTGGAACGCGAAACTCGACGCTGCGTTGCGCAGCTTCGGATTGACTCGCTCAAAGTATGACCCTTGTCTCTATTACCGGATCGATGGAAAACGAAGCCTGTTCGTCGCGATCTACGTTGATGACGTAATCATCTTCTCTAAGAACAAGTGAAACATTCCGTATGAAGGACTTGGGGATGGCAAGCAGCTGCCTTGGTATTCGCATCAAAGTCAAACTCAAACAGATTTTAGACTTTGGAAGATGTTTGATCTTTCTTTTCAGTTTCAAATACTCATCAAATAGTTCCGACCTTCCGTGTTTAAGGAAGCCTTGAAGGCATAAGATTTCTCAGAATACAACTTAGGACATTCATCATCCCATCCAGGAGTGGCTGGTCTTCTTATGGCAGATGTACTAGGAATGCGTCGTTACTGAGCTTCTACATAGTCCGCTTAAATATGAATTAATTCGGTAAGGAATCGATACATCGGGACTGATTTGCGATTTGGGCGTTACTTATTTTGTAAACAAACATTGGAAGACGAATTCCAGCTACAGCAAGCATTTCCTGAGAAAACCACGGCATGTATCCGATAGAATAGGCTCTCCTCTACCACGTAAGGGAATTAGTTTTGGAGAAAAACGCTTGCATTCTACGGAATAAACAAAACAATGTTTGTTTACAAAATAAGTTACGCCCAAATCGCAAATCCCGACAAATCCCGGTCCCGACATATCCAATGGCTGTAGAGGAATATTAGTTGATTTAACACCAATTATTACCGCTGATTCAAATGTCTGTTATTATAATTTGTTGATTGTTAGATAATTATTTATTCTTGTTTTTGTTGTATAACTATCTATATTTGTTTTGTCAAGATCGTATTTTTAAGTGTACGAGCGTTAGCGTTGTTACGGTATACTTCGTAGATTGGACACTAGTGATACTCATGTTTTTCTTTTGAGATCCCTATGTAGAATGCTATCAGAAATCAAGAAGGGGAGGGATTCTTGATTTCAGTCTAACACAAAAATAACAAAAGCATGAGGATCACTACTCCCGGCCACGCCCATCTTTACCGTAACTAGGGATATGGAAGGAAATGTTGATGTAAAACTTACTTAGTGAGAGGCCCCCGACTTGGCGACGCCCTCATAAGTTCTACGGAGTTGGTGTTTGGGTAGGGTAAGATAGGTCAAGGATGTTTGCCTCAAGCTGGCAATTCGACCCATAGCATATGTTGTTTATATGTTTCTAATTTGAACTCTTGCCAGCCGGCTGTCGAAAGAGTATATACTTATATCTATTCTATTTATTGTTTGTTCTTTAAACGTTCATGATTTATCAAGCCAATAGAGGCAGCAATATTTAGTTTTAGACTATGTATTCACTCGCGAAACTCTAACATTCCGACTTATTTTGTGGGGATAGATTATTAAAATATAGTTCTACTTCACACACGCTATACCTACATCTGCAGATAAATTACATCACCGATAAGGGAATAATGAAAGAGCTGATACACGACAATAGCACAAGATATTCAACGATTGGAATAAAATAGCAATAATGGAACATCCTCACCAATTTTCCTGGATGATAACGAGTTTCGAGACCGAAGCTGAATCATGCAGTGTGGCATCATATGCACCAACAACGTCCAACTGAGGCTCGCACTAATACATATTATTTATTTATTCAGACTAAGGCCGAAGTGGCCTGTGCGGTATATAAGAGTCTTCTCCATTCCGCTCGGTCCATGGCTACACGTCGCCAACCACGCAGTCTACGGAGGGTCCGCAAGTCATCTTCCACCTGATCGATCCACCTTGCCCGCTGCGCACCTCGCCTTCTTGTGCCCGTCGGATCGTTGTCGAGAACCATTTTCACCGGGTTACTGTCCGACATTCTGGCTACGTGCCCGGCCCATCGCAGTCGTCCGATTTTCGCGGTGTGAACGATGGATGGTTCTCCCAACAGCTGATGCAATTCGTGGTTCATTCGCCTCCTCCACGTACCGTCCGCCATCTGCACCCCACCATAGATGGTACGCAGCACTTTCCTTTCGAAAACTCCAAGTGCGCGTTGGTCCTCCACGAGCATCGTCCAGGTCTCGTGTCCGTAAAGGACTACCGGTCTAATTAGCGTTTTGTAGATTGTCAGTTTGGTACGGCGGCGAACTCTATTCGATCGGAGCGTCTTGCGGAGTCCAAAGTACGTACGATTTCCAGCCACTATGCGTCTCCGAATTTCTCTGCTGGTGTCATTTTCGGCAGTCACCAGTGAGCCCAAGTACACAAATTCTTCTACCACCTCGATTTCGTCACCACCGATGCAAACTCGCGGTGGGTGGCTCACATTGTCTTCTCTTGAACCTCTGCCTATCATGTACTTCGTCTTCGACGTGTTGATGACTAGTCCGATCCGCTTAGCTTCCCTCTTCAGTCTGATGTAGGCTTCCTCCATCTTCTCAAAGTTACGTGCCATAATATCTATGTCGTCGGCGAAACCAAATAGCTGGACGGACTTATTGAAAATTGTACCACTCGTGTTAATCCCTGCTCTTCGTATTACCCTTCCAAAGCGATGTTGAATAGCAAACACGAAAGACCATCACCTTGCCGTAACCCTCTGCGGGTTTCGAAGGGACTCGAGAATGCCCCTGAAACTCGAACTACGCACATCACCCGATCCATCGTCGCTTTGATCAACCGTGTCAGTTTATCCGGAAAACCGTGTTCGTGCATTAGCTGCCATAGCTGGTCTCGATCGATTGTATCATATGCGGCTTTGAAGTCGATGAATAGATGATGTGTGGGCACGTTGTATTCGCGGCATTTCTGCAGTACTTGGCGAATGGCGAACACCTGGTCCGTGGTGGAGCGTTCGCCCATAAAACCCGCCTGGTACTGCCCCACGAACTCCCTTGCAGTTGGTGCTAGTCGACGGCATAAAATTTGGGAGAGTACCTTGTAGGCGGCGTTCAGCAATGTGATTGCGCGGTAGTTGCTACAATCCAGCTTATCGCCCTTTTGTAGATGGGACACGACACCTTCCATCCACTCCTGCGGCAAAACTTCCTCCTCCCAAATCTTGGTAATGACCCAGTGCAGCGCTCTAGCCAGTGCCTCACCACCGTGTTTAAATAGCTCTCCTGGTAGTTGGTCAACCCCAGGGGCTTTGTTGTTCTTCAGCCGGCCAATCTCCTCCTGGATTTCCTGGAGATCCGGAGCCGGTAGAATTATGTCCTGCGCGCGTTCTCCCAGGTCCATCACCATACCGCCATCTTCGTCTGCCACATCGCCATTCAGGTGTTCTTCGTAGTGCTGCCGCCACCTTTGGATCACCTCACGCTCGTTCGTAAGAAGGTTCCCGTTTATGTCCTTACACATATCAGGCTGTGGCACGTGGCCCTTACGTGAACGGTTTAACTTCTCATAGAACTTTCGTGTGTTATTAGCGCGGTACAGTTGCTCCGTTTCTTCACGGTCTCGATCTTCCTGCTGGCGCTTTTTCCTCCGGAAAATCGAGTTTTGTCTGTTCCGCGCCTGTTTATATCGTGCCTCGTTCGCCCTCGTGCGGTGTTGCAGCAATCTCGCCCATGCTGCATTCTTCTCTTCCACTAACTGCTCACATTCGCCGTCATACCAGTCGTTTCTCTGATCCGGGGCACCGTGCCTAGTGCAGCGGTTGCGGTGCTACCAATGGCGGATCGAATATCTCTCCAGCCATCTTCAAGAGACGCTGCGCCTAGCTGCTCTTCCGTTGGAAGTGCCACTTCCAGCTGCTGCGCGTATTCTTGGGCTAGTCTACCGTCTTGTAGCCGCCCAATGTTAAGCCGCGGCGTCCGACTTCGACGCGTGTTGTACACCGTCGAGAGTTTTGAGCGCAGGCAACATATAAACACTCTTATAAGCTTGCATTGCACTATTCACAAGACACTTATTGCACAGTTATTTTGCATTTTTCATTTGATTAGTTTGACCTATATAGTTCATAAAGTTTAAATTAGTTTCACGGTTTTATCGAGAATTACGCAATGAAAAACAAAACAACTTAATTAGTTAGCACCTACAATGGGGCAAACTGTGAAACTGTTGAGTATTTGATGGGCAGTGATATTGTACCTTGCAATGACTACCTCCTTCGGTTATCATTTTTTAAGGCACGTATAAACGTACGTATAAATGTTTCTTACTGCTAAAAAATGAAATAAAAACAACAAGCTATTGAATGATTACTTGCAAGAGTCATCACAATGTCAAAGGGCGGTTTTTTTTGCCACATTTTTTACACCCGGAGTTTCCACAAGGCCTCTAGCATTCAGTTAGACAACCCTCAATTATGCCAATACTTAGGAAATTAATAATGCTAATTGTATTTTTAAGTGTACGAGAGACAATTACTCGAATATAATAAAGGAGATATTTTTTATATCTTAACCATATTCATATGTTGTTCTGTTCGATTGCTCCTTGTGTAAATGCGTGGCAGGCTTTTTTTAATCAAATTACGAGTCGAATAAAAAACACTCAAAAGCAAACTAAGAATGTTTGCTCGTAAACTGTGGCTATTAATCTTATGGAGCTCTTATGTCTATTTCAATTAAATTGTCACAACAATAAAAACCCTGATTCATTCACCTATTGACCATAGTACTTTACTCATTATTATAGTTGAGGCACAAACCTCTGGAATCTATATCGTCTTTTCATCAACCTTCTTCTTTTTCTTCTTTGTTTTTGTTTGTTTTTGGAGTGAAAGTATAACATTTCTGTAAAGATTTGCTGCACCGAAACGGGAACAACATCTTGGCATATCTTTATCCAGGCATGAAATAAGGCTTTTTCCATTTATCACGTAACGTGAACCACTTTTATTTATTATATTCTGAAATGTTCGTAATATGACCGGAGAGAAGCACATGAAAGATGAGCAATATTAAATAGAAAATATCATTTTTTCATGGGTTGGAAGAAAGACAATATTTTGATCGATCTACTTCATACTGATTCGCTGAATAAATATGGAAATCATGTTTTCATGCAACATCAAGATATCATCATCATAGTCATTTATCATCAAAATTCTGAATTATGTTTTCCCCTATTACTGAACATTCCGAAACTTGTGTAACGTAGTCATTGAAAGCTTCGTTTTTAAGAGGATATCTCTATCTCACTACATGTTAGGGTTAATGGCTCATATCGCACATCAGTGAAAGAAGACGCCGACGTCGCGTCGATAGGAGTGAACCACACGCAATTACAGGACTGCGATATATCAGGCAAGGACTCGAGGCTCACTCGTAGGTTGTGAAGCTTTTTATTGCTCCGGTTTATGTTTTTCTGCTTGGGGGAAAAATATGCCGTGCAAACAGTGGAGGGTGACATGTTAATTCTATAAATACTGTTATTTTTCTCATCGTGATCACACATCATAGCATGGCGAGTCCATCGCACTTCGTCGTTCTTCCAATGGGGACAGAAGTCGTGCAAATGTTGCAAGGAAAATTCCAATATTCTTCGTGAGCCAATCTGCGGTGGGTGTGTACAGTCAGTGCGTGGAAGGAGCAGTGAGCAGTTTCAAAGCTATATTTCATCGTTGATGCTGTTTTATAAATGTATAAATATCTTATTTTCTGAGGACTTTTCAATAGATAAAGCATGCTAGAAGAAATGCTATTAACAGAACGCAAAACAGCTTTTGCCGCTTTTGTTGGATTTGAAATTATATCAACCTGTACTGTAATCACAAAAATTTGTTATTGCCGTAGAAAGTGGTTCGCCCTTGATTTTAAACATCAGCGAATTAAGTGCTGGAAGGCAAAATTTAAAATCGAACATCGAGTACGATACAGCAGCAGGGCATGGATTTTTGTTTTTTGCCTTTCTCGTATACTAAGTATACGGTAAAGGCTATATGATCGCTCCAAAAACAAACTTTTTATAGAAGGCCCGGAGACCCATAGTGTTATATACCAATCGACTCAGTTCGACGAATCGAGGTGATGTCTGTGTGTGTGTGTGTGTGTTTTTTTTTCTTCCTAAACAATGGAGGGGGAATCTGCTCAACAGACATCCTGGGTTGACCAGGAAGTGCTGGGTTAGGGGCCACCTCCAATGAGGGAGGCAGGACTGCATCCCCGACCAGCTAAACCGTTTCCATTGCCGCCAAGCCCATCGTCCCTTCGGTACAACCAGAAAGTAATGCTTCAAAGGGGGCCAGTGCATAACGCACCCTCGAGGTTAGCTGCGTGTCCTTGCAGCATCGAACATCGTGACTCGCTTTTTAGAAGAACACCATGGTATCGTGCCAGCGCATTGCCGGCTTTCCAGGTGGCCTTACCACGCCCTATGTCCTCGGAAGGTGGGCAGGGTCGACTTCGCGCCTGCTTCCCTCTGCACGACTGGTATCAAGAATGATGATGCCGCGTGCACCCCAAATTGACCTTTCTGCGATAGGGCCTATTCGCCAGCACACAGAGGGACTTGCCGACGCGGTGCCTACGCCTGCCCCAGCCTTGACGAGGACCCCTTTCCGTCCTCGGGCTCGGAACCCGCCCGGTTGACCGACGCCGCGAAAGCGACGATACCATGTTGTTCTTCACGCGGCCACTTGTTCGATAAAAGGATCGAGTTCGACCACAGGGCACCGGTATGACCCATGATGCCGACTCCGAACCCTTGGACCACCTCTTATTTGCGCCTGAACTAGCCATTCCTCGAGTCCACGCGCCACCTTCTGTGTAGCTCCGAGACGATTTGGACAATAGCCGATAAAACGGCGTTCCAGCCAACTTCATCTTTACACATCCTCCGGACTAGGTTGTCCGGGGTAGTGTCCAGACCACATGTGGCAAGCATGTGGTCACGCATTGTGCGAAAACGCGGGCACACGAACAACACGTGTTCCGCCGTTTCCTCTAAACCAACGCACACCGGACACTCGGGCGAGGCCGAGTGTCCGAACCGGTGTAGGTACTGTCTGGAAGCAACCATGGCCTGTAAGGACCTGGGTCAGGTGGAAAGTGATTTCCCCATGGCGCCTCTTGACCCACGTACCTATCTCCGGTATCAACCTATGTGTCCATCTACCCTTAGTGGAACTGTCCCACGCACGCTGCCATTTGACCATTGAGGCCAACCTGACAGTCCTGCGGATGCCTCTCGTGCCGCGCATTTCAAAGCACTCTATGTCTTCACCGATAACGATGTCAATAGGCATCATACCGGTGATGACGCAGAGTGCATCGTGCGACACGGTACGGTACGGTACGCGCTCGCAACTCTTAGGCACATGAGCCTATACGTACTTTCTAACTTCGTTCTGTAGCAGTTAATACGCAGGGCCGTGCCCCAAGCTGGCCCCCATACCTCAGTATGGACAGAGCAACGCTAGCCAGAAGCTTGCGCTTGCTGGCATAAACCGCAGAGCTATTGGACATCATCCGGGACAATGCCACTATAGCTGTGGAGGCACGCTTGCAGGCGTAATTGACGTGGCTACCAAAGGTGAGCTTATCGTCGATTATTACCCCAAGAGTTTGATTGAGCGTTCAGAGGTGATCGTGCAGTTGCCTGCCCTTATCACCGCTTGCTGCTCCGACTTTCGGTTGTTAACAACAACCACCTCAGTCTTGTGGTGAGCCAGTTCTAACTTCCTGGAACTCATCCACTCCTCCACAATTGCGATCGAGTGGGCTGCAGTCAACTCCACCTCTTCGATCGATTCGCCGTAGACCTCCAGCGTAATATCGTCAGCGAAGCCGACGATTACCACGCCCACCGGGAACTTCAACCTCAAGACACCGTCATACATGACGTTCCATAACACCGGACCCAGTATGGAACCTTGCGGAACCCCTGAGGTTATGTCAACGCACTTCCGACCCGCCTCCGTGTCGTATACCAGTACTCGATTCTGGAAGTAGCTTCCGAGAATCTTGTACAGGTACTCAGGAATTCCAAGACGCAGGAGCGCATCTGCAATAGCTTCCCAACTGACACTATTGAAAGCATTCCTCACGTCGAGAGTCACTACTGCACAATAGCGAACTCCCTCCTCTTACGCTGGATAGCTATCTCCGCGGATTTGGTAACCGACAAGATAGCGTCTACGGTCGACTTACCCTTTCGAAGCCAAACTGGTTACTCGATAGTCCATCCGCACCCTCCGTGCGTATCAACAACCTGTTGAGGATGATCTTCTCGAGCACCTTCCCCGCCGTATCAAGCAGGCATATTGGTCTATATGCCGACGGATCCCCCGGTGGTTTTCCCGCCTTTGGCAATAGGACCAAGCTCTGCCTTTTCCATGCTTCAGGGAAGACACCCTCGTCCAGGCATCTCTGCATGACAGATCTGAACATCTCGAGAGCCTCAGCAATGGCCGCTTTGATGGCCAGGTTCGGAATAGCATCCGGTCCTGGCGCCTTACCTACACTAAGGGACTGTGCAATCCCCGATGTGTGTGTGTGTGTGTGTGTGTGTGTGTGTGTGTATGTGTGTATGTGTGTGTGTGCGCAAAACCAATCTAAAAATGTCACTCATTTTTCGGGCACTTATCCTTAACCGATTTGCTCGCAACAAGTTGCATTCAACGCAGAATCCTGTCCCATTGTTTCCTATTTGAAATTGGTCAGATCGGACTATGAGATCAGAAGTTATGGCCAAAATACAAATTCATACGAAAAATCGCGTAAAAAATGTCACTCATTTTCGGGCACTTAAACTTAACCGATTTGCTTGCAACATGTTGGACTCGACGCAGAATCCTTTCCAATTGTTTCCTATTTGAAATTGGTCAGATCGGACTATGGAATCGAAAGTTATGGCCAAAATACAAATTCATACGAAAAAATCGCGTAAAAATGTCACTCATTTTTCAGGCACTTATCCCCAACCGATTTGTTTGCAACAAGTTGCATTCGACGCAAAGTCCTGTCCCATTGTTGCCTATTTAAAATTGGTCAAATCGGACTATGGGATCAGAAATTATGATTAAAATACAAATTCATACGAAAACATCGCGTAAGAAATGTCACTCATTTTTCGGGCACTTATCGTCAACCGATTTGCTCGCAACAAGTTGCATTCGACGCAGAATCTTGTCCCATTGTTTCCTGTTTGAAATTGGTCTGATTGGACTATGGGATCAGAAGTTATGGCCAAAATACAAATTCATACGAAAAAATCGCGTAAAAATGTCACTCATTTTTCGGGAACTCATTCTCAACCGATTTGCTCGCAACAAGTTGCATTCGACGCAGAATCCTGTCCCATTGTTTCCTATTTGAAATTGACCAGATCGAACTATGGGACCGAAAGTTATGGCCAAAAAACAAATTCATACGAAAAAATCGCGTAAAAATGTCACTCATTTTCCGGGCACTTATCCTCAATCGATTTGCTCACAACAAGTTGCATTCGACGTAGAATCCTGTCCCATTGTTTCCTATTTGAAATTGGTCAGATCGGACTATGGGATCAGAAATTATGGACAAAATTCAAATTCATACGAAAAAATCGCGTAAGAAATGTCACTCATTTTCGGGCACTTATCGTCAACCGATTTGCTCACAACAAGTTGCATTCGACGCAGAATCTAGTCCCATTGTTTCCTATTTGAAATTTATCAGATCGGACTATGGGATCAGAAGTTATGGCCAAAATACAAATTCATACGAAAAAATCGCGTAAAAATGTCACTCATTTTTCGGGCACTTATCCTCAACCGATTTGTTTACAACAAGTTGCATTCGACGCAAAATCCTGTCCCATTATTTCCTGTTTGAAATTGGTAAGATCGGACTATGGGATCAGAAGTTATGGCCAAAATACAAATTCATACGAAAAAATGGCGTAAAAAATGTCACTCATTTTTCGGGAACTTATTCTCAACCGATTTGCTCGCAACAAGTTTCATTTGATGCAGAATCCTGTCCCATTGTTTCCTATTTGAAATTGGCCAGATCGAACTATGGGATCGAAAGTTATGGTTAAAATACAAATTCATACGAAAAAATTGCGTAAAAAAAGTCACTCATTTTCCGGGCACTTATCCTCAATCGATTTGCTCACAACAAGTTGCATTCGACGTAGAATCCTGTCCCATTGTTTCCTATTGAAAATTGGCCATATAGGACTATGGGATCGAAAATTATACCATTTTTTATGAAAAAAACGATACAAAAAATTTTCCCTCATTTTTCAGGCACTTTTAGCATTTAGACTTCATCTATTCCCCAAGCAACACAATTTCAACAAATCTGGTTGCAGTAACCATATTGTGACTGAATCCGGTCATATATAAGTTACTGTGATTGATGTGCAATATGTGTGCTTCTCAGGTCTTTTGCAACAGATTGCATTCGACGCAGAATCTTGTCCCATTGTTTCCTATAGAAACTTGGCCGGATCGTACAATTGGGTCAAAAGTTATGGCGAAAATACTAATTTTGAAACTACTAAATAAAATGCCATTTTTTGCTTTTATGCTCATCCGATTTGTTTGCAACAAATTGCGTTTGGCGAGAATTTGCATATAAACAAATATGAAAAATAAGACCAATCCACATATTGGTGTTATTTGAAATTTTTCCAAACCTTTTGAACGAACGAGAAAGGCACCATCACCGCTAGGTGGATCAATCTGGGTTTAGTCTTGGATATACGGGATGGCCGTTCGTCGATTGATAATATACAATGAGTTTTATTTGAAACTGAAAGGGGCCCTCCTCAGCCGTGCGGTGAGACGCGCGGCTACAAAGCAAGACCATGCTGAGGGTGGCTGGGTTTGATTCCCGGTGCCGGTCTAGGCATGTAAATTGTCTCCACTTCCCTAGGCATAAAAGTATCGTCAGCCTCATGATATACGATTGCAAAAATGATAACTTGGCTTAGAAACCTCGCAGTTAATAACTGTGGAAGTGCTCAATGAACACTAAGCTGCGAAGCGGCACTATCCCAGTGAGGGGATGTAATGCCAATAAGAAGAAGAAGAAGACTACATTCAAGCAATAGGATCAAACCGGATAATAGTAACCGGGTCGCGGTGAATGTTAGATGATCTGTCTTTATTACTCCCAGGATCCCTGCTAGGAGGTTTGAGAAACTTTAGTCGCTCGTGCCTCAGGAATATACACACTACGAAAAATCCAAGTAAACTTACATCTGAACAGATGCACATAAAAGGAGCGGCCGGTATGATGTACTTTTACGTCTGTTCTAAAAATTACACGACTAGAAAAGCGGAATAAAAATTACACGTCATGACGTAAAAATAGGTTTTTCTGATTTTTAAGGCATGACTTCATTAATCGAATTCGGTCTATTATGCCTGAACACCGTGTTCGCCATCAGGTAGGTAGGTAGGCTCGGGAATTTTCTTTCATGCTTCAAACAAATTTGTTGTAGAAGTTTTATGTTTTATTTTTATATTTTCAATAGATTATTAATGTAGAAAACATTAGTTGCGGATTCCGAAATTTGCTAGAACATAAATTTGAGTCTACAGTTCTTATTTGCAATTTTGAAATTCCGCCATCCACAAAGTACGGCACGCCGGGGGGTTTGAAAAACGTGACGATCTATACAATTTGTTTTATAGAAATGAAAATTACGATTTTTTGCGTGACGTACTTTATGGATCTTCCCATATTGGTTTTGTGTGACATTACAATATTTTACGGATAACTAGCCCTGATAGATTTGGTTTTGTAGGAAAAAAATAGTTAAATCTTTCATGACACTGTGTTTTGTAGCCTCATCGAAATATTCTTCAATTGTAACAATCTGAAATATTGCTCTTCAATAACAAAAAAACTGTATTGCTATTCATTGCACACTACAGATTTCCTCTCTTCGATGCACTTCAGTCACTTTTATAGCAATAAACCACTTTTCCGTAGCTACAAATGACTGCCTCTAATATACTCAGAAGCATAATATTGCATCAGTCCAGGATTTTTTTCACCAAGCTGCTGCCAAACAAAGTACGAGAATTTTTCTTGCGATGGCTGCAATAAACAAGAAAATTCGTTCAGGTACAAATTTATGTAATTGGAAAATTCATACAGGATTGCATTCGACTGAAAGCCTACCTGCAGGATTTTATTACCGATCCCTTCTTCGTTTGCGTTGGAGCGTTCTTCTGGTTTGCCACAATATTCTCTTTACGATCAAATTTCGAATCCGTTGCAGTAAACCTGCCGTTTTGCCAAACTTTTCACAACAATTTGACAAATATCGCGACGCGCTGCTGTTCAGAATGAGACTGATTGTTTTCGAGCGGCGTCAGTACCGAAATCTAGGAGTATGTAATTTTACATCATTTAAAATACAAGATTAAATTTTTCTTCCATCGTTGATACCTTTTTCAACCAATATTTAATAGTTTGATGTATTATTACATGTTCTGAATTGGATTCTTGGGGTACATCAAAAGAAGCATACATTTACGTTATATTTGCGTTTGAATCACAAAATATTGTGTCACAATTTGAAATAAGTCACGTGTAGAATTAATATTTTTTTAGAGTGTGAATTATGCGTCGGTCTTCCTGTCGGAATGTCCTTCGGATGAGCGTTGCTTTTTTGCCGTAGTGCTTTTGGAAAATTGCGTCTCTTGGATCCTCTTTGAACTTGATGTCGAAAGCTCCCTCATTGGCGGAGAAAAGGAGGCTCCAGGGCAGGGACTAAGTAGTGTTCACGCTGTCCCAGGTAGATCTGTTTCGTTACTAGGTAGTGAGAACTAATTCCAATTCCCATCGACGAGGTATACATTGGTCTGAGTCTAAAAGAGTGGGCGAAGCTTGAGGAATTTCGAAACGAACTTCAAAACGAATTTCCTGAGGAATGTTTCTAGAAATTTCCGGGAAAAAATCTGAGAGGTTTTCTGGATGAATTAGGCCGTTACAAATATTGACTTTAAATTATGTGCTGCTGGTCACCGAAACGTCGGGGTGCGGAGTGAAGGGAGGAGGAAGGGGGAGGCGGGAGGTATGGGTAAATAAAAAAATAATAAAATAAATAAATCTAAAAGCTTTTCGGATTTGTTAAAGAATGTTTTGTAAATCCTCAAAATTCACTGACATGTTTGCCCCCTCAAAATATAGTTTTTAGGCAAAAAAAAATCCGAGGGGGAGTCATAATTGTTTTTAACTGTTTGTATCGACCTTGAAGTATTTTCCACAAAAACTCTCGGAGGAACTTTTAGGAGAATTCATGGACAAGTTTTTTTCGAAGAAAAGTGGGAGAGTTTCTGAAATAATTTTCGGGTATACCCAACCGGCGGTTGTTAGATTTTCCAAAAGTTCTGTATAAGAATCTACCAAAACCTGTATAAGAACTGGGCGTATGCGAGATTGCTATATTTTGATACAGATATTGTATAAGAATCTAAAAATTTTGTTATAAAAGACATTTTTTTTGTATGAGAATCTAACAATTTCGCATATGCCCAGTTCTTATACAGTTGGATGTAGTTTCTTCAAGACATCCCTGTGGGAGGGCATCAGAATGAAGAAGCTTTTCAGAAGACTCCCGACAGGAACTTCCAGGAGAATTTCTTAAATGATTTCTAGACGAAATTCTGAAGAAGATTCTTGAAGAAATTTCCGAATTTCTGCTAGCATTACTGGCAAAATTTATAGATGAAAACCAAGGAAATTTTTTGAGCAGTTTCCGGAAAGCCTTAAACTCTGAATGATTTTCGAGGAGAGTTCTTGGAGGACTTTCAGGGAAAATACCTGAAGGAAATTTCGGTTTAGTTTATGAAGAAATTTCTATAAGATCTTCTGGGGGAGATCCCAATTGTATTTTCATAAGAGTTTCAGGAAGAATTTCCAGAAAAAAATCTCGGAGCGGGGTTGAGATGCGGCTTTAGAGAAAAACCATGATAATTTTGAAAGGTGTTTAGAAGGAATTCTCAGAGAGTTCTCGAGGTAATTGATAAAGAGTTCTGAATGAAATGTCAAGAGGAGTTCCGAGGGTAAATTCTTAAGAAGTTATTGGAGGAAATTCTGGGAAAGTAATCATGAACATTTCTGAAGGAATTTCTGGAGTATTTTTTAAAGAATTCCAACGAAATTGTTGGATAAATTTGAAAGTAACATCCAGGGGAATTTTTCAAGAGAACTTCTCCTGAATGATGGTTCTGGAGGGACTGCAGGAGGAATTACTGGAGGAACTCCCTGAGGAATTTCCGGAGGGTCTTCCGGAGGAATTGCCGGAGGAACTTCCGGAAGGAACTCCCGGAGGAACTTCCGGAAGGAACTCCCGGAGGAACTTCCGGAAGGAACTCCCGGAGGAACTTCCGGAGGAATTCCCGGATGAACTTCCGGAGGAACTTCCGGAGGAATTCCCGGAGGAACTTCCGGAGGAATTCCCGGAGGAACTCCCGGAGGAATTCCTGGAGGAACTTCCGAAGGAATTTCCGGAGGAACTTCCGGAGGAATTCCCGGAGGAACTTCCGGAGGAATTCCCGGAGGAACTTCCGGAGGAATTCCCGGAGGAACCTCCGGAGGAATTCCCGGAGGAGCTTCGGAGGAATTCCGGAGGAGCTTCCTGGAGGAATTCCTGGAGGAGCTTCGGAGGAATTCCCAGAGGAACTTCCGGAGGAATTCCCGGAGGAACTTCGGAGGAATTCCCAGGAGGAACTTCCGGAGGAATTCCCAGGAGGAACTTCCGGAGGAATTCCCAGGAGGAACTTCCGGAGGAATTCCTGGAGGAACTTCCGGAGGAATTCCCAGGAGGAACTTCCGGAGGAATTCCCAGGAGGAACTTCCGGAGGAATTCCCTGGAGGAACTTCCGGAGGAATTCCCAGGAGGAACTTCCGGAGGAATTCCCTGGAGGAACTTCCGGAGGAATTCCCAGGAGGAACTTCCGGAGGAATTCTCGGAGGAACTTCCGGAAAAAATCCCGGAGGAACTTCCGGAAGAATTCTCGGAGGAACTTCCGGAGGAATTCTCGAGGAACTTC
Source organism: Armigeres subalbatus (assembly GCF_024139115.2). NCBI lineage: Eukaryota > Metazoa > Arthropoda > Insecta > Diptera > Culicidae > Armigeres > Armigeres subalbatus. Next base: position 339,506,649 of record NC_085140.1, read on the forward strand.
CGGAGGAATTCCCGGAGGAACTTCCGGAGGAATTCCCGGAGGAGCTTCGGAGGAATTCCCGGAGGAACTTCGGAGGAATTCCCGGAGGAACTTCGGAGGAATTCCGGAGGAACTTCCGGAGGAATTCCCGGAGGAACTTCCGGAGGAATTCCCGGAGGAACTTCGGAGGAATTCCCGGAGGAACTTCCGGAGGAATTCCCGGAGGAACTTCCGGAGGAATTCGGAGGAACTTCCGGAGGAATTACCGGAGGAACTTCCGGAGGAATTCCCGGAGGAAATTCCGGAGGAATTCAAGGAGGAACTCACGGAGGAATTCCAGGAGGAACATACGGAAGAAACCCGGGAGGAACTTCCGGAGGAATTCCCGGAGGAACTTCCGGAGGAATTCCTGAGGAACTTCCGGAGGAACTTCCGGAGGAATTTGCGGAAGAATTCCCGGAGGAATTCCGGAGGAATTCCCGGAGGAACTTCCGGAGGAATTCCCGGAGGAACTTCCGGAGGAACTTCCCGGAGGACCTTCGGGGGAACCTCCGGAGGAATTCCGGAGGAACTTCGGAGAAATTCGGAGGAACTCCCAGAGGAAGTTCCGGAGGAATTCAAGGAGGAACTTCGGAGGAATTCCCGGAGGAACTTCCGGAGGAACTTCCGGAGGAATTCCCGGAGGAACTTCCGGGGGAATTCCTGGAGGAATTCCTAGAGAAACTTCCGGAGGAATTCCCGGAGGAACTTCCGGGGGAATTCCTGAAGGAACTTCCGGAGGAATTCCGGATCTCCCGGAGGAACTTTCGGAGGAATTCCGGAGGAACTTTCGGAGGAATTCCCAGAAGAACTTCCGGAGGAATTCCCGGGAATTCTTCCGGAGGAATTCCCGGGAGATTTTCCGGAGGAATTCCCGGGGGAACTTCCGGAGGAATTCCTGGGGGAACTTCCGGAGGAATTCCCGGGGGAACTTCCGGAGGAATTCCCGGGGGAACTTCCGGAGGAATTCCCAGTGGAACTTCCGGAGGAACTTCCGGAGGAACTTCCGAAGGAATTCCCGGAGGAACTTCCGAAGGAATTCCCGGAGGAACTTCCGGAGGAATTCCCGGAGGAACTTCCGGAGGAATTCCCGGAGGAACTTCCGGAGGAATTCCCGGAGGAACTTCCGGAGGAATTCCCGGAGGAACTTCCGGAGGAATTCCCGGAGGAACTTCCGGAGGAATTCCCGGAGGAACTTCCGGAGGAATTCCCGGAGGAACGTCCGGAGGAATTCCCGGAGGAACTTCCGGAGGAATTCCCGGAGGAACTTCCGGAGGAGTTCGCGGAGGAACTTCCGGAGGAATTTCAGGAGGAACTTTCGGAGGAAATTCTGGAGGACCTTCCGGAGGAATTCGGAGGAACTTCGGAGGAATTCCCGGAGGAACTTCCGGAGGAATTCTTGGAGTAACTTCCGGAGGAATTCCCGGAGGAACTTCCGGAGGAATTCCCGGAGGAACTTCCGGAGGAATTCGGAGGAACTTCCGGAGGAATTCCGGAGGAATTCGGAGGAACTTCCGGAGGAACTTCCGGAGGAACTCCCGGAGGAACTCCCGGAGGAACTTCCGGAGGAATTCCCGGAGGAACTTCCGGAGGAATTCCCGGAGGAACTTCCGGAGGAATTCCCGGAGGAATTCACGGAGGAACTTCCGGAGGAATTCCCGGAGGAACTTCCGGAGGAATTCCCGGAGGAACTTCCGGAGGAATTCCCGGAGGAACTTCCGGAGGAATTCCCGGAGGAACTTCCGGAGGAATTCCAGGAGGAACTTCCGGAGGAATTCCAGGAGGAACTTCCGGAGGAATTCCCGGAGGAACTTCCGGAGGAATTCCCGGAGGAACTTCCGGAGGAATTCCCGGAGGAACTTCCGGAGGAATTCCCGGAGGAACTTCCGGAGGAATTCCCGGAGGAACTTCCGGAGGAATTCCCGGAGGAACTTCCGGAGGAATTCCGGAGGAATTCCTGGAGGAACTTCCGGAGGAATTCCCGGAGGAACTTCCGGGGGAATTCCTGTAGGAACTTCCGGAGGAATTCCGGATCTCCCGGAGGAACTTTCGGAGGAATTCCCGGAGGAACTTTCGGAGGAATTCGCGGAGGAACTTCCGGAGGAATTCCCGGGGAACTTCCGGAGAAATTCCCTGGGGAACTCCCGGAGGAATTCCCGGGGAACTTCCGGAGGAATTCCCGGAGGAACTTCCGGAGGAATTCCCGGAGGAATTCCGGATCTCCCGGAGGAACTTCCGGAGGAATTCCCGGAGGAACTTCCGGAGGAATTCCCGGAGGAACGTCCGGAGGAATTCCCGGAGGAACGTCCGGAGGAATTCCCGGAGGAACGTCCGGAGGAATTCCCGGCGGAATTCTCGTAGGAATTCCCGGCGGAACTTTCGGAGGAATTGCCGGAGGAACTTCCGGAGGAATTCCCGGAGGAACTTCCGGAGGAATTCCCGGAGGAACTTCCGGAGGAATTCCGGGGCAACTTCCGGAGGAATTCCGGGGGAACTTCCGGAGGAATTCCGGGGCAACTTCCGGAGGAATTCCGGAGGAAATTCCAGAGGAATTCCAGGAGAATTTCGGGGGAACTTCCGGGGGAACTTCCGGAGGAATTCCGGGGGAACTTCCGGAGGAATTCCGGGGGAACTTCCGGAGGAATTCCGGGGGAACTTCCGGAGGAATTCCCGGGGGAACTTCCGGAGGAATTCCCGGGGGAACTTCCGAAGGAATTCCCGGGGGAACTTCCGGAGGAATTCCCGGGGGAACTTCCGGAGGAATTCCCGGGGGAACTTCCGGAGGAATTCCCGGGGGAACTTCCGGAGGAATTCCCGGGGGAACTTCCGGAGGAATTCCCAGAGGAACTTCCGTGGGAATTGCCAGGGGTACTTCCGGAGTAATTGCCAGGAGAACTTCCGAAAGAATTCCCAGTGGAACTTCCGAAGGAATTCCCAGTGGAACTTCCGAAGGAATTCCCAGTGGAACTTCCGAAGGAATTCCCAGTGGAGCTTCCGGAGGAATTCCCAGTGGAACTTCCGGAGGAATTCCCAGTGGAACTTCCGGAGGAATTCGCAGAGGAATTCCTGGAGCAGCTTTCAAAGGAATTCCTGGAGCAGGTTTCGAAGGAACTCCTCAAGGATCTTCGGGAGGAACTTCCAGAATAACTTCTGGAGGAACTTCTAGAGGAAATTTCAGAGAAATTTTCGGAGGAACTTCCGGGGAAACTCCGGAGGAACTTCCAGAGGAATTCCCAGAGGATCTTTCGGAGGAATTCCGGAGGTGTTTCCAGTGGAATTTCCGGAGGAGTTCCTCGGAGGAATTCCTGGAGAACCTTCTGGAGGAATTATCGGAGGAATTCTGTCACGCAACCACCGCCTATTACCAACGGCGGGACACCACCACGCTATCGTCGCTAGCTGAAAATGATCTAAGTCCAAACCAGCTAAATACCTGTAACCCTTATCTAGTGGTTGATTGTCATCGGCAAACCTGCGTGGAAGCGTGAGATTGAAACTTATCGAGATATCAACACAGCATTTACTATCCTAAAAAATCTATTTTAGCTTATATATAGTTGTACGTACCCGATCTTGCTCGCAGTTGTATTATTTTGCTTTGACAGTTAATCAATTGTTGAGTTTATTGCAACGCAGCACTCTAAATATTTTTTTTTGTGCGATCGCATTGATTTTTCTCCCAACTCGCCCTTATGTTCTAGTTTGACAATTTTTAAATTTTTCCCATCAAATTTGTATGTTTTTTTTGGATTTTTAAGCACAGTTGACCTCAAGACGAATCGTTTACTGAGAAAATCTTGCAAATCGGTCCATGCGTCTGTGAGTTATACAGTCAAACCTCCATGAGTCGATGTTCTATGACTCGATATCGACTCATGGAAGCAAATTATGCCATATTAAATAATATTTTTTGGGTTACTGTGATCTTCCCTAGCAACAGCTTTCCAAAAAAATTCTCTTCCACATCTCGATACTTCCATGAGTCGATGGTCCCTTCAATATCGACTCATGGAGCCCTTCATTAGTATTTTATCAATCCCATAATAAAAGGTTACAAATCCTTATGCGCGTGACATTAAAAAAGCAACAAGTCCATTAAATCAGGTTTGAAATACATTTCAAGAGTTTCCATATAATTTGAAGCAACTGCTGCAAGCTCGCCGCGCTTGTGTCCAGTTGGTAAGGGCATATCGTCCTACCTACACTGGGGCGTATTGACCAGAGAAACATATTTTCGAAAAACGTTACATTTTTGAAGATGGAAGCAATTTTATATCACATTAACCACTAATAGAAGCTCCAGTGCAAGTTTTGCGGACAGTATGCTAGAGTTGCTCCAGAATGTTGAGCAATCAAACATTGAAAGTTACATCAAAACTGTAACTTTTTGTATTTTTCTATTATTTTTATTACGTAATACAAAAATACTCCCATATTCACATAGGATGATGGTTTTACAAATATTTATAGGTACCAACTGATTTTGACCTTTAGTTAGTTATAGTTTTCAAGAAATCGAGGTGGGGCGTTTTGGCCAGGTGGGGCGCATTATACCGTCTTACCCTAGTGGCCTGCTAGACGCAAACATTCTGCGAATTTGATTGCTAGCAAATTTAAGTTATGTTAAACTCACCCTACATTTTTCCTTAGTTTTGCGTGAATGGTGAAAATCGCTGGTCGCGCTCGTTCTATCAAGCATGTACAAGGGGTGGATTAAGTTCTCTCGAGATAGTTTTTGATGGTGATTCAACAGCTTTTTTTGAGATTTGTTTTCTCTATGTTGTATGATAAAATTTCCTTTGCTTGTATACATACAGAAGGACATGAAATTGCACGGAGGACATTTTTGCTTACTAAACATGTATTCAATTTTTCATAGCTATATGTACCGAAAGGTTTAGAAGTGATGACAACTTTGCCGTACGCATAATGCACAACCGGCTTTGACACATTTTCGATGTCGGATACTGAATAATTATATACATTACTAATTTAATTAATGAAGCATGCTTTTCTTAATACCGCACGCCTTGGAGAAAACGCGCGTATTCTTATGGCAAGTGAATGACTTCTCCTGCGCCATTTTTCTAGCCCATACCAACGTAAACCGGATTCAATTCAGATCCTGCTGTGTACACATCCATCGCGATTGATGGCAACAGACGCGGTCATCATATTCGTATCATCATTATCAATCTTCATGGGCATATGGGACGGGCGGTAAAATGCGTGCCAACCAACATGTGGGCGGATACAATGTTGTTGCCATATGAAATACGGAAAAGAAGATAAACCTTCCTATGCTGAAGCTGTTTGCCGACCCCTGAGGATATTAATTTCATAATGATGTGACAAAATTATTACCACATCAAATATTTACCCCTCCTTCCGTCGTCGGGTGGGGTGTTGCTGGCGCATTTCAGCGCGGCCAAAGCCCCCGCCGACGAACGGCGGCGGCGACAGGCAGTGATGAAATTGATGGAAGAGCTTGTAAATTTGTAGCGCCCCGGTAGGTAGGCACTTCCGTTGCGGGTGGTTGACGCTGGTGTTGATTGCATCGGATGTGGTGACGACGCGACGAGTTGAACGCAAGCCAGCCAGAAGAAAAACTCCAGGAATTCGTTCCAAGGTTGCGTAGGCCAACGGAATGTAATGGGTTTGATGGGGGCGAGACGATCGTATCAACATTGAATTATATGCTCAAATAAACTGACGATGAAATCTTTTTCGCGTCAGGTCATGTAATAGTTTTGAAATTTTCGTTGGGTTTTAACTGCATACTTGAAACAAAAAATGGAGTGCAATTGTTTCACTTTTTCACAGAATAAACATGATTACTAAACCTAATAATTACAATCGAGACCAAGTCGAGTGGTGCGTCCTGTAACATTCTCCCATACGCTAGGACGGTGTGTCTGATGAGTTTCGTAATCAAATTCCTTCGGTGCGTTTTCGTTAACGTATGCTTAGCTAAAATTAGATTTCTAAATGATGAAAGCTATATCTACTTGTAAATCTTGAAAGCAACGATTTGTAAGTGATTTTGAAAGTAAAAGCGAATTCCTGCAAAAACAAAAACTTCCTTAAAATCAGTAATAAGAAATTCGAAGTTTACGTTAACAGGAGGGGTTAATCAGTCAAGCGAGAAAACAAATTTAAAAAAATTAAGGCTTATTCAAATATTACGAAATTTTTCAATTGTATATTATCGTCTATAAATTATTTAGTAATTGATTGAAAAGGTCTCTAGCAATTCTTTGGAATATTTTTCCAAAATCTTCCAATTCGTGGAATTCCTGAGAATATCCGAAGAAGTATGATAGTGGATAGACTGTAATCGCTACATTTTGAGTGAGCAAGCAATTCCAAATCAAAAACCTCGTTTTACAACTCTCTAGTATTCTTCGGATGGTCTCAAATACCACCACGATTTTCCCAGAAAATTTCAAGAATAATTACAGAAATTCCTACAGGAACTATTTCGAAAATTATGTCAGGTTTTTCCTTCGGATACAATCGGAAATTCCATTCCCTCGGAAGTTTCTCCAGTAATTCCTCCAGAATTATCTCCAAGAATTCTTTCCACAATTCTAAACAAATTTGCAGGAATTTCCATAGGGACTTTCGAACGAATTCCTAACGGAATTGTTGACGAAACTTCCGACATTCTTAAATTTCTCCAAGAATTTTCTTAGACATTCCTCCAAGAATTCTCTCGGAATTTCCCCTAGGGATTTTTCCAGGAAGCTCTCTGGAAATTACTTCGGTGATAAATCTATAAATTTCATTGAAAATTCATCAAGAAATTTTAGGAATTTTTTTTGAATTTCATTTACGAATTCTTTTAGAATTCTTTTCAAAAATTATTTTTGAAATTCCTTTGGAAATTCATTAGGGGATTCTTTTGAAATTGCTTTGAAAATTTCTTCGGAAATACCTAAGGATCATCATTTGGAAATTCCTTCAGGATATCTACAAAAATTGTTTTAGGAATACCTTCCGAAGTTCGTTCCGAAATTTCTTCAGGAATTTCTTCGGAAATTTATTAAGAAATTTTTGCGGGATATGTTCTGGGAAATCCTTCAGACATTCTTTTGAAAATTCTCCCAGGAGACTCCGTTCAGTAATTCTTTCGAAAAATTCTCTGGAAAGGGCTTCGTAAATTTCTCCGGAAATTTCTTAGAATCTTCGCCCGGGAAATCCTTTTAATAAAACCATGCAAAATTCCATCCAGAATTCCTGCAGGAATTATTCTGAAAATTTTGAATTATTAAATAATGAAATAGGAGATACCAAAGAAATTTTTATAAAAGTTTCCAACGGAAATTTCAAAGAAATTTCCAGTTGAAATTTCCGAAGAAACTCTTGAAGTAATTTCTGAGAGATTTCTAATAGAATTTCTAAATGAATTCTGGAAACGATTTCCGAGAAAAAAAGTGATATCCGAATATTCTTAAACTTTCCGGAGAAATTTCCTGAAAAATATCGAAACTATTGTTGGGTGAAGAAATTTTGAAGGGAGAACTTATTTAAGAAGATTCTGAAATAATTGCTGAAGCAATTTCTCTAAAAAGTTCAAAGCAATTACCAACCCAATTCCAAAAGAAATTTCCAAATGCATTCTCGTAAAAGAATTCTGGAAAGTTTTCCTGAAACGAGGTAGGTATTTTCGAAGTATTCACCGGCGGCGGCGTGATAGATCAAATTCAGCTAGCGGTGGCTTCACGCCGTTGTTGGTGCTCGGCGGCGTGAACTGATTTCAAACGTCAAAAATTCTTCTGAGTAAGGTACAGTGGGGTAAGTGAAAAAAACGCAAGTATTTTATTGATGAAGCACAGAATTATTCAATTTCACTTCACAATCATACAAGGCCATTCAAATCAATGCGTTGAATAAGTGAAACATGAAATAATGAACCATTTCAACATGCGAGAGTAAAAGTTTATTAACCTTTCAAGTTTATCTTTTGCACAAGTTGTTTTACGTGTCAATAAATACAAATATTTTTTTATGTTGGTTTCCATAACACATTCAATTAGTGCATTGATAAGTTGGTTTTCTTTGTAGTTTTGAATTCCAGCCACAAAAATATTGATATGAACATCAAAAGTTTTGAAAAAAATATTTTATTGCTTTGCCTGTGTTTTACCATGGGTGGGGCAAGTGAAAATTTTCCGACACTGAATGCATTTCTCTATTTTTCCAAACACAAATCATTTTTTTAACCGTATATAAACAAATGATACCAATTCGAACTCATTCGAAGGCTTTTGGTTATTACAGTGATACGTGGTAATACTAAATCAGGAACCCAAAGTGCCAAGCGTGTCAGTGTTTTAAATAATCCATGTTTGATAAATAATTCGTGAAAAATGTTATTTATATAGCTTAAATACAAGAATCACTACTATTGCAAATATATCAACAATTATGATTTATTTAGTTGAAATTTATAAAATTTATTTATTTGGTAATGTAGACTCTTCTACTGAAATCATAAGTGGATTGTTAATGAAACACAATATGATTCCAGGTTTGGTGATTATTACACAGATAATTTCTCTGCGTTATCGCCAAGGTTCATTATCTTACTATAAACCTGAAATAGAAAGTAGTGTTAGACACAAATGGAGATAAGATATTAGATCTCAAAATTCAAGTAAAGAAAACATAAAAATTTAAAATCATTTAATGGAGGCAGTGCCTCTAGTGCCCTTTGAATTTCATGAAGTGTCAAAACGCACCACAACAGATCACAGTTATGCTCTATTCAGTATAATTATCATTTGCATGAAATATATGAACTGAAAACGTGTTCTTATATTGAAAATTCTCTTTTAAATCATTTTTTCACTTACCCCATGTGGGCAAGTGAAAATTGAAACCGATTTTTTGTTTTCCAAATATTTTGTATCTTAAAAGTATTTTTCAAAGATCTTGTTCGCAGGCATATAAAGATTTATTTATTTATTTATTTATTTATTTATTTATTTATTTATTTATTTATTTAGCAGCAACTGCCAATAGATGAAACATACGCCCCTCAATAATAAACTATACGGCATACAAAAAATAGAATGCGCTTTATATAACACAAAATACTCTTAAACCTATTCTTATTAGTTATACGAGTAACATGAAAACCAAACACATCGTAACACCTTCCAATCACGAGACACGTGCTTTTGATGGGCTCATTGATTCCGTAGTTAGTTCTGAAGGTACGAACATACAAAAATGAATGCGAGCGAAGACTACGATTTCGTGTGTTTACTTCAATCTTTTCTAGCAGATCAGGACAATCAATATGGCCTTGAAGCAAATCTTCAATAAAACAGGCTTTTGCAACGTTTCGTCTAGCATGAAGCGTTTCCAAGTTTATAAGCATGCATCGGTTCTCATATCTTGGTAAATTATAGGAATCTCGCCAATTAAGGAAACGGAGAGCAAAGCGGATGAACTTGGGCTGAATTGATTCGATTCGTTGAGTATCATTCTGATAGTATGGTGCCCAGACTGTTGAAGAATATTCTAATATAGGACGGACTTATGAGCAATACAGTGCTTTTAAGCAATAAACATCTCTAAATTGTTTAGCAAAGCGAAAGATAAACCCTAATCGTGATGAGGCTTTGGACACAACATACGATATATGATGTTTAAAAGTCAATTTGCAGTCTAACATAATGCCTAAATCCTTTACGGTCGTTTCACGTTTGGTGATACTATTATACAACAAGTATTCATGTTGATATAGAACATGCTTCCGTCCGAACGAAACAATGGAGCACTTGGAGACATTGAGTACCATCCGATTAAGCTGACACCAGACTGCGAAAACCTCGAGTTGCCGCTGCAGAAACGTAGCATCGCTTGGGGATCTTATGACATAAAACAGTTTTAAGTCGTCAGCGTACGATAGAGTTAAGCAGCTTAGAATAAAATTAACATCGTTTATATAAAGTACAAATAAAAACGGTCAGAGATGGCTACCTTGTGGGACGCCTGAGCTAACGGAAAACGGCGACGAAACATGATCCCCGATTTTGACAGCCATTTTGCGATCGGTCAAGTAGGATCGAAGCCACTTGAGTATAATGGTACTTAAGCCTAGTTTTCAAATTTAGCAAGCGCAATACCGTGTTTTATTTTGTCGAAAGCTGCAGACAAGTCTGTGTAGACAGCATCAACTTGGTAACCTTTCTCCATTTGGCTGGTGACGAATGATGTAAAGATTGCTAAATTACTGCTGGTTGGACGTTTTGCGATCAACTCATGTTGGCTTGCGGATACATATTAAGCATATGTATGCACAAGCTTATCAAGTACGATCAACTCAAATAATTTGGAAATAGCACTCAAAGCAGCAATAGCACGATAGTTGACGAGATCTCGTTTACATCCTTTCTTATGCACGGGTAATACATATGAGTTGATCGAACTCGACGGGAACGTACTGTCGTGACCGGTCCAACCAGCGCTCCTAATCGGAGCGATTGCCGCTACCACCGAACGACAATTAATGTAGAGAGCAGTTCTACTCGGTCTCTGACTTGATTGTCATCGGGAACTGCTTCCTCCGGCGGCATTTCGACCAGCAATGGGCGGTGCCACCCGCTTACCCGCTGCCTACTACTGGCACCGGGAACACGGACCTATTCCTATAGGTCCACTGCTGATCTGACCTACTCCTGTAGGTCCTGGTCCAGGAATGGGCACTACGCTATGGTAGTTTCCGCCCAGGTGCAGGTCTCACCGTTGATGCGCCTAAACACATCGGCCAAAAATTCAAATTGTTTCTACCATTTTACTCATACCATACACATATGAGACATGGTCCGGTAGTGATGGGTTAACACTCCATTCGTGCCATTCATACCTTTTTGCCACATTTTACCATGAATGCCTTCACGTTCATTAGGTGCAATATAATTGCCTACTTTTTTTTCGAATTGCCAGCAATATGCACTGAGCTTTCAAAGCTTGCTTACATCACATGTTAAAGAATTTGTGATATGCAAAGATTTATAATAAGTGCCTTGTACTTCTTTTTAAGCTTTTTCAGTACATTTAAATACTTGTTCGACTTTAATTTATTTTATTTTTAACTTAATCGCTATCACCACACGTACCAGTAGATAGCGGGGTGTTCAAAATTGCGGCTAATGGTAGCGCTAAGGATGATGAACACTTCTTGAGCAGAATCGATGGAATGCAATCCGGGCCACAACCTACTGAACTTTTCAGTTTTTCCTGCGCGTGAGACCATGTCGGATGAAACAGTCAATTGCGAGATTGCGAAAGAAAGTTGAGGAACGTTGTTTGTGGTGGCTGCGATGTCATGAGCGCTAAGCTTTTCGTCAGAGAAAACGCTGCTGAACTGGGAGCGGAACAATTCGGCGATTTCCTTCACAGTACTAGCTTCTGCATTGCCGTTAGTCATTGAGGACGGCAGACCAGACTGATGTCGTTGATTATTTACGTATTGCCAGAAACCTCGTGGATCCGACTTGAGACGGCTTTGAATTTGAGCTTGATGGATGGCGAACAGATGCTCGTTGAGCCTAGAATATTGTTGATTGGCCTCAGCATAAGCAATTCTAGTTGCATCAGTGCGGTGTTTGCTGTGTCTTCTTAGAGCAGCCCTTTTGAAGCGTTTTAGACGCTTAAGTTGTGGATTCGACCATTCCGGCTTGACAGGTTCGCGACGAGTTACTTTCGACACAAACTGTTCGATGGCGTAGAGTAGGATGTATAGATGGATAGATGATTCGTTATGTCATAAATATGATAAATATGATCAATTTCAATATTATCTTCAACTTTTATGACTTGATGAACATGAAGTATACGATTTCCTTTACCCACTTGCCCCACTGTACCTTATCGTCGAAAATTTCTCAACGTTGCACAATGGCGGAAACCCGGACAAAATTTGTTTCGTTCGTTTCACAAAACTGATTCCAAAATTTGATGATTGATGTATCATATATTGAAACCTATTTTTGGTCTGCTTTCCGGTGGTCAGTGTCGTCATTTGCTCATAGCTGCCCAAAGCTGGAAATTGACTGTTTCAATGTTAGAATGAGGACGCTGTTAATGCTTCAGACCTTAAGGCTTGCGCCTCTAGAAGTAGAAGTTCCTCCAGGAATTCCTCCGGAAGTTCCTCCAGGAATTCCTCCGGAAGTTCCTCCAGGAATTCCTCCGGAAGTTCCTCCAGGAATTCCTCCGGAAGTTCCTCCAGGAATTCCTCCGGAAGTTCCTCCGGGAATTCCTCCGGAAGTTCCTCCAGGAGTTCCTCCAGAAATTCCTCCGGAAGTTCCTCCAGGAATTCCTCCGAAAGTTCCTCCAGGAATTCCTCCGGAAGTTCCTCCAGGAATTCCTCCGGAAGTTCCTCCAGGAATTCCTCCGGAAGTTCCTCCAGGAATTCCTCCGGAAGTTCCTCCAGGAATTCCTCCGGAAGTTCCTCCAGGAATTCCTCCGGAAGTTCCTCCAGGAATTCCTCCGGAAGTTCCTCCAGGAATTCCTCCGGAAGTTCCTCCAGGAATTCCTCCGAAGTTCCTCCAGGAATTCCTCCGGAAGTTCCTCCAGGAATTCCTCCGGAAGTTCCTCCAGGAATTCCTCCGGAAGTTCCTCCAGGAATTCCTCCGGAAGTTCCTCCAGGAATTCCTCCGGAAGTTCCTCCAGGAATTCCTCCGGAAGTTCCTCCAGGAATTCCTCCGGAAGTTCCTCCAGGAATTCCTCCGGAAGTTCCTCCAGGAATTCCTCCGGAAGTTCCTCCAGGAATTCCTCCGAAGTTCCTCCAGGAATTCCTCCGGAAGTTCCTCCAGGAATTCCTCCGGAAGTTCCTCCAGGAATTCCTCCGAAGTTCCTCCAGGAATTCCTCCGGAAGTTCCTCCAGGAATTCCTCCGGAAGTTCCTCCAGGAATTCCTCCGGAAGTTCCTCCAGGAATTCCTCCGGAAGTTCCTCCAGGAATTCCTCCGGAAGTTCCTCCAGGAATTCCTCCGGAAGTTCCTCCAGGAATTCCTCCGGAAGTTCCTCCAGGAATTCCTCCGGAAGTTCCTCCAGGAATTCCTCCGGAAGTTCCTCCAGGAATTCCTCCGGAAGTTCCTCCAGGAATTCCTCCGAAGTTCCTCCAGGAATTCCTCCGGAAGTTCCTCCAGGAATTCCTCCGGAAGTTCCTCCAGGAATTCCTCCGGAAGTTCCTCCAGGAATTCCTCCGGAAGTTCCTCCAGGAATTCCTCCGGAAGTTCCTCCAGGAATTCCTCCGGAAGTTCCTCCAGGAATTCCTCCGGAAGTTCCTCCAGGAATTCCTCCGAAGTTCCTCCAGGAATTCCTCCGAAGTTCCTCCAGGAATTCCTCCGAAGTTCCTCCAGGAATTCCTCCGAAGTTCCTCCAGGAATTCCTCCGAAGTTCCTCCAGGAATTCCTCCGGAAGTTCCTCCAGGAATTCCTCCGGAAGTTCCTCCAGGAATTCCTCCGGAAGTTCCTCCAGGAATTCCTCCGAAGTTCCTCCAGGAATTCCTCCGGAAGTTCCTCCAGGAATTCCTCCGAAGTTCCTCCAGGAATTCCTCCGGAAGTTCCTCCAGGAATTCCTCCGGAAGTTCCTCCAGGAATTCCTCCGGAAGTTCCTCCAGGAATTCCTCCGGAAGTTCCTCCAGGAATTCCTCCGAAGTTCCTCCAGGAATTCCTCCGAAGTTCCTCCAGGAATTCCTCCGGAAGTTCCTCCAGGAATTCCTCCGGAAGTTCCTCCAGGAATTCCTCCGGAAGTTCCTCCAGGAATTCCTCCGAAGTTCCTCCAGGAATTCCTCCGGAAGTTCCTCCAGGAATTCCTCCGAAGTTCCTCCAGGAATTCCTCCGGAAGTTCCTCCAGGAATTCCTCCGAAGTTCCTCCAGGAATTCCTCCGGAAGTTCCTCCAGGAATTCCTCCGGAAGTTCCTCCAGGAATTCCTCCGGAAGTTCCTCCAGGAATTCCTCCGGAAGTTCCTCCAGGAATTCCTCCGGAAGTTCCTCCAGGAATTCCTCCGGAAGTTCCTCCAGGAATTCCTCCGGAAGTTCCTCAGAATTCCTCAGAGTTGCATCAGAATTCCTCCGGAAGTTCCTCCAGGAATTCCTCCGGAAGTTCCTCCAGGAATTCCTCATTCCTCCAGAATTCCTCGGAAGTTCCGCCAGGAATTCCTCCGGAAGTTCCTCCAGGAATTCCTCCGGAAGTTCCTCCAGGAATTCCTCCGGAAGTTCCTCCAGGAATTCCTCCGGAAGTTCCTCCAGGAATTCCTCCGGAAGTTCCTCCAGGAATTCTCCGGAAGTTCCTCCAGGAATTCCTCCGGAAGTTCCTCCAGGAATCCTCCCGAAGTTCCTCCAGGCATTCCTCCGGAAGTTCCTCCAGGAATTCCTCCGGAAGTTCCTCCAGGAATTCCTCCGGAAGTTCCTCCAGGAATTCCTCCGGAAGTTCCTCCAGGAATTCCTCCGGAAGTTCCTCCAGGAATTCCTCCGGAAGTTCCTCCAGGAATTCCTCCGGAAGTTCCTCCAGGAATTCCTCCGGAAGTTCCTCCAGGAATTCCTCCGAAGTTCCTCCAGGAATTCCTCCGGAAGTTCCTCCAGGAATTCCTCCGGAAGTTCCTCCAGGAATTCCTCCGGAAGTTCCTCCAGGAATTCCTCCGAAGTTCTCCAGGAATTCCTCCGGAAGTTCCTCCAGGAATTCCTCCGGAAGTTCCTCCAGGAATTCCTCCGGAAGTTCCTCCAGGAATTCCTCCGAAGTTCCTCCAGGAATTCCTCCGGAAGTTCCTCCAGGAATTCCTCCGAAGTTCCTCCAGGAATTCCTCCGGAAGTTCCTCCAGGAATTCCTCCGGAAGTTCCTCCAGGAATTCCTCCGGAAGTTCCTCCAGGAATTCCTCCGGAAGTTCCTCCAGGAATTCCTCCGAAGTTCCTCAGGAATTCCTCCGGAAGTTCCTCCAGGAATTCCTCCGAAGTTCCTCCAGGAATTCCTCCGGAAGTTCCTCCAGGAATTCCTCCGGAAGTTCCTCCAGGAATTCCTCCGGAAGTTCCTCCAGGAATTCCTCCGGAAGTTCCTCCAGGAATTCCTCCGGAAGTTCCTCCAGGAATTCCTCCGGAAGTTCCTCCAGGAATTCCTCCGGAAGTTCCTCCAGGAATTCCTCCGAAGTTCCTCCAGGAATTCCTCCGGAAGTTCCTCCAGGAATTCCTCCGGAAGTTCCTCCAGGAATTCCTCCGGAAGTTCCTCCAGGAATTCCTCCGGAAGTTCCTCCAGGAATTCCTCCGGAAGTTCCTCCAGGAATTCCTCCGGAAGTTCCTCCAGGAATTCCTCCGAAGTTCCTCCAGGAATTCCTCCGGAAGTTCCCTCCAGGAATTCCTCCGAAGTTCCTCCAGGAATTCCTCCGGAAGTTCCTCCAGGAATTCCTCCGGAAGTTCCTCCAGGAATTCCTCCGGAAGTTCCTCCAGGAATTCCTCCGAAGTTCCTCCAGGAATTCCTCCGGAAGTTCCTCCAGGAATTCCTCCGGAAGTTCCTCCAGGAATTCCTCCGGAAGTTCCTCCAGGAATTCCTCCGGAGTTCCTCCAGGAATTCCTCCAGAAGTTCCTCCAGGAATTCCTCCGGAACTTCCTCTAGGAATCCTCCGGAAGTTCCTCCAGGAATTCCTCCAGTTCCTCCAGGAATTTCCTCCTTCCTCCAGGAATTCTCTCCAAAGTTCCTCCAGGAATTCTTCCGAAAGTTCCTCCAGGAATTCCTCCGGAAGTTCCTCCAGGAATTCCTCCAGAAGTTCCTCCAGGTATTTCTCCAGAAGTTCCTCCAGGAATTCCTCCGGAAGTTCGTCCAGAAATACCTCCCGAAGTTCACCCAGGAATTCCTCCCAAATTTCCTCCAGGAATTTCTCCCGATCCTCCAGGAATTTCTCCCGAAGTTCCTCCAGGAATTCCTCCGGAAGGTCCTCCAAGAATTCCTCCAGAAGTTCCTCCAGGAATTCCTCCGGAAGTTCCTCCAGGTATTTCTCCAGAAGTTCCTCCAGGAATTCCTCCGGAATTTACTCCAGGAATTCCTCCGGAAGTTCCTCCGAAAGTTCCTCCGGAAGTTCCTCCGGAAGTTCCTCCAGGAATTCCTCCGGATGTTCCCCCAGGAATTCCTCCGGATGTTCCCCCAGTAATTCCTCCGGATGTTCCTCCAGGTATTCCTCCGGATGTTCCTCCAGGAATTCCTCCGGAAGTTCCTCCAGCAATTCCTCCGGAAGTTCCTCTAGGAATTTCTCAATATATTCCTCCAGGCGGAATTCTCGATAGAATTATCGTGGGAATATTCGAAGGAGTTCCTAAAAGATACAATGAAACAAAATCTGAAGATTTTCTGGAAGAAGTTCCTGAAGAAATTCACGAAGGAATTTCTGGTTGAAATCTTTATAGGATGAACACATGAGCAAAAAAAAATCCAAAAAAATTTGAAAGAGTTGTTAAAGAAATTTCTGGAGAAGTTTGTAAAGGAAGGCCTTGTTTGAATCATTGTAGAAGTTTTTGGCTGAATTCATGAAATTATTTCGGGTGTATTTCCCGATGAGTTTTCAGAAGATATTCTCAAAGGAATTACTAACATAATTTCTGAAGAAATTCTTAAAGAAATGCAAGAAGTTGAAGTATTTTCAATTGGAGTTTTTGAGAAACTGATTGAAAGAAATTGAAATTTTTAATGAAATAATTGCAGACCAAAACACTAAAGACACCAATAAGACCGATAGGACAGATGTCAACAAGTCAATGTCTGCCAAAAGTAATCTAGTTGTGTGAGCAGCGTTATTCGGCAATTATTCATCTATCACTTTTAAGTTTAATTTTAGTTTGATTCAGGAAATGAGACGCCTTAGAAAAAATATGTATATGTACGTTCCATGCTCACTTTTTTAATTACTTTATTAACGTGATTTTTATCTTAAAAGTAAGTTCATCGCGATTTCCATGCTCACTATACACACAGAATAAAAATATAAATGTTCTAGCTAGCCCCCCCCCCCCCTTTATAACTCCTTTTTTTCTTTTTCTCGAATACCTGGTCCCTTATGAGAATATGGCGCTTTGTTTGCAAAGTAGATAAGTCTTATGAAAATTAGGCGTAAAGTTTGCAAGTTTTTGAGCAACCATAACACGGTGTACGATGGAATATTGGCTAAAGAATATTTATTGTACTTGAATGTGTATAATGTTATTCAATCCATAAAAACACCTAATTATAACTTCGGGAATCTGCGTGGTAGGAAAAAACTGTAATGCTACAACTCCACAAACTACCTTATTGAAAAGTTGTGTTTTCTCGTGTTGATGTCTTGTCCGTCCGTCGCCTAAGTGCACTTCATATTATGAGAATGCTCAATACAGTGTATACACTCTATGGTAGCTAAGTTTTCCATAGAGGATGTGCGGATTAGAAACTTTCAACCGTTCCAGAGTAGTATTCAATATGAGACAGCTTCAGTTAAATCCCTCGCAACCGAGCGCACTTTATTCGTTTTGGCACTCGTGAGGAAAACTTTGACACTGTAGAACTTGTAGAGATTTCACACTTGAATAATTCTCTTCGTAAAGTCGTTTTCCTGGCTTGATTGAACTAGCTACAATGTTTGTGGTAACAGCGCCTCATAACAACAGTTTCCAAGTATGTACTTGTTGAGATTGTCTCGTTATAACTAAAGATCCATTAGAAAACATTTCAGCCCCAGGGATTTTATGCCTTTGTCCTGCGGTTAACTACTTGCAAGGAAGGTTTGATGGGGGGACTAAAATAAGGATTTAATTACGAAGGCAAACGGACAAAAACCATTCCGGTTCCGAAACGCAGGAAGTTGAATCCCGGTAAAATTCAATTTAACCGATTAACATGGCTCTTTCAATTTAAGTTGTCATTCCTGTTGGGCGAAGGGCTTTGTTATAAAGGAAGCTTTGTATCGATACACTCGAAGGAAGCATCCTTTTCAAACGATCTCGGAAAGATGGAAAGTTATAATTGATATTAATCTATTCCTTGCCCATCTCCCTGTGGATTGGTTGTCATTATTTATCGATTCTATCCTCTGGGAAAAAAAACACTTTGGACTCGAACAATGTATCAAAAACAGGCATACCTCAAAAATTGTATAGACTTTTAGTAAAAAATGAACAATTTTCTCATTTATTGGTACTCATAACATGGTACTAGCAAAAATGTAAGGGATCGTTGAAAATAGCATCGCCAATTGAGTTCCTATTGCTTCCGCAAAGTGTTGCTTCATTTCTTCCGACGAACTTGATAAAGAGCAAATCCGCACCCAAAGAGCTTTAGACTCCATTAATTTTAATTCAGCGAGATCGTAAAACTGATTTTAATTGCCTCCTCTCACCTTGCGCACGACTTCCGACGCGACAGACAAGACCATCAGGTGAAGGCCCCGTCTTCACATCCCAATGTAATGGTGCGAACAATCCTGTTTCTCGGAAAACGCTCACGAAAAGAGGAAATCGGTTTTCCCTCGGTGGCATCTCGCCGAAGATTGGGGGCCCGCCTTGAGGTAACTGCACGGCTCAGTGGGGAATCTTCACTCTTTACTCGTGGCGGTGCGCCGGGGGATGGCAGACCGGAGTTTTTGGTAATTCCTGCTGAGTTGAATGAAAAGATGGCTGAAAGGATCTACGGTGGCATATTGCTGTAGACATAAAGTGAGGTTCAATCTTCGCGCGGTTACTATTGGAAGCGCAAATACTTATTATTATCCTTTTAATGGCAAAGTAGATTAGCTGGGATCATTGGTCACCCACAGCTTTTTGGCGTTTATTGGTTTTTTTTGCTGCTTTCGAGTATGTTTGTGGCCAGCAGTTAAGAGCTTCATCGTCATGTGAGTCTTTTCTGGTCATTAGATGTTGAAAGAGTTATTAGAAAATAAGTTGCTTCAATCTAGATGGTATTACGAGTTATAAGTGAGACGTGTGGCAAAAAAATCAATCAATAACAGACGTTATGATTTAAGCTTTCTATTTGGCGATAATCTACATTTGCTAAGAAAGTTCTTCTTAATAAACACTAGCGTGCACAGCGATCATATGAAGGGGGGTCACGGAATGACAAAGGTGCATAATAGTCCAAAGTGGTGGCGTGGTGTGAGGTGCGAAAGGTGCATAATGCAATAAAAGGTATCTGGTAATAATAGCTTATCAGATGGTGTAAAAATGATCACACAGAATAAGGTGCAAGGAGATATTGATGAAAGAAAGAGATTTTCGAACAAATCACCCCACCGCCAGAGTGTTCTGTTTAGTTTCACAATAATATTAAGGTGGTAAACTCAATCTACCTTGCTAAATATGTACAAAAACACCTTGCAAAATACCACCTGAAATGTGAAGCAGCAAAAGTTGGACCGAGGTGAATGCATCGAAGACTAAGTATATGCTAGTGAGCGGAACCGAGTGCGACAGGGCTCGTCTGAGAAACAGTGTTACGATAGAGGTGATCTTCTTCTTTGGCGGTGTGCAGAAAGGTGTGTGGCGGGAAAGTATGAACCAACAGCATGATCAACTCTACGGCGAACCCAGGGAAGGGTACGATGGGCAGGACATGTTGCAAGAATGCCAGACAGCAACCCTGCAAAGGTGGTGTTTTCGACCAACCCGGCAGGTACTAGAAGGCGTAGAACGCAGCGAGCGAGGTGGGCTGACTAGGTGCAGAACGGCTTGCCAAGCGTGGGGCGCAACCGTGGCCTCGAACCGTGTATCCAATTCTCCGCGAGCGGTAATGGCCGCAAGCTTGCCTGTGGGCTAGTCTCTGGAGAAACTTAAATTTTTTTATTAGACACTTTTTCGCGCAGTCTTTTGTACATGCTAAGGTTTTTTTAAAATTGGTTTTTCGTGATGAACTTTATAATTTAAAAAAAATCACGTTAATAAAGATTAAAAAAAATATATATATATATAATTGGTTTTGCTCCGTTACACTTTTTGTATTAAACCTTTAAAATTTTATATAGATCGCCACGCTGCTCGGAACACTAACCCCCCTCGCTCCCACTTAGAAGCGTGACGTACTTTGTGGATGATGCCTATTTCTTTTTCTGCAGCTTTATAAACATACTAGAGCATGCTATACAAATTTTCACGGGATATGGTTTATAATTTTCACGGGTAATCTTTTTATTTTAATCAGGAAATGCTTTATTGGGATTCTTTTATATTCACACAAGCAAAACCACAATAGTACTTCTTTGACTTTCTAAGGAAAATTATTTTTCATTTTAACGCGATTTTTTTCTGAATTTCCACGAAAATACTTCTCTGCACGCAGCACTTTCTTACTTGAATTTTCACTGAAAATGAGACTGAAGAAGTAATTCTACTAAAACTCCACGGGATTTTTCTCAAGTTGTCAAGGTAAATTATAACATTTTCAAAGAAAGTTCAAAATGTTCAACATTCTAATCAAGGAAAGGAAATTCTAATCAAATTCGTATGAAACTTGTTCTGAACTTCACCGGATGTTCTCCAGGCTTTTTTTTTTTTTTAGATATTTCCATGAGCATTTTTTTTTTCGATTTTTCACACGAAACTTCGATTTTTTAACGATTAATTTGGATTTATTTTCTAGTATTTGTTTTTAACAATAATTTAACATTATAAGTTGTTGACCACATGGCCCTTGATCTTAAGAATTATAAATTTCTTTATATAATTAAAGTTTTCGCACTGGGAAGTTAATCCTACATAGTAGCCTGAGCAAGGATTTGTTTAATGGAAAAAGACTTAAAACTAAATTTGATATTCTAACTATTCTATATACAGTACGATAAAATTTGATAACCTTATTTGATACGAGCGCCCTAATTGCATCTTGGTCAGAGGAAAAGCAACAGACCCTAAACTTTTCTTTGTGCTCACCAAAGCGATCTTGCAATGTTTTAATCTCGGTCAGACGGTGGACCTCAGATGTTCTTTTCCTGGTGAGGTGTTCATGCAGGGTTGTTAATAGATAAATTATCATCGTTAATTTAACGTCCACTACGACGACGATAACGGTTGTACGATGATGCTTCGTTGGCGATAAAGTGAGCGTTGATTCAACGTTATCGTTATCGTGTATTCGTTGATTTATCTATAATTATCGAGTTAACGGTAACATGTACTACAGATATTTTTAGAATTGCTTCGCCTCAAAATATTCAGTGACATCCTTAAATCATGGGGTTAAATTGGTAAGAAGAAATACTTCCGGAGAGAATTTCGGAGCAATATCCGCAGGAATTTTCCGAGGAACTTCGGATGAATTTCTCGAAGAACTGCCGAAGGAAATTTTGAGGAATTTCCATGGGGATTCTCAGATGAACTTCTGGGGAATTCTTAGATGAACCTTTGAAAGAATTCCAAGAGAAACTTCCGTAGGAATTTCCTGAAGAACTTCAGTAGAATATATCGAAGGATCTTTCGGAGGGATTTTCGTTGTAATTTCCTTAGAAATTTCAGGATATGCGTTGATTCAACGTTATCGTTATCGTGTATTCGTTGATTTATCTATAATTATCGAGTTAACGGTAACATGTACTACAGATATTTTTAGAATTGCTTCGCCTCAAAATATTCAGTGACATCCTTAAATCATGGGGTTAAATTGGTAAGAAGAAATACTTCCGGAGAGAATTTCGGAGCAATATCCGCAGGAATTTTCCGAGGAACTTCGGATGAATTTCTCGAAGAACTGCCGAAGGAATTTTTTGAGGAATTTCCATGGGGATTCTCAGATGAACTTCTGGGGGAATTCTTAGATGAACCTTTGAAAAAATTCCAAGAGAAACTTCCGTAGGAATTTCCTGAAGAACTTCAATAGAATATATCGAAGGATCTTTCGGAGGGATTTTCGTTGTAATTTCCTTAGAAATTTCGGAGGAATTCCCAGAGGAAATTTTGTACGAATTTTCAGGGTGGAATTTCTGAAGGAATTCCCAAAGGAACTTTCAAAGGAATTCCAAGAAGAACAAAAGAATTCCAAGAGGAGTCCGGAACAGCTTCCATGGGAATATCCTGAAGAGCTTCTGGAGAAATTATAGGGGAATTTACGGATGAATTCACGTAAGAACCTTTGGAGGTATTCCTAAGTGAACTTTCGTAGAGCTTCCCAGAGGAACTTCTGGATAATCTTCTGTAGGCATTTGCTTAAGAACTTCCAAAGGAATTTTTGAATGAATTTCCTAAAGTATGTCCGGAAGAATTACCGGAGGAACTTCCGGATGAATTTCTGGAGGAATTTCCTGAAGAGCATCCGATGAAATTTGCTAAAGAACTTCTGGAGTCATTTGTTGAGGAACTTTCGAAGAAGTTCCCAGTGGAGCATTTAACGGAGGAATGCTGCTGAAATTTCTGGATGAATTCCCGAAGGAATTCTTTGAGGAACTTCCGAAGGAAGTCCCGGAGGAGCTACTTGAGAAATTTCCAGAATAACTTCCAGAAGAATTGCCAGAATAACTTCCAAGAAGTTCTAAGACGAACTTCCAGAAGAATTCCCAGATGAAATTTTAAGGGAATTCCTAGAGGAACTGTCGGAGGAATTCCCAGAGGGACTATCAATGGAATTCTTAGAGGAACTTCCGGAAAATGCCAAGAGGAGGAACTTCGGTAGGGATTCCCTGAAGAACTTAAATATTCTCAATTCTCTGAGCAACTTCCGTAGAGATTTTCGTAGAATCTTCCGGAGGATTGTCTAGAGGAACTTCCTGAAGAATTCTTGTAGGAACTTCCGCAGGAATTTCTAAAAAAACTTCCAGAAGAATTCTAGAGACATTCCCAGAGGAAATTCCGTTGGAATTCGAGCGGAATTTCCGGAGCAATCCACAGAGGAACTTCTAGAGGAATGCCTGGAGTAAATTCCGGAAGCTTTCAAATGAATTATTATAGAAATTCCTGAAGAACTTCAAGAAATTTTCGAGCAACTTCCAGAAGTTTTATTGGAAGAACTTCCTAAGGATCTACCGAAGGAATTTCTTGAGGAATTTTTGAAGAATTTTTTTTTTAAACTTCCAGAGGAATTCCCGGAGGTATTCTTGAGAAAATTCCAGATAAACTTCCGGTGGAATTACCGGAGTAACTTCCATAGGCATTCCCGAAGGAACTTTTGAAAGAGTTTCTGGAGGAATTTCCAGACGAACTACTAGAAGAATTTGCGGAGGAATTCCCAGAGGAATGAGAAATTGCTAGCGAAACTTCCGTAGTAATTCCTGGAGGGTCTTGCAGAGGAGCTTGCGCCACCAAGCGAATGAACTAAAAAATAACATGTTTTTTAATTCTTTATTACCGAGACTTTCATCCCGAGACTGGCTCGTCTCGAATAATATGTTCTTCATCAACAAATTTGATGACGACGACAACTTTCTAAATATTACGGATTCGAATCAAACGAGTATTGCCATATATACTAACACCACCAAGCGGATAGGTTTCAAAATAATATATGGTTAATAAAATGGTGCTGCTATAAAAATTGTAAATGACGGCAACTTTTTGAATATTACGGATTCCGAAATATTTAACTCAACGAGTTTTTTATATACACTATCGCCGCCAAATGGACGATTTATGAAATAAAATGATTTGCAACAGTATGGTATTGACCTCATGAACAAGTTGGTAGAAGACGACACCTTTCTAAATCTATGGATTGAGAAATAAATTACTAATACTATCATGAACATCAAAGGTCATTTTTGGTCCGATCGGAGGTCTCGACATCTCAAAAAAATCTTGATGGACGGGAAGATTTGTGAGTCCCAAAATTGTTCAAATCGGATCACTAACGGCTGATATGTATTTCGAATAATGGTCGTTCGTGAAAGTAAAACCTATCTCGGTCGGAGGAGTATTAATAAGATGTTTAATTACAATGTTTATTATAATACTTATACTATGTACTATCTACTGGTAATTTCAAAATACAAAATACAATTTTAGCTCATTTATAGGCTCTCCATTATTTCCGTTTACTAACAATGAATCATTGCCAGTGGCTGATTTTCTACTCGCCGCTGCCACATCCAAGCGCTATAGTATATGCGTAAAATAGCCAGCATGAGTTAACCCCCAGAAATTTGTATGGTGAAAGGCATCTAACGCGGGTTTTCTCGAAAATAGAAACTTTTCATGAAAAACTATTTCTCGCGCTTAGTTTCATAGGGGCGTAACTGTATTGATCGATTTCTCTTAATCGATTTTATATTTTGTTAATAACTCAATTGTTTCAAAAGCTACAACCGTGATTATTGATTCTGGTGCAAGATACAAGCATCCTTTATCACACCAAACGATTAAATCATCGAAAAACTAGCGCAATTCAGTACAATAATAAAAAGAAAACATCGAAGAAATGAAATCGATCTATACAGTTACGCCCCTATGAAACTAAGCGCGAGATTTGGTACCGGTTATGTAGGAAGGTGTCTGGTACTACGCCTACCAAATATTTTTTTGATGAAGGTGCCCAATTTTGAGAAATCGAACCTTAGGTGGCTTTCGCCATACTGATTTCAGAAAGTTAACTCCTAGTGTGCCGCTGTAAGCACGCTCAAAGTAGGCGATTCATTGTAGGGTGCAGAGTGTATGTAATTAAGAGTGGCGACACTGTCAGAATTGGATCAAAATTCATCTGTCATTCCCATACAAAATCGTGTTCCAAACGAGCAGGAGACCTGTCAAATGCGGCACATGTCGCCACTCTTAATGACATACACTCTGGTAGTGTGTTTTAAATAATCGAAATTTATTTGTACCGTGTAGTTCGTGGGGAAGCGGCAGTTGAATGTTTTTTGTTCATACAGTGAACAATCGGAATTCATTAGCGTTGCGTAGGTAATTCGCGTTGTTACTCTTCGCGATAAATAGAATCATACAAAGCGAATGATGATTAATTCGGCAGTGCGTGGGGTTTGTTTTGTTTTGAATCGTTGCTTTCCGCGGCGGGAAGAAAGCAACGCATTTGTTTCGGTTGGGCTTTTTGTTTACGAAGTGTACACTGAGAAAAACATCTACCTACATAATGGATGTGTGGTTATAATGGTTATGTGTGCATCAGTTGAGTCGATGGTTTTTTGACAATAAAATTTTGTAGATTTTGGTAGTGCCGTGAATTTTAGTGGTATTTTTTTTTTGATTTGGTAGTGATCGAAATTTAAGTATACGCTTTGCTTCGAGAAACCGATTGATTGGGCACTCATCCCATGATTAAGTACTTTTTATATGCTATCTCTTTTTCGCTGCTGCGAAGTTTATTCATTTTTATGTTCAGTGGTATAACTTGATGGCACAACTTATTAAACGAGCTATGCTATGCCTGAACTTAAAAAAAACTATGAGTTTTACAGCAGAGAGAAAGGGATAGCAAAGAAAATAACCCATGGGTGACTTGAGTTTCAGCGTGTAAGGAAGATAGTTGACGGGCTTCATGGCCGTGTGATTAGTGTTTACATGCAATCAAAAGGCATTGTGCTGCATTACCATTCGTGCGATAAGTGCGATTACCACCTCAGTCGCTATACATTTTGTAAGGAAACATTGTTCGGCAGAGCCAAAGACGTTATATGCTGGTAGCGTTGGTCCGTTATCTAGTGTGATGCTTCATTTAAAGGGCGAAATGCTTACTGGTAGCAATAAAACGTTCAGTGTCTTCAAGAAAAAGGTAATTAATTCGGTATATAGCATCGGAACATTAACTTAAAATTGATTATGATAAATTCCTGAAGCCTTCTGCAGTATTCAGGATATCCTTAGGATCTAAATAAATGAGTTTTTAGACGTTGAAGATGAATTAAAAATCGTAAATAATTCAGGGATTTACTGGAAATATGTGAGATTTTATTAGGATTTCAGAATATCACGAAATATACACATTCATGAGAATTTCTTTGCATTGGCATTTTTTAAATTATCTCTGTTTTTTAGTATAGTTTTAACAATTCCTTAACATTTTTGAAAATTCACTAACAAAATGGGTGGAAATTCCCTGTAGATATTGGGCGTTTTTGTTTAAATATCAGACATTTTTTGGATATCGCTAA